>NC_137810.1:57433173-57955673 GCF_963921795.1 Nannobrachium achirus | reverse complement strand
TTCTTGGACCCTGACTTCACTAAGGTAGCTCAAATTACAGTGAGGGTGGCAGTAGGTAACAGGCTCACATACAAGCTGTATCCAACTGGCAGCACTGTTCAATGTTCCAGTTCTTTGCAGTCTGGGTGGCATAAACGGTGTATTTTTCTTTTCCACTTGAAACGTTGTCTAATAAGTTCCAGTAACGGTCATTTCTTTAAGTGCATCCATCCAGCCTCTGGGATGAGATATATACTTTATATTCTGGCGTGTCCTCCTAGTGGTGAGTGTCATCATGCCCCTGTGATGACGGAGAGTTGGGTAAGCAGCGAGCGTGGCATGAGATTTGGACAGAGAACCCTAGGGGTCGGAGGGGGTTTGGGGGGGGGTTGCGGTCAGTTGGGAAGCGTGTCCAGACCGAGGGAGGCCGCGTGCTGCTTGGCCCGCAGACGGAGATTCTCAATGCTGGTGGTCTTGCTGTTGAGGCTGCCCGGGAGGCTTCCCGGGGGAGCGGTCTGGAGCAGGGGGCTGCTCCACACCTGCTGCGCCTGCGACAGGGACTGGTAGTAGGACTGGCACGGCATGGAGCCCAGCGGCGGCGGCATGTTGACGTTCATGCCCAGGTAGGGCAGCGAGGACGGGGCGCTCATGTCAAAGGACGGGTAGTGGACCATGTTGTTGGTGGCGACCATGTGCTGGCGGAACTGCTCCTGCAGGCGGAAGAGGCTGAGGGGGGAGGAGGCGTAGGAGTTGCTCTGGGGCAGGCCGGACGTCACGCTGCTGGAAGACGGGAGGGCGGGCGAGCCCAGCGGAGAGTCTGACAGGAAGGAGGAGGAGCAGTGGTTTGAATCCACGTACACACACACACACAAACAAAACCTTGTATGTCCAAAACCGTTTGTTTTGTACTGTATGTATCATTTTAAAAACGATTTAAGATAGTGAAAATAGCACACAACGCCTCGCATCGTGTGCTCGTAGATCTGCTATTTTCACTAGTTTTGTGTGGCAGTCTTGTATGATGAAGCAGGGCTTTGCTTTACGAAAAAACATGCAAATTCTAAACTTGGAGATACGAGGTGTCTGCCCGACGGTGACGATATAGACCTCATACATAAATACAATGTATTTCCCTATGCTTGTTTTTAATGGAATTCACTTCACTCTATCAGTAGCTCGTTAAAGTGTTTCTTTTATAAAGAAAGAAAGAAGAAAAGAAGAAGAAGAAAACAAAAACACTTGATAAATAAATGCAATCAGCCACTGAAACTATATCCTCCATGGGTATGTCGATGTTGCAACATAACATTTGTTCGACGTTCCATTTGTTGGACGCGACCACGCGGGTGAATGTTAACCTGGTGGAATGCTAACCTGCCGACGCTGGTGAATGCTAACCTGGTGAATGTTAATGCCTAAACCTAACCCAAACCCTAACCTCAGTAAAACTATGACTAAACCTAATCCTAACCCTTAGTCGAACTAATGACACGTATAGTGAGAATTGCCCTGTAATGTAATGTATAACGCAGAGCAAAATGAAAAGCATGTTAGCTTCCTACCTGGCGTGGGGCTGAGGCGTTTGCAGGACGGGGAGACGCTCCCTGGCTCCCCCGCCGCCCCCACCATCAGCGTGCCCTCTCTCATCACATCCCCCCGCGTCTCCCCCCTCAGCTCCTCCTCCCCGTTGTCCTCCATGGCCGACTCGCTGTCCGAGGGCTCGGGGGAGGTGACGTTCACCTCCACGCTCGTCTCCCCCGGCTGGGGCCGCAGCGCCGCCGCTGCTCCTCCTCCCAGCCTCTCGGCGTCCGAGTGCGAGGAGGAGGTGGAGGACGAGGGCGGTGGAGGCGTGTGGGCCTCGGGGATCAGGGTGGTGGCGGCGCTCGAGGTCGTGGTTGTAGTGGAGATGGCGGACGGGTCGGCCTTGTTGGCGTCGTCCTGGGAGCCGTCGGAAGCCGCCGAGGCCTCCTTCTGCTTCTGGAGCTGCTCCTTCTGGAGGCTGCGCTGCTTCTTGCGGAACTTGGCCCGGCGGTTCTTGAACCACACCTGGAATACAATTATATAATGATGAAATAAGAACCTTGAGTCGTATTTATTCCAAGTGCCTCTTTTTCGAAGATTGATTGAAGAATTTATTAGAAGTTTGCAATAGAAAAAAAGTACAAATCACTGGTACAAGGTCAACTAAAAGGAAATCCTAGTAAGCTTTACGACTTATTTACACAGGAACCACTTTATGTATCTCATATAACATTGAAAGACAGACGGATAGAACACAGTACTTTGCATAGGATAACATCAATTAAGAAAAAGTTACTTTTCTGATGTATATAGATGTTCTTTTTGCATTTATATATCTTTTTTTTTTTACTTAGCATATGACAAAGATATCATATTATATTATTATTATGTTATCATGATTGATTATGAGTGACGTTATTAACAATAGAATATGTATTCATCTTTATGATATTCATCTATGTGCCTTTTGACACATTATGTTTTGGTACAGCCTATCTTGTTATGGTTCAGCTCGTCCTTGAAGCAGCCACAGTATAACTATGTTGTCTGACCTGTGCCTCTTGGCAGAACTACCTTACCACTGACATGAGTGTTAATGTACTTCTCCCCATGATATCATGTCCATGAGGACTTCCAACGTAAAAAAGACAGTAAAAGGACTTATTTGGGATGTTCCTTTTTAAGCAGGGTGTTTAACTGTACTTGTACTGTACTACCTCTTGTATTGTATTGACTATACTTGTACTGTTCTCCATTTTTGTCTAATAACATTTTCAATCAATCAATCAATCTACATAAAGCATAACCATCACCACCTAGAATATTGTTTTTTCTCCTAATTGCCTCAGCGATTATTGATTGATCAGAATTCCACGACACAGCATAACGAACAGCCAATATATCGTCGTTGTCGGGTGAAAACCCTGTATGTCCAAAACCCTATCATTTTAAAAATGATTTAAACTAGTGAAAACAGCCGATGGTGCGAGGCGTTGTGTGCTTGTAGATCGGCTGTTTTCACTACTTTTGTGTGACGGCCTTGTATGATGAAGCAGTGCTTTACTTGACGAAAAAAAAATCAATTTGAAACTTGGAGATACGAGGTTTCTACCCGACAGTGACGATATCATACTGAATGTATTGGTCATCGCTATGGGTTCTCACCTGCACACGGGCCTCAGGGAGGTTGGTGCACATGGCCAGGCGCTCGCGCATCACCACATCAGGGTAGTGGGTTTTCTGGAAGGTCTTCTCCAGGGCCTCCAGCTGCTGGGCAGTGAAGGCCGTGCGACTACGCCGCTGCTTTCTGTGCTGGGAGCCATAGCGGGCCTCCAGGATGATGTCTTGAAATGTGCAGCCGTTGAAAGAAAAGAAACATGGCCAATTTAACTTGAGGGACAAGTACAAAAATATAAGAACAGCCCAAGACCAATGGTCCGAAATAATGCTCACTGAAATCTATTAGGCCAGCGGTTTCCCAACCGTTCCCGGATCAGGGGGCTCCACCTGAAAATCTTCTAAAGTGGTCGTGACCCACCCATCAGACCTCTAAAAAAGTGGTCAGATGGGTGGGCCATATGAATTTTCTATGGATCAATAGAACTAAAGGACTTGGAGTGCAAGTAACATTCTCTGAATTTTACAGGACAGCTTTCCATTGATTGTAATAATTTCATTAAAAACAATATGTTTAAGCAATCTACCTGTATATTTAATACAGATTAGGCTTCAATTAATGTATTTAAATGTAATTATTGCAATCAATGAAAAGCTGTCCTATAAATCTTTGAGAATTTCACTTACGCTCCATCACAGCGAAAACCTATTTTTAACTATTTTTTTTTTTTACTTATAGGGGCCTACTTTTTTGTATTAATGCTATATTATCAATAAAATCTTCTGTGTTTTGCCAATCATCTTGGGGGCCCACTTGCATCAACCTTGCGGACCACTATAGTGAGCCCAGCCCTCAGGCTGGGAATCACTGAATTAGACAGAGAACAATAAGTTGTTGATCATAAGAGAAACACAACAGAAAACAAGGTAAAGGGCCATTTGGTTCTTACCAGCCAATCTCTCTGCCAGGGTGAGCGCGTGCACGGACGGCCTGTAATCGGGCGCGTGCTGAGCCTGTTGCGCCGCCTGCTGGTGCAGGTTGTACATGGCACTCAGTGAGTTCATGGCGTGGAGAGAGTACCCGTTTACTCCGTAGTGCTGCATGGTGGCTACCGGGGAGAGATTCTAAAATATACATACAAAATAAAGAGTGAATATCAGGTGTTGTTGTCGGCAGCATATATTGTTCATACAGTGTGTATATGGAGCAGTAGGCCTACATCAAGCCATGTAGCATAAGCCCAGTAGACAGTAGTTTATAAAACCAAGACAAGAGGAAACATTTTGAATGTTGAGCACTAAAGAGAAGCAACAGGTAGTTCTTAATAACGGCATTTGTACACAGACGGCATTTGTACGCATAGACAAACTCATTTGGTAATTATAAAACTCTCTTCTTGTCATTAATCTTGAGTTAGGCATGTAATACAATGAGAATCCGAAGCACAAACAAATTAAGAGAAATTATATTAGCTTAACTGATCTAACCGTATAACCGGGATGTTGCTGTCATGTCAAACGGTCGTCTGAAATTATCAGGGGCTACAACATTAGTAGCCTATAGGGTTCAAATTAGTAGGTTATAAGGCGAATTAAATGCTCGTGAGCCAGCCCATAGGCCGATGATGACTAAAGTGTTTTACCTGCAAAAATTACCCTGCATGAGCGAACTACTAACGAATAGGACATTTATTCAAAGCAGATGATTTGGCTCATCATTTTATACTTCTATTTTAAACTGTATTGTAATGTAAATAAATTAAATGTCAATATATATAAGCTTAAATTATTGTTATTATTATCAATATTATTATTGTTATTGTTAAATTATTTTAAACTGCCAGCATATAGCATATATTTCATGCCTGTTAGGCCATATAGGCATACATTGTAGCCACTATAATTATTTGCTTTCTATTAATTTGGAAACGGCCGGGATAAAACTAAATAGTCTAAAAGTGTAATAAAAAACTAGTGTGTAAAATAAATAATAATAATAATAAATTGTCATTATATTTTTTAATTCGTCGGGTAGGCTACAAACATATGCAATATTACATATTTTATTTGTATCGCTTTAAATGCCCTCCAATGGGGTAAAAAAATAGGAAAGCGTCCTGCAGGAATTAATTGTCAATCATGCAACATATGAGGCTTTATTCAACTAAAGCATTTCATGCAAAAGCAGCGCAGTTGGCAAATTGTGCATTTAGGTCTACCTCATGACCTTAAAAAAAATCATATGAGAATAGTTGTCAGCATATTTTCTCTATGGGACACGTTATTTTTAGCCTCGTTTATTTTGCTCCACGCTTCGCGCCGCGGGTGGGGAACCCCGTAAACTTCTGCCGGCTATATTAGCTTTGACAGAGGGAGAGAGAGGGGGGCAAAATATTTACTTTCAGATGAATGGGGGCCGTTTATTTCAATCTAAAGGGTGGTGGGTCCCAGCAGGCCGGAGCCCGGGGGCTTATCGGAGATGTATGGTAAAGTCTTCAGTGAAATATGCATGGGGATCCCCAGTTGGCCTCCTGTCTAATGTACGTGCAAATAGGTTTCAACTATACAAGGCTATTAATTTATCATTCAGTCCCTGAGTCTGACACGTGAAAGGTGCATGGTGGAATGCATGCGTGTGCGTGCCTGCATGCGTGTGTGTGTGTGCGTGCGCGCGTGTGCACGTGTGTGTTCGGTTCTAACAGCCTTTTAACAAGTTACAAATTGCTTTTAATGTCCTTTTATTTTAAAAGAGAATGGCATGCTATTTAGCCTACTTATTATGGGCTATGTGCGTGTTACACACACCGTGTAGCTCATAATATTGAGCATATGCTCGTCTTTCGGGACAAAGAATACGGTAGCCTTGGGCGCTGATTTAGGGCTCATTATGTTAATTGTTATGGATTTATGACTTGCAGGATAGTCTGCTAAATGTTGCCGGAGGCCCATGGCATGCTCCACCATGCATGGCATCACTTCAGGCCGGGGCCGCGGCGTTCAAAACGTCGGGCTGATTAATATCGAAACGAAATAAAAGATAATTCAGTGATAGGCCTAATACAAATCGAATAATCTAAAGTTAAACTCGATTAATCAGTTCGAAACCGTTAAGACAGGAGAGGCGTTCGTGGAAATCAACATGGTGAAGGAAAAACAAAACAAAAACACAAAAAACTATGAAGTGAGAGTACAAAAAAGTGACATCAATAATAGCGCAATAGCCTAATAATAGGATATTGCATTGGACTTATAAAACGCATATTAAATTCAGTGGGTTGCGGGCGGCGAACTCAAGAAATATGAACACGACAAATTCTCTTTCTTTCCCCCAAAACGACTTCTTACCTTTCTTTCACCGCAGTCTTGTATAGGTTTCAAATCTGCCTCAAAGCCGTCGTTGGGATGTTTTGCTGCAAAAAGTGTAGCTTTAAATGTTCGTTTCCAAAGTCCGTTCGCTGCAGTTCATTGTAAGCTATATGCGAGAAGACAAGTTCCTTCCTTGGTAAATAACACGCCGTATTCCGTATAATAAAGTTCCGTTGTTCCGCGCCGCTCTTCAGTGGGACCAGGCAGGCATGTAGTGAGGCTGACAGGCTGGTGCTGATGATGTGTGAGTGAGGGTGTATTGGGGTAATGTGGGTACACGGAGCTGCTTTAAAGCGCTGTCGGTGAGGTCACACGGAATCTCAAACAGTCCCTTTTTTTCCTGTGCCAATCACATCGCTTTCTCCCGGCCGACCACCAGTCACCACACCACACCCCCTCTTTCTCAAAACTCCATGCTATAGAGCTATACTAATCCATGCTATATGATTTCCCTCACGAATTAAATGCAATTTTTCATGTTTCAGATCTGATGTGTATAGCCTATAAAAAGTGTGCATTTGTAGCATGCGAATATTGTTAATTAGCCTATTGTATTTTCAGGATTATTAGTGCTGCTGTTATTTTCTCTGTGGTGGTTCATGTGGTTGTTGATGATGACATGCAATTAAAAGAGCTTGTTAATGGAGTAACAGCGGAAATACTGTGCGAACAATATTAGCCTATACAATGTCTGCAGGTGCAGGGGCATTGTTTTATAGGCTACGGAAGGCTTTAACTATAGTTCACTTCAATCATTTTTCTGAATCCAGTGCAGACAGTGTTCACAGCAAAATAGTTATTATAGCTGTGGTGTATATGCAGCACTTTTTGGAAGATGTAAGCGAGGTCAAAGGGCAAGTACCTACTAATCTATTACATGCAGTAAAAAACAACGGCGCGGTAAGTCCGGTGATTTGAGGTAAATGTCCTCATAAATGTTAGACAATATTTATTCTATATCATGATCTTGTATTTATTGGCTTATTATTAAATTATATCACAAATGCAGAGCACGGAGGCCCCTTTAAAATACTTTAAGCCTACAATATTTCAGAGTTCAGTTTTCAAATCTTGAATGCAAATGATAACGAACAGCCACGACTCCACGAGCACTTGCAGGTTAAACTTTAACGCTAATTGTATTTGCTTTATTTATTTACGCATTGTTATTTTTGTACTTGAAGTAAATGTTTTCTGTTGGTGAGAGAGATGGAGAGATGCTTGCTGCCTTATAGCCCGGGGGGGATTTAGGTTAGGATTGGGGAGACAAGACGCCATTTCAGCCTCCAAAAAACTGTCTTAAAATGACTGCTGGTAAGAGGATTAAAACAATAATGCCCCCTCTCTTCTTCTTCAAGGTTTTTTAGAAAAGATTTCTTCTCCCGGAGAAAAACCGTTTAGGCTGGAATTAGGGGCAGCGAAAAGTAGCCTTTTAATGTAAAGCTTGCATATTTTGTAGAATTTTGTTGAGAGAGAGGGGGGTGGAGGGGAGAGGGGGGCAAAATCCTAAACTCAATTTGATCTTTGGCCACATTCAATCACAGAAGAACCTTAGACTTCTGACAAAACCCCGTGTGAAAAGAATGGGGGTGTGTGTGTGTGTGTGTGTGTGTGTGTGTGTGTGTGTGTGTGTGTGTGTGTGTGTGTGTGTGTGTGTGTGTGTGTGTGCTTACAAAGCGTCACCATGGGCCTAACTTAACTCACTGCAGTTAAGTTGACTTGTTTTCCGTTTATATTTATTCCAGAAATTCTGTTGAAAATCAAGTAGTAGCAAACGTCGTTGACGTTTTAGCAAACAGGTTAGATTATGCCTTTCTAAAGGCTCATTTGGACTAAATCAACAGCTGCTTTTTTTAATGGACAAACAGTAGACATGTTAAACATGTGGATCATAAATAAATAATTGGTAAGATACAAATAAATCTGTATCTTACCATCCACTTGATTGGAAAAAGATATGTTTTTATTTGTTTATCTGGCCCAGTGGGAATGGGCCTTATTTCTGGAACCGATAAAAATATATAGGCCTATATGTCCAAGATAATTATGATGATGATGATGATGATGATAATAACAATGCTTATATTCGTATAATAAACCAAACAATATTTATAATCATTTTCAGATAGGCCTATACCTTAAAATTATTTTCATTTCGACCTTGTGTTTCTCCCCCCATTGTCAGCGGGCTACAATATAGCACTGAGAGTATTCGGGGCCTCGAGAAAAAAAAATCGGATTAACTTGTGAACTGATGGAACTAAGAACTTAAACTGGAGGTAAATCTGGCCAGTGTCTCTTTGTGGGAAGCGTTTCTAAAGCAATTAAAGCGAGAAGGAATTCCTCTCAGCTGCTCTTCCCCAAATCAGCTTTCTAAGGAACTTAATGCTGGCTAATGTCCAGCGCGGCTGATGGGTTTAACATCAGTGTCAAAAAAGGACCGCTATTAGAGCACTATTAGGCCCCGCAGGCTATAGAGGCCATAAATACTGCCACCGGCCCATGATCGCCCATCACACCTCTCCTCCTCTCCGCTTTCTCCTTCTGCGTGCAGGCTCGCATCATCACGAGTCACGACGGTGATGATAATTATGGAGCATCACGTTCTACAAACACCCATTCCGGGATAACTTTCTACTCTAACT
Source organism: Nannobrachium achirus (assembly GCF_963921795.1). Lineage (NCBI taxonomy): Eukaryota > Metazoa > Chordata > Actinopteri > Myctophiformes > Myctophidae > Nannobrachium > Nannobrachium achirus. The sequence continues at coordinate 57,946,545 of NC_137810.1, read as the reverse complement.
AAGCACTTATTTCCAGTGGCGTCAGTTCAGAAAAAGGTAATTATGGCAACATGACTGGTGCATGTTGCCATACCTTAGCAATAGCAACAACAGGCATGATACATTTATTTTAAGAAGTACATTCAAAAATGTCCCCAAACATTTCTATGGTTTCTTGGGCTGGATATGGCAGTCTGGAACCGTTGTTCAAGTGCAGCTAAACCTGACATAAACGTAAACGTAAACGTGCCACAATTAACAATAATGAATTGCACCTGTGCAGCTGACCTGCGGAACCTGGGAATATACTATTCCGTCAAGATGGGGAAAATAAAAGTGTGGAGAATATAATTATAATGCAGTTAGATTTTGCATTTGTAGTTATTTTAATGTAATTTAACAACATAACCAGCACAGATAGACAAAGAGACATTCATGGATTTATATTTTAAAGTAACTTGTATTCTCCCCCCTGGACCCAGGGTATGGCAGATGCATACCCCTGCCATACCCAATTGACGCCCCTGCCCATGATCGCCCATCACACCTCCTCCACCTCTCCTTCTGCGTGCAGGCTCGCATCATCACGACGGTGATGATAATTATGAGCATCACGTTCTACAAACACCCATTCCGGGATAACTTTCAATTCTAAGCCCTTATTTCCAAACTCATCTCAGATTTCCATGGATTTGATCGCGCACTCCATTGTTCATTATGCCATGCGCTCCGCCTGCTGTTCATACTTTATCATATTTAATTGGCGTCTTCGGGTGTGAATTATCGTCTTTGCTCTCAATCATCCGCGCAAAGTGACGTGAGCCCGACCACTTTTTCAGGGTATCAAACTTTATCCATGCTGTGCGAGAGACTGCAAATCTGAATCAATCCGCGCCGCCTGGCCCTGGGCCTGGCTGGCTGGCTGGCTGTGGCTGTGAGATTTTATAGCCTAAATTAGGCCGATGTTCAGTTTTGAAATCGCGAGCTTTGTAAAGTGTCAACCCATCAAAGGAGGAAAGAGAGCAGACTCAGAGCACTAACAGATAAAATAATACATTTGCATTTATTTATTTTTTGGCGAGAAACGTGCCCGCGTGAACGAAAGCCATCAGCCTTCACTGCAGAGATCATTAACTTTTAGCATTACGTTTTAGGTGAACTTCATGAATATGTTGTTAGCCTTCAATCCAGCCGCGCCAGTGTGCAGTGCGTGCACGTGTGCTCTTAGTCAAGGTTAGCTTGTGCTCATTTGGAGGAAATTAATCATTTTGATGTATGGGTTTAGCATTGACTGCTACCTGGGGATTGCTGTGACTGCGGCAACAAAGCAAGTTGCCACGAGCGATCCTCTGGCCATGTTATTAGCTGGGCATTCACCTCAAAGACTTCCCTCCGAAGTGTCGGATACCTGACTTAATGGGACAAATCTCTCCTCTGCCTCTCCCTCTATTCGCAGAAATCACTTCCCCTGTGTCAAAGGACATGGCTGTATTTATACATGGTGTGTGTGTGTGTGTGTGTGTGTGTGTGTGTGTGTACACACCACTAACTTGCACAAATATTAACATGTCTTGAGAACATACTGACCACATATGCTTAATATAGCCTAACCCAAACATTCGACATGTTTGGGTTATTTAAAATAATAATAATAGCCTAATCTCCACACATGCATGATTCCACTTTTGAAGACCAGAATATTTAGGGCGAATTCAGGGCAAGGGGAAAAGGGGGTTAGTCTGTCTGATTTTGGTGGTCATGGCTTTGGGCCGTCTAGAGTTCTTCTGACCACTGAGTTCTACAGTACATCAACTGTCAGTGTGGGCTGTCTAACATGTGGGCTCTGCTGGGGCTTCGCCTCTTGAACCTCCCCCACACAGAGCTTACAAAGAGCTACCACAGCACAGGTTGCTATTTGGGTATAGAATGAACTATATATCTATAGATCTATAAAATATACGATCAAGTGAATCACATTGTATATTGTGGTATGAAACTGGTAATATCCTGAGAGAATACACAACACACACACATGCACATTATACCAAGCAGCACTTGTATTGGTCTAACTTGTGTCACCTTTGAACTCACAAACTTCACACTTTGTGTGATGGACATACAGCTGAAGAGGATCCCAAATGTCAGCAAAGAGTCAATCTAAACTCCCTTCCAGACCCAGACCCTTCCAGGTCTGTAACTCTGAGTGTGCAAATAGCCAAATGAACACCTCCGACCTCAGTGGTGTAAAGTAACTATACATTTACTCAAGTAGCCTATACTGCACTTACAGTAAGTAGCCTATACTTTTGAGGTATTTTTGCCAGACCCATGAAATGGGTAGGCCCATAAGCAAATGTCTGTCCGGGTTTTCTATATAAAGGGTATATATGATGATGACATGATGATGACATGCCTACAAAAGGCATGATGTCATAAATGATGATGACAGACAGGGGGTCTGGCACAACCAGGTTGACCTGGTCTAGTTACTTTACTGATACTGCATCTCAGAGGCAATGATACTTTTACTCCACTACAATTAACTTTAGTTATTAGTTATTAGATTCTGATTATTTTTTACCCCATTTGAAAATAGTCAATCTACAAGCTCACAATGCGTTGCGATGTGAAGCATTGTGAGCTTAATTGTAGATCTGCTATTTTCTAAAGATTTTGTATACATTTGAAAACTTGCGAAATGGGACAATTCTGCGCAACAAGTACTTTCTACTTTTGGTACTTTAAGTGCATTTTGATACCAACACATTTGTACTTTTACTCAAATTTAAATGTTGAACTCTGGACTGCAACAGAGATGTCTACATTGCAGTCTGTTGAATCTGTCTGTAATTCAATGTTACATGAGTTTTAAAAAAAGGATCTCAATGTAAACAAGCCACGTCTTTCCTGAGCTTAATCCTTTTAGTTAAAAGTGTACCAGTGAACTGTGCTGTCATGAAACTATACCTTTTCCTATGCGAACTTCTATTACATACTTTAATCAAACAATCAATCAATACCTTTACTTCAGTAAAAACATGTGAGTACTTTTTGCACCACCACTGAACACCTCCTGCTATCCCAGTAACGTGCTCTCTAACCCTGCCTGGTCGCCCCGCGCTGCAGCCATGAGCCCCATCCTCTGAATGGTTCCTCTGGCAGACTTGACATATCGAGGTTGGCAGGTTTGTTTCCTCCCATTTTCTGAGAACCAGTCTTTGGTTGTGCCCCTCAGGCTGCGGCCCAGCACAAGGGCTTCTATTGTCAGCCCCTAATCCACGGGCTACACAGCTTTAGCAACATGGTGGGATAAAAGCCCATCAAACCACTACTTTATGGGGGCAAATCTTTCCTAATCCCTCGCTTTATCTAAACAAAAGGAGAGAAACAAGAGGATAGAAAGAAATTGTGCAGACACAGGGCAAGACCTGGAGCTAAGATGCAAAGAAGTAGTTTCACTGGAGAAGCTAACCATTTTTGACAGGCTTTCAGCGGGGCAATGACAAAAAAAAAGCGGACACCAGGATTCCTAAAGGGCCATAGTTGGGATTTTTCTTTTTCTTTTTTTTTTAATTCTAAAGTTAAGCTTTAAGATCCTAAAATGAGATTCTGAAAATTAGAGAGATTCGATTCTGGAAATTAACTATTCAGGGGAGTGGGCAGGGGGCACCTGTCAGCTTTGGATTTTTAAGAATACTTCTGATTGATCTTAGCTGGGCTAAGGCAACAGGCAACAAGTGTGTGATCTCTGCTCTTTTCTCAGACTATACGGGACAAGGGACTGGGAGTATGGGAATCTCCCACCTTTCACACACAACCTCCCTGTCTGCCCCATCACACCACACAGCCGACCCTGACCTATTTGCAAGCTATATGAGGCCATTTCACATTCACGTGAACCCATGTTAGCAAGAATCTTGATTAACGTGGTGCATGGATATGCTCCAAGAAACGTTAAAAGACAACTGTTAATTTCATGCAGATGAGCCGAGAACTGTAAGCCCATGGCAGATAGTGGGAGCACTGTTGTAAGCTACAGTTCATCTCCGGTGCCATTGTTTGAACAGACCCCCTTGTAAAATCAGAGGACCCTCTCTCGCGCACATGTTCAGTGTGTGCGTCGGGGACAAATCCCCTGACCCCATTCCATGTCGGCTGCCAATTCCAATTTCTATCTTTTGCTCTGCGGCTACTCGCTCCGAATCCCAAGTGCCGCGTCTGCAAATGACACTGTGAGTTAGAGGTTCCATTTTCTGCTGCTGCCAAAATGCTCCACAAGAGAACCATTTGGATCCGGGGATGCCTAATGGATATTGAGAACAAGCTAGGTCACACTCTGGCTCCATGAACATAGACCATCATCAGTCAGCCAGGGACATGCTGGGCCCCTGATTCAGCCCAGGAAAAAGAGTTGGAGAGGCCCTCATTGCACGCTATAGAGAGAGATCTCTCTCTATAGCGCTGCTGCTACTCAAAGATTTGCCATTTCAGATCATGACAAGTGACAAGACAGTGGGCCAATTACATGAGTTATATTTCGTCGTCGGGTGGAAACCTTGTATGTCCAAAACCGTATGTTTTGTATTTATCATTTTAAAAATGATTTAAACTAGTGAAAACAGCCGATCTACAAGCACACAACGCCTCGCACCGCGAGGCGTTGTGTGCTTGTAGATCTGCTGTTTTCACTACTTTTGTGCGACTGCCTTGTATGATGAAGCAGGGCTTTACTTTGCGAAGATACGAGGTTTCTGCCGACAGAGAGGATTTACTTTGTTGGCCACCCAGCCCCCAAAATGGAACGAAGGCAGACATTTTATTTTTAATTTTTTCCTAATGGCCGGCCTGGACCGGCCGGCCTGGACCAGCCGGAATGAACCGGCCGTTCGGGAGTTGTCCCGCTTTTCCCAATGGCCAGCACGTCCCTGCAGTCAGCGCTGGGTGTTCAGTGTTATACTCACCACTATCTGGAATGGATAGACATCAGAACAGTATTTACTGTTATACTTAACTAAACATCAGACAAATATTACATAAGAGTACAAACAAAGTAAAATATCGGTCAGTTTTGCTTTATTTTTGGTCTTCACTACCAATCTTAAGAAGCTTTTTTGTGTCAGAGATTAGTGAAGCACACTTTCTCTTGCATAGAAACCATTACACGCCATCTATAAAGTACATTCTCAGATGCTACAAAGTTTCACAGACAAGGATGCAGCACTTGAATCACCTCCATTGTATTTCAAACTACATTTCACAGAGCGCCCCCTCTTGGCCTGTATTAGGACCTCTGATATGGGGTAATTAAGGGATAATGGGCTGGGGATGCTCGTCAGGGACCCAGTGATTAGTGATTCATTACATGAGCTTAGAACCATGCAGGGAGGGGGGAGAGGAGGGGGGGGGGGGCATGGTGGTTTGAGGTGGTGTAGGGGGAGAATGGAGGAGATACTGGCACAGTCTGACAAATTGCCAGTGGATTTATCTGGGGTAATTAACCATCAACCAGGGAAAGAACTGGGACTGGGAATTTCAGCACCCCCAGAGTTCTACACTCACCTAGCAGAGAGGAGGAGCAGAGGAGGTGAGCTCCGGTGGGGTGGAGTGGGGTGGGCTGGGGTGGGCAAGGGGAGGGTATGGGGATGGGGTGGGGGAGTTGAAGCAAATGTGGTGCCCTAAGACGCATTATACAACTAGTGCTCTTCCGAGCACAGGTCTCCACCAGGCCACACAAATTGCCCTGTTATAGCGCCACCATGAGGCTGATTTGAGAAATTTGAAGTGGCATTTCTTCCTCTACCTAGTGGGAACGTGCACGCCCAATTTCACCAAGATTGCACGCTGTGTTCATGATTTGAGGCATTTTGTTCAAAACGGAGCAATCCTGCAAACTTTGGAAGCTGAATTGGCATCCAGGGAGTGTGTGTGCTCAGTTTGGCAGCGATCCGGGCAACGGCGCCGGAGATTAGCTGTACACAAACTCGGAGGACGGACGGATGGACGGACGGACGCACGGACGGATTGGGGCGAAAACATACTCTCCCCCTGCCTTCGGCTGGTGGAGACAATGAAATGCTTCCTCTTGTTAGGCCAGGTTAGAAGTATATTTGTTATTCAAGTAAACTTGTAGCCACACAGGCTGACACAGCACTATAATTCCTTGACTGTTTATGGTTGGTTACAGTTCATGACACTTACTCTAATCTATAAGAACATCTGCTAAATGCCTAAAACTGAAAACTAGACATTTTTGCAGATTTCTCTTCAGCAACGCCCGTCCTGCTTCACACAGTGACACACATTCAAACCTGGAAGCTGTCCAGTACGACCTCTATAATGCTGAGCAGCTCCACTGGAGCTGTTGGGGGTTCAGTGCCAATTGCTCAGGGGCACTTCTACAGTGTTGAGGGAGGGTTGAGTGTTGTTGGTCATTCACTTCCCCACCCAGATATTTCCTGCCGGTCCGGGGGGTTTGAACCAGGAACCTTTCAACCACAAGCGTAAATATTCCTCCCACTGCTATCTTGAATTCTGTGCAGTCCTTGTGCAGTTCAGTAAAAATCCACAATAATAAGTAACTAGAAGAGAAAATTTCTAAGAAATTTTAAGTGTGCCTGCAGCTCGCTAAGTCTGTGCAACCTTGTGTAGCGGTTGGTGTTAGCATTAGCGTTATTTCATTTGACGCAACCCGCGTGTCTGTATGACAAACGGTTCACGAGATCAAGGGTCACTTCCTGTTTGGTGAGGGGCACTTCCTGTTTGGCGAAATAGGCCCCAATTAAGGTCATGGACGATTAATGAATTAAAGCTGCAAGCAGCGATGACCAGGCCCTCGCAGCTCTACCCACGTCACAAGGCCAGCAGCCAATCAGAAACCAAACAGGAAGTCAGCCATTTCGACTAATTAGTGGCGTTTTGGAGCATTTTTGGCCGTTATCACGGGTCGCACTTTAACGACAGTTTTTTGAGAAAAAATTGTTTTGTGAGAAAAAAAAATTGAGAAAAAAACTTTTTTGAGAAAAAGAAATTTTGAAAAAAAAATTGTGAGAAAAAAAAATGTTGAGAAAAAAAAATGTGAGAAAAAAAAATGTTGAGAAAAAAATAATTTTGAGAAAACAATTTTGAGAAAAACATTTTTTGAGAAAAAAATAATTTTGAGAAAAAAAAAATTGAGAAAAAATTTTTTTGAGAAAAAAAATTTGAGAAAAAAATTGAGAAAAAAAAATTTTTGAGAAAAAAAATTTTTGAGAAAAAAATTGAGAAAAAAAAATTTTGAGAAAAAAAAATTGAGAAAAAAAAAATTGAGAAAAAAAAATTTTGAGAAAAAAAAATTTTGAGAAAAAAAAATTTTTGAGAAAAAAAATTTTTGAGAAAAAAAAATTTGAGAAAAAAAAATTTGAGAAAAAAATTTGAGAAAAAAAAATTTGAGAAAAAAAAAATTGAGAAAAAAAAAATTTGAGAAAAAAAAAATTGAGAAAAAAAAATTGAGAAAAAAAGAAAAGGTATGACACCAGCCGCAAGTCTGTACGACAAACGGTTCATGAGTTATAGAGGCACTTCCTGTTTGGTGAAGGGCACTTCCTGTTAAAGAGGGGGCGAGGCTTAATCAATTACAGCTCATCCCTATTGGTCGGAAAAAGACCAAAGTTGTGTGAGCATTTTACATTTTAAATGACGTTGCTAGGCAAAAGTATGGCAGAGTTATGTGGCGCCAAAGTTTCTGGGTTTTTTTCGGAGTCCCCCATTCAAAGTCAATGGAGTTTTTGGGCGTTGTTTTTTGCGAATTACATCGCAATCGTAAAGCGGATCGGAAAGAAAAGTAATAGCACACCATTCCCGGCCGAGCCGCACATTTTGATGTATATATTGCGGGGGTGGCGTAAATCGTGCGGCAGTTATTACGTGCCGAAGTTTCCCCCATTCTAAGTCAATGGGGTTTTTTGGCGTCGTTTTTTGCGAATTACGTCGCAATGGTAACGCGGATCGGAAAGAAAAGTAATAGCACACCATTCCCGGCCGAGCCGCACGTTTTGATGTATATATTGCGGCGGTGGCGTAAATTGTGCGGCAGTTACGTGCAGAAATTCGTGGTGAAAGACTTAATTAATTAAGTATGGCGGATTACAATAAGTGTTTTGCTATTGCATAGCAGGCACACTTAATGATAAGTCATTCTCAATGAACATCAAGGTGAGATGAATATGTATTGCTTTATAAACGTGAACACTAAATAAGTAAGCTTTGGGAACCGCTGGTGCCTGAGCCACTTGGCCCATAGGGCTGGAGCTTATCTCCCGTTTCTATAACGTGAGGCATTTTGACAGGTAAATACAGCTGAAGGTGATGTTAATTGCTGGTGTGTTTCATTTAGTTGGTATTTTTTGTGTATACCAGGAGCTGTCTAAGCTGGGAAACCGAAATTTAACACATTCACCAAATATTTAATAATGTTAATTATCTTCAGCTGTGTTGTTTACCCATCGAAATGTGAGTTTTGAAAGGGGCTTGGGAGGGGGACACGTGTAAAATACCTATTATCAATCAGGTGTATCCATAGACAAATAACGGGCAGGGTTAAAAGGGCACCCATTGACTGACCAATTAAGGGCCCCCCACCTGGGCATATATGAAAAAGTAACATTAATATTTTGAGTAATATAATAGCATATCCAATGATACTTTCTAGGGCCTGGGTATAGCCCTGGAAAAGCTGTCCATAAAGTTACCCCAGCTATCTATACCTCCTGTGATGACCTATCCTGTTAGCACTGATGTCAGTTAACATGCCCAAGCACCGTCAAAGGACAAGACCAACAACACGGACAGAAGTGTTAGGTTAGGGAATGGCACAATTTTCCTTTTAAACCAATATTGTTTGCATATGTCATACTGCTCTATAAATGCTGAAAATCAGTGGCATTCCCCTTTAAGAACATTCGTACATTGCAGACAAATGGATTCAATCCGCAATTTGACTATCATGATCCCATAAAGCAGGAAACTCTATATTCCCATCTCCCGCATAGTCCCCCCCAAAGCCTTCCTCCCATCCTGGAGTAATCCTCTCTGCTCCCATATCGGCGTCGCAGAGCAAAGCACACTTACATGGAGAAGTTGATTTTACTCCGTCCGTTTTATCAGATTTGGGAGCACTTAGAAACAGCTCTAAGTCTTTTCTCAATTAAACCGATTGGTTTGGTTGAGTTGAGGGGAGAGAGAACTCATCCTCTCTGCGTGATAAAAGCCTTCTCTCCCATGGGATACCTCACAACCCCAACATCTGTCTTTTGTTGCTAAATCTGATCAACACTGCTTTAAAACATCGAGCAGGTCATCTGGATCCGGTCTTTTAGGAGAATTGCAGGCTCACATGTTGAGATTAAGTCACTGTTTGAGTGGGGACTCTCCTCCTCTTTTCTCTTTAGCACCAAGCGTTTCGCCCAGTTCTCTCTTTTGGATACACACTGAGGAACAGAGAGTTCTGCTCCTGACACCGCTATAAGCTTTATCGTCTCTCGGGGAGTGGAGCTGGGGTATCTATCTCACAGACATGCACGCACATGTACACGCACGCACACGCACACAGAGAGCCAAGAATCATATTCTATCACACGCACGCACGCGCGCACGCACGCGAGCGCGCACGCACACACACACACACACACACACACACACACACACACACACACACACACACACACACACACACACACACAGAGAGAGAGAGCGCCAAGAATCATATTCTTGGCTTATTATCCCTTCACTCATCAGCTGTGAATCCTCGCTCTGAACTATCAGTTCCTGGGGCTCAATGATCTGAAAACAAAAAAAAAGGCTCTCCATTGACCTTAGTATCACCTAGAGCAGTGGTTCTCAACCTGTGGGTCGGGACCCCCAGGTGGGTCCTCAAATTATTTTGGGGGTTAATGTTGCAATGTTGTTTTCTCACTCAACAGTAAACAAACCAACATGAAGTTTAAGTGTATAGTGGGTATCTGCACATTTTCTAAAGTGACAATTTAAGGACTTTTTAATACCTCTAAAATGACAAATTAAACATTGACCAAATTGTCAAATATTACAGGCAGAAATTGTGAAAATAGCCGATCTACATGCTCACAACGCCTTGCAACGCGAGGCGTTGTGAGCATGTAGATCTGCTATTTTCACAATAGAACCATGTATACAAAATGTAATGAAACTCTTAGTGCTCGTCAGGGTGGAGGGGTCCCCAGTTAAAATATGATTATTTTGGGGGTCGCGGCCTGAAAAGGTTGAGAACCACTGACCTAGAGTAGCACAACATACTGGCGCACTCAGGAGACCCTGTTTAGTCAGGCTCTTCACCCATAATCTCTGTGTTTCAGTGTATTACGGAATAAACATATGGGATTGCTTTATTGTTGTTGTCCTATAATCTGGGTTTTATGCCTTTCTTCTGCAAAACAGCCGCTTTAAGCCTTAGCTGGCAAGCACACAGAGCTACATTTAGCATTAACCTTTTGAGTGACCACTGACTGAGGAACCTACACGCACGCACGCACACACACACACACACACACACACACACACACACACACACACACACACACACACACACACACACACACACACACACACACACACACACACACACACACACACACACACACACACACACACACACACACACACACACACACAGGAGAAAGAGCTGCCATGACGCAGTTCTCACCATGGACAACTGATATGCTATATCACATATATAACATTTTCAGAAAATATTTTAGTTAGCATTCTAGTTTATATGCAGTTAGGACATTTACATAAATAATGTGTTATTAATTGAAAAAGATCGAATACGGAATCACGTTTGGCCGTGGCCAGTGTATGCATATTTAATTTGAAAAGTGTGATGAAATTATTCCCGACACAAACCTTAATAATAAAGAGGTAATTATTCATGCAGCCTGACATGGTGGACAACATAGTGGAGGGATGTGATATTTTAGTAGGTTACCTGCGGATCACAGACGTGCTTCCTTCTGGCCATTTGGCTCTAATTACATCGCTGCACAGGCCTCTGTAGAGCTGGCAAGCCAGTGTGGAAATAAGTGCTTAAGAAATTACTGTACGAGACGATGGCCTGAGGGCTGCAGCTCCTCTGCAGGGACAATGCGGCTGCACGGCCAGTTAACCTGGATACCTGTTCTCTCTGAAACCACCCAATCAGGGACAAATGAAGAACAAGTCATTGCAACGCGCGGGTTAGAGGTGATTACAAGAACTGGTTCAAACGGACAGCCTGTAGTATTTGGCTAATGAGTAGTGGCAACGGCCATGTAGTATATCGTCGTTGTCGGGTGAAAACCTTGTATGTCCAAGACCGTTCGTTTTGTATTTATCATTTTAAAAATGAACTAAACTAGTGAAAACATCAGATCTACAAGCACACAACGCCTCGCGGGCGTTGTGTGCTTGTAGATCTGCTGTTTTCACTACTTTTGTGTGACCACCTTGTACGATGAAGCAGGGCTTTACTTTTCGAAAGAACGTACAAATTTGAAACTTGGAGATACAAGGTTTCTGCCCGACAGTGACAATATGGTAATGGTTCTCAACCTGTTAGGCGGGACCCCCAGAGGGGTCCCCAAATTATTTTGGGGGGGGGTCCCCAGATGTTTAGCTAAATGTTAATGTTGTTTTCTCACTCAACAGTGAACTGACCAACATACAGTATAAGTGGTATCTGGACATTTCATAAGTGACGATTTGAGGACTTTTAAGACCCTTTTAGTACCTCTGATCAAACATTGGTAAAATTGTCAAATATTAGAGCCAGGAATTGTGAAAATAGCAGATCTACATGCTCACAACGCCTCGTAAGTTGTCGCAATATACAAGGCGTTGTGAGCATGTAGATCGTCTATTTTCACAACGGAATAGTTCGAGTCAAACTAAATGTAATGCCAACTCCTACAATCCTTGTGCAGGATGGGGGGGGGGGGGTTTCCCAGTTCAAATATGATTATTTTGGGAGTCGCGGCCTGAAAAGGTTGAGAACCACTGGTATGTGGTATCGAATATGTCACAACGGCACTGCATTACTGTGTCATCATTGTGTGTCAAATACGCTCACAACAAGCTACTTCTGGAGGTGGCGCGGGGGGTATTGGGGGGGGTCAGAGCAGGGAAAAGAGGGGGTTCAGGAACCACTGAAAGAAACGCCTTGAGCTTTTAAAGAGGGCTCTTGCTGGGCCCAACTGGCCATGTGAAGAGCAGGGGCTGTCCTGCCTGTCAGATGGTGGTTGTGGTTTGGGGACCCCAGGAGTGAAAGCTGCTGTCCTCTCGTTAGATAATCCCTCCAGCACACTGCAGCGGCGGCAGCAGGGGGCCCCCCTGTGAGAGCCTGTGTTGATGGATATCTATATTTATTTACCTCTTCTTAATGAGTGCTGATTAGCTGTTCAGTGAGCCGGAACGTCCCTAGACTAGAGCAGTGGTTCTCAACCTTTTCAGGCCGCGACCCCCAAAATAATCATATTTGAACTGGGGACCCCCCCCCACCCTGACGAGCACTTGGAGCTGTATGACTTGAGGCATTACATTTTGTATGACACGGTTCTGTTGTGAAAATAGCAGATCTACATTAGCATGTAGATAGTCTATTTTCACAATTTCTTCCTCTAATACTTGACAATATGGCCAATGTTATTTATTTTATTTTAGAGGTATTAACAGGGTCTTAAAAGTCCTTAAATTGTCACTTTAGAAATGTACAGATACCCTCTATACACTTAAACCTTATGTCGGTTTGTTTACTGAGTGAGAACAATGTTGGACATTAAGTTTATCATCTGGGGACCCCCCAAAATAATTTGGGCACAGGTTGAGAACCACTGGACTAGAGCAGTGTATCCCAAGCACTGGGTCGAGACCCATTTGTGGGTCTTACATTTTGTTTTAAATTATTTCAAAACATCTCATTTCTCTTTTGGGTCACAGGCTAAGAAGTTGGGGAATCACTGTCCTAGAGGAGGGTCGGGTACTGGTAGACAGGAAAAAAGCGTGCGTTTCTTTGGGTGAAAAGAATTATCATTATATTCATCAGTCCTAAAGCTTGTTACTTTGAAAGTGTATTATTTGTCTGCTGTAAGATAGATGTGTTAAGGCATTCAGGGCAGGCGCGGAAGGGCTGAAAGCCTATATACCGGTAGTCTTTCTTCTTCTCAATCACAAATTCCAGTGAGATGATAAATGGTACTGTAGAGACATAACATTTTCACTAATGGTTGGAAGTTGTGTGCAGTGCACTACTTGCACAACCGATATGTTTACATACTGTAAAGTACCTGAAACATACCCTGAAAGATACATTAAAATGTATCTCTCAAGACATATCCTGATAGCAGAATCTGCAGAGTCAGCACCACTGCCCAAAACATGTAGTGTGTTAAGGCCCTTTCCCAGTGGGCGCGATAGCGATAAAGATAACGATAAAAAATATTGTTTTTAGGGAAATCGGGGAGATCGGGCCGATTTCAAAAGGAATCGGGAGAAAAAGATCAGGAAACACCTTGTCTTTATATTTAAAAAATATATAAGCCGATGAGCTTTATTTTTAATTTGTTTTGATACAATGCTGCAAGTGAAAAAAGAAGCTTGGATAGAATGGATACTGTTATTTAAATAATAAATAAAAAAAACCTTAAGGGACAACATAAAAGCATTTTTTTTCTTTTTCCTTAATGCATTGCCAAAAGATTGGATCGGGAAGGATCGGGATCGAATCGGGAGCAAAAATATGTGATCGGGAGCAAAAGCATGTGATCCCTAAATTGTTTTCAATTGAAGTGGATGGCAGCGCCCACACCATAACGATAAAGCCGTCATAATTGATGTGAACGCCGACATAGCTTTATTATTAATTTCCTCTCTTGTTAAACATAGCATTTCTTTCCTCTTTCCACTCGACAATTTTGCACTTCCTATGTTGAGACTGGGCTGTAAAGATTTGTATTTGTGTGATTGTGTTTTTTTTTTGTTGCCGTCATGCACCCCTGTAGAGGAACCCTTTAGGAACCCTTTAGCAGAGATCTGCCTCCACATGCATATGAATGAGCCGCTAACTCACAGGAGACAGCCGGAGAATCTGATGACTGTGCAGGAAAAGAACTCACTATCTACACAGTATATCGTCGTTGTCGGGTGGAAACCTTGTATGTCCAAAACCGTTTGTTTTGTATTTATCATTTTAAAAATGATTTAAACTAGTGAAAACAGCCGATCTACAAGCACACAACGCCTCGCATGTGTGCTTGTAGATCTGCTGTTTTCACTACTTTTGTGCAACGGCCTTGTATGATGAAGCAGGGCTTTGCTTTGCGAAAAAATGTGTACATTTGAAACTTGGAGATACGAGGTTTCTGTACGACAGTGACGATATGGACGTTTGACTCCTCAGTCCTGCCAATGATATGATAAAGTAGGTCTATTTTGTGTATGCGCGCACACACACACACACACACACACACACACACACACACACACACACACACACACACACACACACACACACACACACACACACACACACACACACACACACACACACACACACACACACACGTAGGGGTGTGTGTGCCTAGTGCTGTCAGATGAATATGAATAATGTATTGATATCCAGCACCCCTGCGGTCGTCTATATAATCTAGCCTCAGTGTGTGTGTGTGTGTGTGTGTGTGTGTGTGTGTGTGTGTGTGTGTGTGTGTGTGTGTGTGTGTGTGTGTGTGTGTGTGTGTAGCATTTAGCCGGCCCAGCTGGCAGGGTCACATGGGATGCACACGCATTATGTCACTGTCCCAGGAGAGGTGTGGGCACATGTCCCCTTCTCATCATCAATCAGACAAAGCAAACTGTTTAACAACAACAATGAGACAGCTAAGAGACCTCTGACTTCATGCCAGAAGTGGTGATAATTACCTAAACATGAAGTTGTCAATCTGCCCCCCTCCTCTTCCAGTCTCCGTGTGCATCTGCCCTATTTGATTCTCTGCCAAGTGAAGCGTGACTCAGGCTTGGAACAGACAGTAATTGGTGAGAGTGATGGTTCATAGCCTGTATTCATTTGAACTGACTTGAGCATATACTGTTACTGTATAATATGAAGCATATTTGTTAGACACAGTTCAGCAATTTTATTTGTGTTTTTGTCAAATTGTGTGCAGTTAAATGAAAGTGAATCAAGATATCATATCATATCTTATTAAGAATTACCAAGAATGGTGGCCCCCAATCAAATCTGCAATGATTTACGATTTTAGTGATGATGATTTACGATGTCGTTGTAACATTTTTTATTTTTTTGCCTAACTACTTAAACCTCCACCAGCCGTCTGTCAGTCTGTCAGTCTGTCAGTCTTTCCGTCACGTCACACTTTTCCCCTACTCATATCTCCGCCACCGTTGCCCCGATCCATGCCACACTTTGCACACACACTTCTTGGCTGCCAAACCACAACCTCTCATTTCTCACATGGCCCTCTTCTAGCGCCACCATGAGGCAGATTCTTGCAAAACACATTTTTGGACACTGCTCCTAAAGATTTGGCCCTAAAATCACGCAAAGCGGTACACAGTATCTCTACAGTCATGTCATCAACATGCATCTGTCCCATCTAGCGCCACGATCAGGCCGATTTTTGCAAAACACATTTTTGGACACTGCCCCTACAGATTTTGCCCTGAAATCACGCAAAGCAAGGAGAGTGGTCTGACCAAAAATGGGGGCGAGCATGTTTAGGAGGGAGCATTCTCATTATAATACCAGTAAGACTCCCTAATCGGGAGATAAGCGACCGTTGGTCGCTTATCTCCACAAATAGGCCAAAAGTTTGTTTTACCAATTATCAAGACATACGGGCAGTTGACAGTTTGCCATGGTTACGCATTGAAGTTGAATCTCCATATATGGAGATAACCTACGCATCACACTAAGTCTGACCTCACCAGCCCATATTTGGGCATGAGCAACTTATGTCTCCATATATGGAGATATGATGACATCACACAGTCATCCATAAGCATAATACTTCATGTAAAAGGCATTGAACATTTATGCAAAAAGAATTGCACGTGAATCAAAATCATTCTGTTCGTACGTTCTGTTTATTCAAGTCCTCTGCGGCTCCCTTCACAATTATACCCAAATCCCTGGGCCCTCTGTGTTGTGTCCGGTGACACAGTGACAGGCTTGCTAGTTATAGAGGTGAGGCCCGCTGGCACCTCGAGTCCAGGACATCCATGACCTCTAGCCTCTGAAACTCGGAGCCTTCCATTGATTTCTGCTATCCCCTGCCCTCAGTTCAGCTTAACGTGTTAACCACAATAGACAGGAATGTCCTGGTTTGAGAACACAAGTGATCCACAGGGAGAGATCTGTAAGATGGCGATACAAATGATTCCTGTAGGAGAAGGATGCTAGTCACAGTAATAATAATAATGTTTCCAGCTCAGCTACCCTTGAGAGTCATTATGTGATTGTAGATGTTGTTTAGGAAGTGTTTAGGTCAGGGGTCTTCAACATTTTCAGGCCAAGGACTCCTTAGTTGAGAGAGAGAGAGATGAAGCAGGGACCCCCACAACCTTTTCATAGATTCCATATACTGTACTGTAGTTTCATCGTTTTGACAGCACAATCATCAGTGTATTTTGGGTTCATGTCAATTTGTGTTATCAGATATTTAACCACTTGAACCGTCAATATTTACTATAAACTTGACCTTGCACTCTGTACTTAGTCTTCTCTTTTCCCCCTCTACACCAAACCTCTTTGCCAAAAATAGGCGATCTACAAGCTCACAACGCCTCGCAGTGCGAGGCGTTGTGAGCTTGTAGATCGCCTATTTTTGGCCAAAGTTCTCAGAATATGGACACTAGGATTCAAGTGGTTAATATAAAAAAGGAAAACGTTTCTATAACTCAAAGATTTGGAGGACCCCCTGTAGTAACTCTGAGGACCCCCTAGGTGGTCCCGGAACCCCTGTTGAAGACCATTGGTTTAGGTAGTGTCTTGCTACAAGCCACTCGCAAGCGGAGGTTCGTGCTCTCAGAAAGGACACCGTTTTTCAGAAGTGGCCCCAAAAAACTGTTCAATAGTTTAGGAAACATCGAACAAAGCCATGCCCCCCCCCAAAATAGGACTTTATCTTGTTACTTTTAGCTACAGCAGTTATAATGAATTGAAGTCACATCTCAGTGTGGCTGCATGTAAACTGCTTCATAGTTGAAAATCTGGCAGTATTTCTTATTAGCTCGGAGCGGGCCTGCAGAAACAGACATGAGAAACGTGCTTTCTCCGAGCCGCATAGCCTTGAAACACAGTAACTAATCCATGATATTGATCAGTGTGTTTCATATTGGCCCCTGCCATCCATCAAGCTAACACTGCGGGATAGGCCTAATTTATATCATCTGAAAGGTGTAATCAAAGATGAATGAGCCCCAGCATGATAGAAATGTGCACTGGGTCATAATTTCTACCACTGTGAGTAATGATCGGGAGGAATAAGCACAACAGCAGCTAGCACTGCACGAGATGGGCACAGCTAAAAGGTTTTTAAGGCTGGTACAGGTGTTTACGTGTGTGTGTGTGTGTGTGTGTGTGTGTGTGTGTGTGTGTGTGTGTGTGTGTGTGTGTGTGTGTGTGTGTGTGTGTGTGTGTGTGTGTGTGTGTGTGCGCGCGCGCAGGTAAAGCTTTGAATTGGGCTCTTTTCTTTTCATGACGCAAAGCAAAATGCTGATGTACAGTGTGTTTTATGCAAGGTTAATTTTAAGAAAGTTAGACATGTGAGTTATCCTACAGAGGAAAAAACATACCATCATGTTTAGTCCATTGATTGTGACTTGTGATGTTATACTTGGACATTACTGCCCCTACCATTCTCCAAAAGACAATGTTTGATTTTCAAGGAAGCCATTGGCTTGGTTTAAGAACAATATTCAAATGTCCATGACTTCTTAACGGTTTAGTCACAGGTAACAATAAGGTCTGGTTACAGTTACGACAATGGAGAAATATTAAACAAACACAACAAAAAATGTATCCATGCATGGGGAAATGATCCACAGTAAGGTGTTAATAGACATGTATTAACAGTGGAATGGTCTCCTGGCCTAAACCATGTTTAAAGGACTGTTACAGACAATGTGGATCATACGACCACTTTTACATCTCTAACAGTGTATTGGTCAAAAGCGACTGTTAGTATCTAGAACAGTGTTTCTCAATTGGTGGTACGTGTACCCCTAGGGGTACACGGAGGTACTGCAGGGGGTACATGAGAAAAACTAGAAAATGTGAATATGTATTTTACTGTTATAGTTAATGATATAACATTGACAGAGTTTGTGTGAACCTGTTCAACTGTACATTTCTAAACCAAATTAAATCAATTACTTGACTAGTAGTAACTGTTATTGAATAGAAAGCAATGTTTATTTGCCATTATGCTGTTTTATTTTGAACGTACTGTATTGTTATTGGAACTGGACTTTGGGTGTACATTTTTCTGTAGTCTGGGGAAGAGGTACTTCGTACTTGGCTTCGGAAATCAGTGTAAGGGGTGGGGGGTACTGCAGCCAAAAAAGATTGAGAACCACTGATCTACAATGCCTCAGGTTGATTTCATTAGTTACAAGCCATGTCCTGAGCTAAAAGCTTCCACATTTTTTATCCATTGTATAACAGAACAGTACATGTAACATGTGACAACACCGCTTGCCCAGAGGGTACAAGAAGAAGGTGTTGAAGGGGCCACAAGATTGGCTGTGCAGAAAGGGTGTCATCGAAGCTGTAAATATATCATGTATAAATATATGAATGTTTCCCTTTTAAAAAGCCACTTAAGAACTCCAGCCCCCTTTAACTCTCAAATGCCTGGAACGCGCCCGAGTCGCGTTAGATTTTAACCACTTTAACCATTATTTTATGCTTTAACTAAAAAAAAAAAATAGTAGATATACAAGCTCACAGCGCGGCAAGTCTATGAATATCTTTGACCCGATCTTTGACCCGACTTCTAAATCATGTTGTTCTCAAACTTTTTCATGTCAAGGACCCCCAAAATTACAGGTATTTGGCCGCGGACCCCTATCCCAAAATATGTTGTTCCAGGGACCACCCAGAAGCAAATATTTGAGTTACAAATGTTCGCTTTTAAATAGATATATTCAAAGACTTGCAAAGAAATATCATGATTTTTCAAAAATAGCAGATCTACAAGCTCGCAGCGCGGCACTCGGTGCCGCGCTGTGAGCTTGTATATCTGCTATTTTTCAATTGTTAAAGCGGTCAATAGTTCTAGGCCTAAATGGGTTAAATAAGGCCAGGAATAATCTGTTTCCTTCGTCGCGGTAGATCCAGCAGGGATTTGCAGAAACATTCGGCGGGTGACACAGATCTACATAATCATTTTAAGTTTCTTACCCGCTCCTTCCAATGATTCTCCTGCTGTCACTTTAGATACTGCTAAAACTGATTTGGGATCCCTAATCTCCCGGTATTTTCTTAGACTTTAAAAATCTCTAATATCATAAGGAGATTATTTCATTCATAATTGATTGAGTGCATTTGCCGGAGTGCCACTTCAAAGTTGCTGAATTAAAGATGCATTTAAGAAGCCTTGGTGCCGGGCGCTGCGAGTCGAGGAGCTGGGGTGGAGAGGGGTTCTGTTGGGTGGGGGGGGAAGGGGTGGGGAGGGGGTGGATGGGTGATGGGGGTGGGGGTGGGGGTAGGCTTGTTTCTTCTTGGCGGAGCGAGAAGCGCCAGTGAGGCTGATCCACAGAGATTGGGGGAAAATGGGCTCTCGCAAAGTGCCTCGCCTTGGAGAGAAAGCATCGGGGGACGGCAGCCAATGGCAGCGGACCAGCCGTGGTGGGAAATCTGTGTCTGTGTCGGTAAGACTATTTCCTAAAGAGCTAGTCTCTCTTTAAGTTAACCCTTACCTCTCCTGAGCCAACCGATCAGGTACCTGTCCGACGTCTAAGAACACATCAAGAGGATGATTCCCAGGTGAAGTGTAGTCTACCTGTAAGAGTCTTTCTCCCAAAGAAAGTCGTCATTATCTTCTTTTCCACTTGGTGAAACCTCACTGAACTGACAAAAAAAGTATATATTTTTTTCTTTTCACAAGCTTTTCCCCCCCTTTCTCAAGCCATAACTTTGGATTCGCAGCACAAGGGAACTCTGAAATCTTTCCCAGGCCGGGGCTGAGATTTGGAGCAAAGAGATTCTCTATACTCTTCTCACCTATCTGGGAGCCCCAAACCCTCTCCTCATCTCTCCACAGAGGACTCAAACTCTTACCCCCATTAGCTCGCCAATACCTCTCAATTCCTGCAGCCGTTCCCATTGGCCAACTTTTAGGGGTCTTCATTAAATCTGAACGGCAATGAGAGAGATAGAGAGAGGGGTCTTTATGGAAAATCCTCCCCTGGCCCGTGAAAAGAAGGAGAAGTAGAAGACGACGAGGAAGATATATTGCCTATTGTAGAGCTCAGGCCTATTGGAGTGCTTAGTTCTGACTAAATGAATCTTGACAGTTAGGAGGATGCCCGCAGGGGCGTCACAAGGGGAGGGGAAAGTGGGACTGAGTTACCAGGGCCCAAGGTGGAGGGGCCTTAATTATTTGGTACTTTAGCTATTGAAAAATAGCAGATCTACAAGCTCGCAACGCGGCAATCTGTGCCGTGCTGCGAGCTTGTAGATCTGCTATTTTTGAAAAGTTGTGAAAATATGCGCAAATCTTTGAATATATGTATTTTTTAAGCGAATATTTGAAACTCAAATTTTGCTCCTGGGGGGTCCCTGGAACTAAATATTTTGAGATGGGGGTCCGTGGCCAAATACATATCATTTTGGGGGTCCTTCACATGAAAAAGTTTGAGCACCACTGACATAGAAACATAGGTTTTTCAAAAAACCTAAGGATTTGAAATATTCAAAGACTTGCACAAATGTTCGCAGCGCTGTGAGCTTGTATATCTGCTATTTGTCAATAGTTAAAGCACAAAATAATGCATAATCCAGTCTAAATGGGTCCCCCTATGAAGAACATTCATGGGGGGCCCGCAGTGAGTCCCTGTACCCAGGGCCCATTCATTTGGTGCGACACCCCTGGACGCTCGCATCCAGTCCAGCATATTGTACCAGCCCACCACTATGTGCCCCCTCCTGCCCCCTCCTCCGCCACCACCAACTACCGATGCACTACCCCCTCACCCCACTCCCCCCACCCTCCCTCCCCCACCCCCCGCTATGGCCCGAGCGGGTCATAATCCTCTTAACGCTCTGCCTTATTAACCACTCATCTAAATGACATGAAAGCAACCGGCTGGAGAGAGAGAGAGGGAAGAGAAGAGAGGGAAAAAAAGTAAATTATTTCCCTTAGAATAAAGTCCCCCCTTTCGCTATACGGCTACTTTGTATTTCACATTTGATTATGTGACAAGTGTAACTAAGTCTGTACTTGAGGCTCAAGAGAAATGTATTTCAGAGCCCATCAGGCACATAATATTTAAAAAGAGGGGGGGGTCTAGCCAGCCGTGCAAGCCAGCTACACACACACACACACACACACACACACACACACACACACACACACACACACACAGACACACACACACAAAATTGAATTCCAATTAAGACGATTCCAAGGACGATGAATAAATGGATGATCCATTCAGCTCTCTATTTCAATTGAAGAATGTGATTTACTGACCCCCCCACTCATTAAGGTCCAATTTTGAAATAAGAACTTAATTTCCATTTACCCCCCCCCCCCCCCCCACACACACACACACACACACACACACACACACACACACACACACACACACACACACACACACACACACACACACACACACACACACACACACACACACACACACACACACACACACACACACACACACACACACACACAGCTCCTATGCTGTTCATCACTTAACCATTGCTTCTATGGAAGCTGCCCGGCAAACCTTCATGAGACTTGGCGAGACTTGTAAATTAATTCTCCATGTAAGCACTTGACCCCACTTTTGCTCCCAACATAGAAAGGTAATAGAGGTTTGTCCCTCTATGTTCTCTCTGAGGAAACAAGCCCACTCTCAGAGGAGCCCCCAGACGCCACTACAACAGGAGGGGGAAATAACTTGGACAACAGGGAGTTGGGTCACATTGTGAGGTGCGCACATACACACTCACACGCACAACTACATACCTCTGTGGGGACATAGAAAATAGATGTCATTACAACATGTAATTTTACTTGACCTGCTGGCCCAACCTAACCCTAACATTGACCTTAACCACAACCACCCCTAACCTTAAAATCCCCACTGGCTACGGTAAAACTAACCCCAACGCCTGACCCTAACCACCTAATACCAACTCTATCACCAGTAAGACTCCCTAAATCGGGAAAGAAGCGACCGTCAGGTCGCATGTCTGCAAAAAGCCATGTCTGCAAAAAGCAACCTCATGGTGGTGCTAGAAGAGGGGCATGTGAGAAATCAGGGGTGGAGGTTGTGGTTTGACAGCCAAGGAGTGTGTGTGCAAAGTTTGGCATGGATAGGGGCAACGCTGCCGGAGATGAGTCTGCAAAAAAGCAACCTCATGGTGGACGGACAGACGGATGGACGGAGGGACAGACAGACAGACAGACAGCCGGTGGAGGTTTTGATAGTAACTGCGACCTGACGGTCGCAATGAATCTTTCAATAACTGTAATCGTACAGGCCAATACATGCTCCTTCCAATGCCTACTTCAATTCAGACAGGCTTTCGGAAGCGAAGAAAGGTTTGGACGTCAGAAGGTTCATGTACTGTCCTTAACACTTAAATTATATACAGTATTTTCTGGACTATAAGGCGCACCTGACTATAAGGCGCACTGTCAATGAATGGTCTATTTTCAAACTGTTATCATATATAAGGCGCACCTGACTATAAGGCGCACATAATAGACGCTACCGTTGCGTTATGCAACAACAGATGGAGCTGTGCTAAAGGGAATGTCAATGTCAATGAATGATCCATATATAAGGCGCACTGGACTATAAGGCGCACTGTAGTTTTTTGAGAAAATTAAAGGCTTTTAAGTGCGCCTTATAGTCCGGAAAATACGTGTACATATTTTTTACCGTAAAAAATATCTATAGCTGATTTAAAATTCCAAACACTACAGTACATGCATAGTAGTGCATAGCTGATCAACAAAACACCACACTTCTATCCAGTAGTGTAGTGACTCTATCTACTCGTTGACCTACAGTATAATGTATTGTACCCCAATCGCTCTGAGAAACACAGCCATGCCCATGATGACCATGGGACAGTGAACAATGTCTCAAGCCTACATACCTCTTATCGCACGCTGAAAATAGCCTTTCTAATAGCCGTTGCAATGCACCGCGTTGTGAGCGGGAGCGTGTCGATATTGCGACAAAGCATCTGTTCGACGGTCCATTCTTTCGACGTGGGTGAATGTTAACCTGGTGAAAAGCTAACCTGCCGACGCGGGTGAGCAGCTAACCTGCCGAGTTGCTGACGCTGGTTGTCGAAAGAATGATACATTGAAAGAGCGAGATTTCCCCGTTGTGAGCTTGTAGACCTGCTATTTTCAGCACACAGCACTGTTGTATGGTAAAGTATAGGTTAGGTATTTCTAAGGCGGTCAAAGGCTGTGAAGGCTTCGCACATAGCCAATAGGTATTAGGTAATGATGGAAAACCCCACACCTACCATCTGCCTTTGATCCAGAGGCCATTGGGCATAACACAACACCCCCAATGACATGCCACTAGCTCTCTGTTGAACTTTCCCTTTTTGAGGAGGGATGCTAATGCCAAGGTCATGACTCACTGTTTGGCTTGCCATGCAGGTGCCTTGACGCAGGGCTGGGTTCAGCCTTTTCACTAGGACAGGGGTCTTCAACGTTTTCAGTCCAAGGACCCCTTAGTTGAGAGAGAGATGAAGCAGGGACCCCCCACAACCTTTTCATAGATTCCATAGAGTTTCATCGTTTGACAACATGATCATCAGTGTATTCATTGGATTCATAGCCGATCTACTATTTTTTATTATTGTAATTTTTTTAGCCGATCTGCTATTTTTGGCTAAAGTTCTCAGAATATGGACACTAGGATTCAAGTGGTTAATATAAAACAAAGTTTCTATAACTCAAAGATTTGGACGACCCCCTGTAGTAACTCTGAGGACCCCCTAGGGGTCCCGGACCCCCTGTTGAAGACCCCTGCACTAGGAGATGGAACATTAAAACGCAGTCACCTGAGGGGGTGCGGTGGCGCAGTCGCTACTGGCTCACAGCTAGAAGGTCCTGGGTTCGATTCCCGCTGGGGACGCTGGGGGTGCTGGGGGCGTGTTCTCTCCTCCGCGTCATCAATGCCCACCCTAGGTGGGGTTGGCAAAAGTGCCTTTCTGTGTGGAGTTTGCATGTTCTCCCCGTGTCTCCTAGGGTAGGTACCCTCACAAAAAACATGCAGTAATCCTGGTCTCTATACTGCCTCCCCCTGGCCAGCCGGGGCGCCTGATGGAGGAGAAAGGAACTGGTTAGAATAACGTGTTCCTTCCACGTGCTACGTCCAACCGGGGAAACTCCCCCCTGTAAGGTGAAAAGAAACAACTTGGACTCCTCATGCTTAGAAGGAAGCATCATGAGGTCAGTCCGTTGTCTCCCCAGGTTGGCAGAGGGAGTGTAGCACCCAGGATTACATTAGATAATTGACACCGGGTGAAAAATGGGTTACAAAATCGTTTAAAAAAATCACCTTATAACCTGTAGATTAAAGCTATGATACAGGATTTAGGAATAAACTGTGATAAAATGCTGTAATGCTGTAATGGGAAAAAAAGAAAGGAAAAACAATATCCAGGGACAGGCACAAATGCTAATAAACAGCTTACATTTGGGGAAAGTAAAAAAAGATCATATTGATTTAAAAAACACAGGGCATGATGTTAAAGATCCAAAGTGTCTAGGGACTCTGCATGGCAGGGTCGTCCAACTCCCTGAGCCAGGCTTGCACTTGACCGCATACCTAAAGATGGAAGACTTGAGCACTGTGATGTTGAGACAGTTGGACAGAAACTTCATAGGGGTTGTCAAGTGGGTTCCTACTTTCACCAACATTTTGCTGATTTAAACCCACAATGTCTCCAGTAGGTTCTGTATCAGTCCAGCTGGCTTATTTGGGAGACCAGATAGTGTCTTTCCTTTTCAGCCAAAGCCACTGGCTACAGCTACTCTGCTCGACTGATGGCCTGGCATAGGACTTGTCCACTGATGCCCATGTCCTTCATCAGCCTCCCAGATGATGTTGCCACGAAGCTCCGACATCCAACTCCTTCCTACTGGCCCCGCTGTTCTGCCTCTGCTGCAAGATCTGAGTATCACAGTTTCTTTCAGAGGGTCAAGCAGAGCGCGCAAGTACTGCGATCGGCTGGGTATGTATGTATGTCGGTGTCCTCTCTTGTTTAAGACCCTAGCCCAATCAGGGACCAGCATCTATGGCAACGTCATCATTAACAGGCAATGAGTGACCAGTATTCCTGGTGATGCCAGTGGTGATGTCATTGGCATCGCCAGTGGTGATGCAAGTGGTGAACGCACTCCATGACGTCTCTACTTCAATCCCAATATTACTTGCGCAAGAAGAGCGCGCAAGTACTGTGATCGCCTGGGTATGTATGTCGGTGTCCTCTCTTGTTTAAGACCGTAGCCAAATCAGGGACCAGCATCTCTGGCAACATCATCATTAAAAGGCAATGAGGGACCAGCATTCCTGGTGATCTCAGTGGTGATGTAATTGGCATCGTCCTTTATAACAGTGGTTCTCAAACATTTCAGGCCGCGACCCCCCAAAATAATCATATTTGAACTGGGGACCTCCACCCTGACAAGCACTCGGAGGCATTACATTTAGTTTGACTCAGTTCCACAGATAAATCTGTCGATCTACAAGCTCCCCTTTTATGGTCTGACATCCACGTTAATTGTATAGGTTTTGAAATTCCTCATGTACTTCTTGTGTTTCCTAAGCCAGTGTGTGGACTGTATTATCGTGGCTGTGACAGAATCTCACACCACCACTGGAAATGTCTCTGCTTCGTCCCTGGTCAGCTCAGATCCCTGTGTTGTTGTGCCAGACTCAACAGTCATGTGCACTGATGATCAATAATAGCATGTAGGCAGATGTGATCAATTCCTAATAGGGTGTTATTAATTGTAATCTCCGAAATGAACGAGAATATGACGCATTATGCTTACTAGAAGCTGGGCCGCCCGAAACAAACAGACAGACAGACAGACAGAGATTTGTTGCATTTATAGATAGATGATGGTAAATAAACCTCAGAGAAAAAACTTTTCTATTTCTAAATTTTTATCCATGTAGAATTTAAAACATACGCAGATGAGGACTATGACCGAATAAAGCTTGCAATAAAATGTGATCTTTGCAGTTCTGATTGAGTGGATGCTGCTTTTTAATTCATTTTGATTTACTTCAGCTCCAGACCAGCACTCGTAACTTGTAATAGACAAAGCCTATACTTACCTCCCCTTTTCCACTGTAAATATATTTTATTTATTTATTTTCTTCTTTTTTTATTTTTGTTAAAAAACATTTTATGCTATTGATTATACCCTCTGCATAGTACTGTGTTCTATCTGTCTGTCATTTAATATTATATGAGATACATAAAGGTTTCCCATGTAAACAAGCCGTAAGGCTTTCTTGGATCTCCTTTTAGTTGACCTTGTACCAGTGAACTGTACTGTCATGAAACGTTACCTATGCAAACGTCTAATAAAGTCTCCAATCAAACCAAAGTAAAGTTTGGTTAACAGAGCAGTGTTTTGTTTTGTTTTTCACTTCTGAAAAAACATACGCAGCTAAACCGTCTCTGAGAGAAGGCTACTCTTAGCATTTATTCCAACCAAAGCATAATAAACCTCAGATAGAATAAACACATTTTTGGACTAAAATTATCAGCCAGAAAAGCTATAGCATATGTCATATTTTCTCCACTATTCCCTGTCAGAATCACTTTCGCCACAGTGGACGTTTTTCCAAGCATGTAATAGACCACGGTTGTGTGTGTGTTTGGACCTGTCGAGATAAAAATGGTGTTGAAATGTGCCCTCCCTTTCGCTTCCCCCCTAAGTGAACACCATACTCCTGTTAAGTTGACTAAAGACACCGTGTCCAGAGCTTTGTAGGGTCTGTTTGGTTTCCCCACATCTTGTTTTCTTGTGGGTCTTCAGCGCCCTTAAGTCCTTTTCAGGGAGTTTATGAGGGCTCGACGTGTGGAGAGAAAGCCCAGACTGTGTTTGCTTTGGGAATGCTCTTCTGACAGGGTGCTAAAAGGAGCATGTCAGAGCAGCGGTCCCAGTGTGTCTGAGTAAAGAGAGCCGCTACCTCTTGCTACTGAGGAATCCGCCCTCCTTCGGTAATCTGTCACACCTCCTTCCAGAGATTTTCACACACGACCGTCAGAGTTAATATTTGCCCTGGTCCTTTGGTCAAGCAGGCGAAAGAGGTGCAGAGAACGAGGGAGAGAGAGTAAAGTGTGAGATTTTCTTTAAAAGCGAGGAGTCGTGCCAGTGTCTTTTGCCCAAGGACAGCTGACATGAGAATGTGACGTTGATGGACAGAGGTATGTTTGGTTTGATGTTCAGAATGTAACACTAATTTTGCCCGTGGTCTATAATATAGTTGCAAAATGTAGTGGCAGCACTGAAGTTCACAATAAGTACCTAAAACAGAGACACAGCGTGGAAAAGATTCGTAGTGGAATTATTTTAATATTTCTGAGCGGTGCCAACTGCTCCTAGATCTAGCTTTGTCTCTTTGTACACTACGTATGTCCCACCACATCCCACATTGGACAAGCTTCGCGGGACGTTTAATGAATTAAACTAGACTGTACTCCAGTGGTTCTCAAAGTGGATTCCAGGGACTCTGTGGGTTCCTTCCTTTAAAGGGGTCTAAATTGACCCATACAGGTCTGTAACTCTGACAGTCTACAAATGGATTTGGTTCCATTTGTACACTGTCAGAGTTAAGGGGAGACCTTGAAATTTGAAAGTTTGAGAAACACTGCTGTACTCTGTCGAGGTGCCACCTTGCGTCTTGTGCACTCATGGCCATGTATGGCCTACTTGTGCGCCACCAGCAGAGCGTACTGCGATCGGTGCTGTCCGGTGCTGTCTGTAGGCTATGTATGTGGGTGGGCAAGTTGGCACTCTGCCGAGGTGCCAACTTGCGCTAAGTTGTTGTTATTTATATCAGGTCGCACTTTTTGGTGGTGACGCCACCAAGAACGCTGCTCCCCGATTGGCTACGGGCGTAAAACACAGACGCACAGAACACACGGATAGAAACGAACGGAACGCAGTACTTAAGCCCTCTGCTGGTGCAAGTAAATAGCTCCGCTCACTTCACACTGGGTGTGATTCTTAAACAAATGCATTGACATCTCTGCTTTCTCTTAACGATGCGCTTTGAAATTCTCTTCCATCCGTCCGTCCGTCCGTCCGTCCGTCCGTCTGTCTGTTCAAGGCGTAGCTCAGGCAGACACGTGTGCTGTTGGATGTGATGTATGCATTAGGGTGGGGGCGCAGTGCAGCGGGGAAGGAAGGAAGGAGCAAGTGAAGTGGGGGTGGGAGGTGGGACAGGAGGGGAGGGGAGGGTGGGGGTATAGATAGATTTAGCTGGAGCCTGTCGGAGGGGGCTATAATTCCTGCGCTGGTGTTGGGAGCTCCTCGGCTTCGTCGCGGCTCAGATATTCAGATTCGGGGCTGGGCTGCCATGTGGGCTCCGAGATACTCCGCAAGCCAGCTCCTCCTCCCCCCCCCCCCCCCCGCTCTATTCAGGGCCCTGCGAGGAGCGTTGGGATGGCGTTTAAAAAAGGAGATTAAGTTTCCTCCCAGAGAGCAAAGCTCCTTACGGGGGTATCTATGTGCCTTTCAGCCGCCTGGTCAGTGAGGGATGCGCGGGGGGGGGGGGGGGGGGGGGGGGGGCCTCGCCATGAACTCCCCTGAGACGGGGAGGGGGGGGGGGGGGGGGGGGGCTGACCTGACTCCTACCCTGCTGATTGGTTCCTCCCCGGTCATCATGGACATCATAGTCTGAACACTGACATCCAGTTGGGAGTCACCTCTCATACTGGTGGTGTCTGGAAGAGGGTTAATGGCGACATCAGAAATAAATACTGGAAATTGATAGATTTTACAAGTCATCAACTAGCTGAGAGCAGAGAATGCTGTCATAGTGAGGGCTGAGGGCGCCCGTTGGATTACCGGTCTAGGCGCATACCATATAGGCTCTGATGCCTGACAGTACGTCGTGGGTTTGAGTCCCGATCCCGGCGATCTTTGCTGCATGTCACTCCCCATCTCTCTCCCCATTTCCTGTCAGTCTACTGTCCTGTCAATAAAGGCATAAAAGCCCAAAAACAAATCTTTAAATAAAGAAAAGAATGCTGTTCTTATTAATGTTTTTACCTTCGTTTGTCCATGTTGCATAATCTTACAAATTCTTTCAAAACTGGGCCTAACTGCATTTGTGGGCGAAACCATGCAGCATTACCCGAAAAAAAGTGTGATATGTCCATATAGGATTGTGGGTTTTGGTCTCAGATTAAGAAGATAAGCACCACAATATTGTACATAGACAGGTACGTGTCACGTCTGCCAGATATTTGGGTGCACAAAGAATATACAAAACTCTACATTGCATGTTCACTGAGTGAAAACTGACCCATATCAAGCTAAATAGACAGTAGTCCAACTCCATGGATAATGCCATTTTATGTGAAAGCTTGCAAGATTTAAAAGATTTTGATTAGAGGCAATCTGTGGTCCAGATTAAGTCATGCCACATAGACGCCGACGAGTCCTTTACATTTCTTGAAATTAGATAATTAACTGTCCATTCAAACGGCAGATTTATAACTGCAGCATTGCCAGTCTCGATCTATAAAATAAATGGAGCCAATACCTGCACTTCAAATGGCTTAGATGCACTCCTTTGAATTGGGGAGGAAAAGAAAAACCTTACACATTCCTTTAGTTGATTAGCAATACTGATGACTGGGTTGAATGAGAGGGGGGAAAATCTAATGACTTCTTTAGCTTTGTAGCGAGAGCTGGAGGGGAGAAAAATCCTTATCTGCTCTATTCAGCAGCGGTCTCTCCGGGGAGACGAGGATCACCGTGCAACGGGGACTGTCAGGCCCTGCCAATAGCCATAATGGGCCCTAATTCCACATTAACGCAGTCTAAATGAAGTGTCACCGGAAGATTGATCAGTGGAGGGGCGGCGTCTTGATGGAGGTTGTTCAACTGAGGAGTGGGCGTCTGTGTGTGGAGACACCTGGTTACCCTCTCTGAAATGCCCCCGGGGGCTTCATCCGAAGGCCACAGAGCAACCTGTCAGTTGTGTGCACGTGACGTGTGCACGTGTGCGCGTGTGCGTGAGTGGCTGCATGATACGTATGGGTATGCATGTGTGGCTGCCTATTGAGTGTGCAGACTGTCCACACTTTGGCATGTGCTCACGATTGTATTTAACCAGTGTAAACAACAGTGTGGATTTCGTCGACTAAAACTATGACGAAAGATATTCGCCAGTTACCTTTATTTACTGACGAAGACTAAATCAAAACGAGGCTATGATGACTAAGACTAAATATATTGACAATTTCGCCAACAAAACTAGACAAAAATGTCATAGGGACTAGTGGAGATCGAAGAGATCCAGTAGAACTAAAAGACAAGTCATTTTATGTTTTGGCTATTTTCGGAGCGCAACCAAGTGTAAAATCAGCCGTTACAACAGAATCAAAATAAATGTTTGTCTTACGCTATTTAGTTGACTAGCACTGGACTAAAACTACAACTTTTCAGATGACTAAAATGTGACTAAAGCTAAATTACATTGTATTCAAAAGACTATGGCTAAAACTAAATCAAAATGTCCTGTCAAAATCAACACTGATTCATACTGTACCAGTGTAAATTACTTTTCAAAAGAGTAAATTCCAGTGGATCTCATTAATATGCAAGCACAGCAGAGAGACTGAAGGCAAGGCACCGTCCTCACTTCACCATCTTGAACATGGACTAATATGTTCCAGGCTCTTCTTGATGAAGGTGCATTTGGTGTCATGTTCTGCTGTCTGACAGACAGGTACATATAGGCTGGATAATACTGCCAGTGGGAGGCTTAAATACAACCAGTGCTCCCTCAGTACACATAAAACCCCCCCCATTTTACTCCCTTTCATTAATAATTATTGTCCATAGAAGTGGATTTGTATTCACTGTCAGGTATAAACTGCTACTGTCCCCCGCGCTGTGTGCAGCGTATTAGGCAAATATCACATGCAGAAATTCAGTTTTTTTGTATGCCTGTCAAAAAATATGTATAATTAGCCATTACTCTAAGTGTCAAAATCTTTCCTCAGTAAGTTAGAATTTTTACAAAAGAGGGTAAAATAGGGGGCACCGATGGCCAGGTGGTTCAGGCGCGTACATATAGGCTCCGATGCAGCCTGACAATAAAGACGCAGGTTCGATTCCCGAGCCTATAACAGACCTTTGTTGCGTCACTTTCCTGACCTCTCCCTGTTTCCTGTCATATCGCCAATAAAGGTAAAAAAAAGTGTGCAAAATAATTGCTTTTATAGGGCAAACTTTAACTCCAGCTGGTCTGTAGTGCTACTAAGAATATAACAATAAATCATTATCTCTTGCTACGTCCTACCAGGGAAACTCCCCCGTCAGGTGAAAAGAAGCGGCTTGGACTGCTCATGCATATAGAAGGAAGCATGAGCTCAGTCCGTTGCTCTCCCCAGGTTGGCAGAGGGAGTGGATTACATCAGATAATTGGCACTGGGTGAAAAATGGGTTGCAAAATCGTGGGATAAAAGTTATATTAAAAAAAAAAAAAATCATTAACTATTAAGGTTTAAGTGAGTAAATGTCATTTGACCTCAAATATACGGTTAATTCTAAAGTCATATTTTGTTAGCAGTCACTTTCGTCAAATTGTGTATAGTAATATCTCACTTTGAACAAACTTCTTCAGTTATGTAAAAAACGTATGAAAAGTATGCCCTGTGGCCCTAAAGAGTTTCACCCTGGTGCAGCTGCTAACACACGTTTCTTCCCCTTCACGTGTGAAATTTAAATTTCACTTTTAGTCTTCTGATTTAATGGGAAACTCTTGAATACGTCTAAAGTAGGACCATGGGTGATGAAGTGCTTCAAGGTTCCATTTGATGTTTAAATCATGTTCTGCCAATCATCATATTTAGCCATGTGACTTAAAAGTATTGGACACACTCCACTCACATCAAATGGTAATAGCGAGGCAGATAAAGTGCATATTACAGGTGAATCGTTCACTTGCGGATACAAGCACCAAAATTGGCACACATACTCCTTAGGCATTGCTCTTTTCAGAAAACCATCTGGCCAAAAAAAAAATCAAGATGGCGGCCAATTTTCATGATGGCCGCCATTGAATATACAGTAATCTTGCATTCCGCAATAAAATCCCATAGACTTGTCCTATTTGAATAGTTTTGGTGTCAAATCATACATTTATCACTATGTAGAATCCAAATTTGGACCCATGGACTTACTCAATGGCTTCCTTGTACCATATATCAGTCCCGGAATCTTAATATTCTGCTAATAGTGTGGTGCGATGCGTCCAAAAAACAGCTCCCGTAGGATTTTTGTGCTAAAATTGATCTTTTTGCAGATCCTGGTTCTATAGAGTCCAAACTATGAGAAAATGATGGGTGTCAACTTTTCCGGACCCCCACCCCCTTTCTGGGGGTCATCTAGTTTGGGACCTGCATGCCAGAACAGTACGCCAGCCAGTTAATGTCCAATTTTCTTAATATTAGGGTTGTTTTGTAGGTTTTAAAACATTCTGAGTTCATTTATTACACTTTTGAAGCAGCCAGAATAAGCTTTCTGACTTTTGGTTGGGGTCTTTCCTCACCTGGGACACCCCCAGATGGACCCCTGAGCCTATCTCAGTACTCGCTCTGCTCCTGCTCCAGAACAATGTCATATTAGATCATAATTGAAGCATAAACTTTTTTTCTGAAAACAAAAAAAAAGTAGTAACAAATACCAGGGGTCTTCCACAGGGGCTTCGGGACCCCTGGGGGTCCTCGGAGTTACTACCTAGTGTGATAAGAAGTGTACTTCTAAGGATTTCTTTGCTAAAATGTATTTTTTTACTGCTTTGGCATTTATAGGGACCAAACTGTCAGAAAATGATGGGTGTCAGATTTTCCTGACCCCAGCCCCCTTTCTGGGGGGGTCATCTATGTTAGGATCTCGCAGAACAGTATGTCAGCCAGTTAATGTCCAATTCTCATAATATTAGAGTTGTTTTGAAGGTTTTAAAACATT
Organism: Nannobrachium achirus; assembly: GCF_963921795.1. NCBI lineage: Eukaryota > Metazoa > Chordata > Actinopteri > Myctophiformes > Myctophidae > Nannobrachium > Nannobrachium achirus. The sequence continues at coordinate 57,913,063 of NC_137810.1, read as the reverse complement.
CTAAGTTCATATATTGCACTTTTGAAGCAGCCAGAATAACCTTTATGACTTTTGGTGGGGGTCTCTCCTCACCTGGGACCCCCGGAATGACCCCTGAGCCTATCTCAGTACAGTCCTTGCTCTGCTCCTGCTCCAGAACAATTAGATCATACTTGAAGCATAAAAGCTTTTGTACCTGTACCTGGGCTCTGTAGCTAATACCAGGGGTCTTCCACAGGGTCCGGGACCCCCAGGTGTCCTCAGCGTTACTACAGGGGGCCATCCAAACGGCTGTTTACCCATATATGGAGACCCCCTGGTACCCATATATGGAGGTCCATGTACTGTATATGGAGATATGCTGTGAGAGCCCAAACATGCTTACTCAGTTATTTGTTATGTGAAAGTACTATGATGTCCATGACAACTGACAACATACCCTTTTATGCCCATACATGGAGATCCCTGTCTGTAGAACCAGTCACACAGATATGGGCTGTCTTGGCCATCTGTATTGGCCATATATGGATTCTGTTAGTGTGGTATGTGGCCAATTTGTCCTCCATATATGGGCATTCCCATATGAAGTCCTGTTAGATATGGGCTTAATATTGAAGACATCAGGGAACTCCATATATGGACCTTGTCATACATCTTGAATCTATGACCTCAGCATCAAAGGCTGGATTGGGGTATGTCCCTGTGACAAACTATTATCATGTCCACTAGGGGTACTTAATGTACATCAAGCAGCCTCACAGAAACAGTACATAGACTCCTGCCCTATGAGCCTCAGGGCTGGGCAGTGGGTTGCCTTTGGCCAAAGACAGAACTTAAAGTGGATTCTGTTCATGACCTGTGTTGCACTCTTGCAGAAAAGAGCAAAGGGATGCTCTTCTTCCATGCCTTCACTGGCTGCGATGTTGTTTCAGCATTCCGCGTAAAGGGGAAGAAGTCTGCGTGGCAAACCTGGAATGTTTGTGATGAGGCTTCTGGTGTCTTCAGCAAACTCAGCCATTACCCACCTGTGGTGGATGATGAAGACCTGAAAACCTTGGAGAAGTTTGTGGTCATGATGTACGACCGATCCAGCACAGCTGAAGGTGTCAATGATGCGAGGTTGGACTTGTTTGCTCGGAAGCAGAGGCCATACGAAGCCATTCCTCCAACGCAAGCAGCACTGAAGCAACATGTGAAGCGCGCTTCCTATCAAGCGGCCTGCATCTGGAGTCAGTCAACAGTATGTCAACCAGAAATGCAGACTCCTGACAACTGGGGCTGGACCAAGAAAGGAGATCTGTGGCAGATTGATTGGACTGAGCTCCCACCCATTGCAGAGAGTTGCCAGCAGCTGACCAAGTGTGGATGCAAGTTGGAATGCTGCAGTCGATGCAAATGCTACCACTTTGGTCTGACCTGCACGGCACTGTGCAGCTGCAGGTGCGAGGTTTAGAAGCGTTGTAGTATAGGCCTACTATACTATTGTACTATACTGCCTAGGCCCTAGAAAAAAGAAAAAAAAAAAGAAAAGACAAAAAAAAAACTACCTCCTGCCTCGACGGGATCATCACCTTATCGTGGTGAGGCAGTTTGCGTGTCTCCATGACCCCCAGAGCTATGTCGGCAGGAGTCTTGTACTCCTGTACTCCTGGCAGGGTTACCCAAGTCGAAAAGGTCGAAGAATAGAGACTAGACAAAGAGTGATCCCACGGCGCTATTATATCTACCATGCATTTTAGCCGCGTCAGCCGCTGTGCATTGAAATCCGCTCTGTTGAGTTACTACATTACTACATTACCCCCCCCCCCCCCCCCCACACACACACACACACACACACACACACACACACACACACACACACACACACACACACACACACACACATACACACTATAAACCTCTAACAATACTAAGATATACACTACCACCCATTTTATCCGAGTCAGACATAACACAAACCTCTAATTTAGCAGAATATTAGGATTCCGGGACTGATATATGGTACAAGGAAGCCAGTGAGTAAGTCCATGGGTCCAAATTTGGATTCTACATAGTGAAAAATGTATGATTTGACACCAAGATCATTCAAATAGGACAGGTCTATGGTATTTTATGGCGGCCATCTTGAAAAATGGCCGCCATCTTGAAATTTGATTTGGCCAGATGGTTTTATGAAAAGAGCAATCCCTAAGGAGTATGTGTGCCAATTTTGGTGCTTGTATCCGCAAGTGAACGATTATTTCTGTTATCTGCCCGGCTATAAGTGTTCAGGCACAGTTCATTTGAGCCCCGCAAATTATATTTCCAGTGCTTATGGTTACAGAAGAGGCTTGCCACAAGTGTGCGTCTGTGTGTGTGTGTGTGTGTGTGTGTGTGTGTGTGTGTGTGTGTGTGTGTGCGTGCGTGCGTGCGTGCGTGCGTGCGTGCGTGTGTGTGTGTACGTGCTTGCATGTGTGCATGTGTACACAGTTAACTAACACATGAGTGCATCCAACACTGGACGCGGCAGCATGCAGGTTGGTCCCCTGGATGACCTCAGGGGTGTCACATCAAATTCTGTGCCCTGGCTACTTTAACTATTGAAAAATAGCAGATATACAAGCTCACAGCGTGGCACCGAGTGCCGCGCTGCGAGCTTGTAGATCTGCTATTTTTGAAGAATCGTCTTGAAAACCTTTGAATATTTCAAATCCTTCTAAAGTTTTTTTTTTGAAAAACCTGTTTCTATGTCAGTGGAGCTCAAACCTTTTCATGTGAAGGACCCCCAAAATGATACGTATTTGGTCGCGAACCCCCATCTCAAAATATTTAGTTCCAGGGACATATTTAGTTCCCCCCAGAAGCAAAATTTGAGTTACAAATGTTCGCATAAAAAATACATATATTCAAAGATTTGCACACATTTTCACGACGTTTCAAAAAAATAGCTAAAGTATAAAATAATTAAGGCCCCTCCACCATGGGCCCTAGTAGTAACTCAGTCCCACTCCCCCCCCCCCCCCCCTCCCTCCCCCCTTGTGACACCCCTGGGTGACCTGCTAGACTGCGGCAAGTGTGTCGGTGTCTGTTTGATTAGCTCTAATACCGGGGCTTTGGGCACATGTGGTCAGGTTAATGAAACTCAGTGAGAAGGCATCTTCTCCCTGGTTCCCTCCCTGCCAGGAAGCTGCAGGTGATGGGATGAGGTTCGGCATCTCGCTCCCTTCACCACCCAGCCCCCCCCCCCCCCCCCCCCCCCCCCCCACCCATCTCCACCAATGGGACAGTCTGATATGGTCTTTCTCGGGTGTTGTATGCCCAAAACCGCTACTTTTCTAGGAAATGTAAAAAAGTACCTACATTTCAATGGATCCAATGTAGTTATCATTTAGTCAAAAGCCGAAATAGCTGATCTACAAACCACGAGCTTGGCTATTTGTATGTTGTGTTACTTTGTGTGACACTGCAGTATGACAAAATCGGGAATTAATTCACAAACGGTGGAAAAAATACTTTTTATGAAGTAGCTCAGATATTTTACTCCTCTACTTCCCTCTTCCTCCACAAATTCCAGCTGATATGTACTTAAGTTCATTTGTCTTCCAAAGCATGACATCCACTTGTTTACTATACTATACACTACAGTATGATCATACTCTTTAAACTCTAGAGGGAATTTCAATATTATCCAAAATGATCTCTTTATTTATATTTTTTTTACAGCAATCCGGTGTATATCCCCATTATCCCTCCAGGTAAAGACTTGGGGAGAATTCAAAGAATGCCAGGGGGTTTCTTGTTTCAGATGGACGAATATTTGAACGATTTGAAATATTCAAACAGAATGAAAACTTCTAGCATGTGGAAACACCGGCAGTGAATGAGTATCATTCACCAAATACACCAAATTCAGTTACGCTTTTTCAGTGCACAGGTTATCACCAAACTTAGCACGACAAACCCTCAAAGTGTTTCTCTTTTGCACTCTTTTTCTCCACCGACACAGAAATAGGGCACACCGGAGAAAGAGGCAACATAATGGGGAGGCGTCCTGCTGCTTTAAGAGGAGGACCCGTCTAATCTCTCCCGATCCACTTGGGCCCCTGGATTTATACATTTCCAGCAATCTGGATTCTCAAAATCGTCTTGATTTTCGAAAGTGTGTGCGTACGTGTGTGTGTGGCATGTGTGTGTGTACGTACGTGCGTGCGTGTATAAGTGAGAGAGAAGAGGGGGGGGGGGGGGACTGGCACAGGGTCGTATTACGAAGGTGGGGGGGGTTGCGGCGGGGGGGCTGCGGTTTGTTTGTGCTGTCCTTTAGAAAAAGAGCTTATGGGTTCAGCAGAAGAAACGCGGGGAGCTAATGTGAAGATTTAGGACTTTCTCCGAAGCTTGGCCTCGTCTAAGCTCTGTTTGCTTGAGCCGTTTGTGGGGTCCTGCTCACACTAAACCAGGATTAATATTCCCCCATATCCAACCAGCCCAGACACTGACTCTCTCTCATCCTAGTTCTCCCCTGCAGGTGCGTCACAGGGGGGGGCTGAGTTACTAGGGCCCAAGGTGGAGGGGGCCTTAATTATTTTTATAATTTAGCTATTGAAAAATAGCAGATATACAAGCTTGTATATCGAGCTTGTATATCTGCTATTTTGGAAAAGTCGTGTGAAAACATTTGTAACTCAAATGTTGCTTCTGGGGGGTTCCCTGGAACTAAATATTTTGAGTTGGGGTCCGTGGGCCAAATACATATCATTTTGGGGGTCCTTCACATGAAAAAGTTTGAGCACCACTGACATAGAAACATTATATTCAAAGACTCGCAAAAGAATTTCTCGATATTTCAAAAATAGCAGATCTACAAGCTCGCGGCGCGGCATTTGGTGCTGCGCTGTGAGCTTGTATATCTGCTATTTTTCAATAGTTAAAGCACAAAACAACGCGTAATAATGCGTTCCCAGTCTAAATGGGTTAAACCCCCTCCCCCTATGAAGAACATTCGTGGGGGGCCCGCAGTGAATTCTTGTACCCAGGGCCAGAATTTGGTGCGACACCCCTGCTCCCCTGCCTGGCTCTACCGAGGCAGAGGGAGGTGAGGTGGGGGTGATCGCCGTGATCGTCTCCCTTTCCCCCCTAATCCACGTCCGCTGCCTCTCATCGGTCTCTTTATCTCGCCTAAGTAAGCACCTTTCTCATGGATTCTTTCCATGAGAGGGAACCAGCGGGACGAGCATAAATATTGTTTTCCTAACTCCACCCCCCACCCCCCCCCCCCCCCCCCCCCCCCCCCCCCCCCACCCCCACCCCCCCCCCCCCCCACCCCCCCCCCCCACACACACACACACACACACACACACACACACACACACACACACACACACACACACCCTATCCCACCCAACTCTCCTCCTCATTGCTAACTGACCTCTGTAGGTGTGACCGCTAAGCTCAGAGGTCGAGTTTGCGAAGTTCATAGCGGTTCATACTAGCGGTCCTTGGTTCTGACATACCCCGTCTTGTCTTCAATGAGTCAGGTAAATAAACTATGTGAAATATTTGTACTGATCAAATTAAATAATATAATATAATAACCAGTAAGACTCCATAATCAGGAGATAAGCAAAAATCAGCCTGATGGTGGCGCTAGAAGAGGGCCATGTGAGAAATCAGGGCCATCCAAGGAGTTTGTGTGCAAAGCTTGGCATCGATAGGGCCAACGGTGGCAGAGATAGAGCAGGGGGCAAAAGTGTGACATGACGGACGGACAGATGGACGGACGGACGGACAGCCAGTGGAGCTTTTCATATACAGTAGTAACTTGTGACCTGACGGTTGCAATAATCATAACAATATCTAACGAGCACAGGTCTCCACCAGGCCACGCGTCCTGGTGGTGCTAATGTATAATAGGCAAATGTAAAAAGGGTGGCATGTGTTCTTCACCAATCTTAGACCTTTCATGGCGCCACCATGAGGCTGATTTGAACATTTTGCAGGGTCATTTCTTCCTTGGCCTTTTGCGAATGTGCATGCACAATTTCATTTACAATTGCACGCTGTGTTTTGTTCGAAACGGATCAATCCTGAAAAGTTTGGAGGCCAATCTTAGCCAATCAGAATGGAATATTTAATATGGGACAGATCCGTCTTGATCATATGACTGTAGAGATACTGTGTACTGATTTGTGTTAATTGTGGGTAAAATCTGAAGGAGTAATATCCAAAAATGTGTCTTACATAAGTCTGCCTCCTGGTGGCGCTATAAAAAGGCTGATGTGAAAAATGCAAGGAAAGGGTTTTTCCTTGGCCTATAGGGAGTGCGCTTACAAAGTTTGAAACTGATCGGTGGAGTTATAGGGTAAAACCATGAATCGGCCTGTTATAGCGCCACCATGAGGCTGATTGTAAAAATTTGAAGTGTGTGCGCGATATCATGTTAATTGTCTCCACCAGCCGAAGGCAGGGGGAGAGTATGTTTTCTCCCCTGTCCGTGCGTGCGTGCGTCCGTCCGTGCGTCCGTCCGTGCGTCCCGTCCGTCCGTCCGTCGTCCTCCAAGTTTGTTACCAGCTAATCTCCGGCGCTGTTGGCGCGGACGCTGCCAAAAATGAGCACACACACCTCCCTGGATGCCAATTCAGAACCTCTACCCCACATTTTTCAAATGGCCCTGTTCTAGCGCCACCATGAGGCCGATGTTTGCAAAAACACATTTCTGTACACTACTCCTACAGATTTTGTCCAAAAATCACGCAAATCGGTAGACAGCATCTCTACAGTCATGTGATCGACACGGATCTGTCTGATTGTCCATATTCCATCCTGATTGGCTGATATTGCCTTTCAAAGTTTGTAAGATTGGTCCATTTTGGACAAAATGCCTCAAATCACAAATTCCCACTAGGCTGAGGAAGAAATGACACTTCAAATCTTTGAAATCAGCCTCATGGTGGCGCTATAACAGGCCGATTCGTGGTTTTACCTATAACTCCACCGATCAGTTTCAAACTTTGTAAGCGCACTCCCTGGATGCCAATTCAGAACCTCTGCCCCACATTTTTCACATGAGCCTGTTCTAGCGCCACCAGGAGGCCAATTTATGCAAAACTACCTTTTGGCCACTACTCCTACAGATTTTGTCCAAAAATCACGCAAATCGGTAGACAGCATCTCTACAGTCATGTGATCGACACGGATCTGTCTGATTGTTCATATTCCATCCTGATTGGCTAAGATTGGCTTTCAAAGTTTGTAAGATTGGTCCGTTTTGGACAAAATGCCTTAAATCACAAACGCAGACTGCAATTAACATGAAATCCCGCACACACGATCCCACTAGGATGAGGAAGAAATGCCACTTAAATTTTTTTAAATCAGCCTCATGGTGGTGCTATAACAGGCCAATTTGTGGTTTTACCTATAACTCCACCGATCAGTATCAAACTTTGTAAGGACGCTCCCTATAGAACAAGGAAAAACCCTTTCCTTGCATTTTTCACATCAGCCTTTTATAGCGCCACCTGGAGGCCGACTTATGTAAGACACATTTTTGGATATTACTCCTTCAGATTTTACCCAAAATGAACACAAATGAGTACACAGTATCTCTACAGTCATATGATCAAGACGGATCTGTCCTGTATTAAATATTCCATCCTGATTGGCTTAGATTGGCCTCCAAACTTTGCAGGATTGATCCGTTTCAAACAAAATGCCTCAAATCAAACACAGCGTGCAATTGTAATGAAATTGTGCACGCACATTCGCAAAAGGCCAAGGAAGAAATTACACTACAAAATGTTCAAATCAGCCTCATGGTGGCGCCATGAAAGGCCTAAGATTGGTGAAGAACACATGCCACCATTTTTACATTGGCCTATTATACCACCACCAGGACGCGAGGCTGGTGGAGACCTGTGCTCGGAAGAGCACTTCTTCTAGTTGCACTCTGCATTTGTGATTTGAGGCATTTTGTCCAAAATGGACCAATCTTACAAACTTTGAAAGCCAATATCAGCCAATCAGGATGGAATATGGACAATCAGACAGATCCGTGTCAATCACATGACTGTAGAGATACTGTCTACCGATTTGCGTGATTTTTGGACAAAATCTGTAAGAGTAGTGTACAGAAATGTGTCTTGCAAACATCAGCCTCATGGTGGCGCTAGAACAGGGCCATTTGAAAGATGTGGGGCAGAGGTTCTGAATTGGCATCCAAGGAGTGTGTGTGCTCATTTTGGCAGCGACCGGGCCAACGGTGCCGGAGATTAGCTGGTAACAAACTTGGAGGACGGACGGACGGACGGACGCACAGACGGACGGACAGGGGCGAAAACATACTCTCCCCCTGCCTTCGGCTGGTGGGGACAATTAGTACATAGGGGCTACAGTAGTTTACATTTTTCACACAGGCCTCAAGGAATTTCTGCAACTAAAATAATCTTGCAAAATCAAATTCATTTCGTGTATATTATGTTGTGTGATTGAGTTGTGTTGGTGGTGCTGCCAATTGCCAAAGCACAATAATGCAGCACAAGCAGATCAGTGTTCAGCTGTTTCCTCACTTCCTGCTTGCTGCACTTTGCTGTGGTGCGTGTTTTCACGGACTGCAGACGAGCACAAGACTGTCACCCAAAGCCCTTTCTGACGCTCCTCTGTTTCTCTCCCTTTTATTTAGCTTGGTTGTTGTTTTTTCCTTTCTTTTACGTGTTCCCTTTTCCCATCTGGATCAAGACAGAGAGAAGAATAACAAACGCATTCAGAGCTTGAGCGAGAGGGGATGATTCTGGCGTGCTAAACAGGCAGCCTAAACCCATTACCTAAGTGTCCTTTATCTTCCCATATGCTTTTGTTGTTTAATCAGCTTTGTATCTCTCCAAATCCTGGATTGAGATAACAAACAAATGGATGAGCTCAATGTGCAGAGCCCCGGGAGAAAAAGCCTTTTCGCTGGCACCCAGAGGCTGCAGACTAGTAGAGCAGTGCAGCGCAGCATAGTGGTCAGAGAGTGGTAAATACATGCTCTCATACCTGATTCCTCTGCTTTCCCTCGCTTTCTAGACCAAGTCTGCACCTGCAGATTGGATCTGCACAGCATCTCTTCTTCCAACGTACTCCTTACTGTAAGGGAACGGGCCTTGGCTCAGGGTTCTGTGTGGAGAACGACACAGGGAGTAAATCTATGGCTCACAGCACTTTCCAGCCATGATTCCAATTTGCTTTTTCAATGTTAGAAAAGGAAGGGGGATTGTAGATTAACGCTGGCATTTCCAAGCCAGGGAAGAGTTGAAGACTTGAGTATCACTCAATGAAGAAAGGAAATCTAAACCCAAATGGCAGCAACAATAGCAGAAATCCCGATCAGATTTAAGAACAAGGTTTGTGCTGCAATGGGGCTTGACAACTAAAGACTCGCATGGGTTAAGATAAATTCACAGGGTGTCGAAAATGTGAAGGCAGAAAAGTTTTTGTCATTCAACAACGCTGCAATGTTATGTGGGGGCTCGAAAGTTCCTCTCAGAGTGAGACCCAGACTCACCTCTGAAAGGAAAAAAGAAAGCACATAGTAACAGATTGTTAAGATCAGAGAAAGTGATGATGTGGGGGGTGCGACCTCAATGTGCATCTCACAGCTACAGGGTGGAGGGGGGCCCCTCGTCCCCCTCGGCCTTCAGCCACACACACACACACACACATGCACGCACGCACGCACGCACGCACGCATGCACACACACACACACACACACACAGGGACATGCAGAGAATGTTAGAGAGGCAGGGGCTGATATTTCTAAAAGGGCCTTTTGGTGGAAACATCGAAAATAGCAGACCTCCAAGCTCACAGCGCGTCGCGCTGCGAGGCGTTGTGAGGTGAGCGATACCGCATAATCAAGTCAATACTGGCGATGTGGCATAACAGTATGGATTCCTACACAGAGAGGGCAATTCTTTCAACATAAGATTTTGCATTCAAGTTCAAGAGAGTTTGGACAAGGCAATTCTCTTGAATGCCGCCTTCAGGTATGGCACGGAAAGGGGGGCATTTGCATTTCTTTCACCATAGTAAAATGCTGCATTCATGGTCTGGAGAGGGCACGTTTTTTTACAGATGAATAAAAGGGCAGGGGCTCAAGCCCCCGTTGATGTCTATGTGTGCACGTGCCTGCACTCACACACACTACACACACACACACACACACACACACACACGCACACACACACACACACACACAAACGCACGTACGCGCACACACACACAAAAAAACGGGGAATGCTGGGGGAAAATAGCCCTCATTTGTTATCGCCACACTCCCTCGTCTCGTCCCCCTCGGTTCAGCGGGTCCGCCGCCAAAGCACGTCTTCCACCGCCAATGTCACACAATTACCTCTTAACTGCTCAAACAAATAGAGCGACCCAAAGAGTGACATCAAATCAAAACTGTCACAGGTGATTGAGTCTAGTCATCAAAGGCGGCCCACCCGCCCGCTACCTGTCACGAAGAACGAGGGAATGAGAGGAAGGAGGGAGAGAGAGAGAAGAGGGAGGGGGGGGATGTGATAGCCGCTTTTATAATAGACTCCTAATAATGTATAAACACCCCCTCTCTCACTCTCTCTCTTTCTTTCACGGCCGCTCATATTAAAGTTGGGAACGGTGAGCGTACGACGGTGCCCTCCTTTTTCAGCCCCGCGTTCGCTCGCTCCCCTCTGCCTCTCGCTCTCTCTCTCTCGGGACTCGGGATGGAGAGAATAGGAAATGGCGTGGTGAATGGAGTAATGATAGGGAAAATGATAGAAGGGGAGATTGAAATTTCCATCCTCTCTGAACCGTGCCGGCTCTGCTTGTGAAAAAGACATTGGCTGCTAATGGGGTTGGATCAGTGGAGGGGGAGAGGTTGAGACCTGAGTGATGGGAGCTATTGATACACCAGACACTGATGAATAACAAACACAACCGCGGAACAAACCTTCGAAAGGGAATAAGAAAAAAAAAGAAAGCAAACGCCTCGAGTTCAAACTTGCAACGTCACGTAGACCGAGGGTCTTCAACAGGGGGTCCGGGACCCCTAGGAGGTCCTCAGAGTTACTACAGGGGGTCCTCCATATCTTTGTGTGTTAGAAACTTTTTTCTCTTTTTTTATATTAACCACTTGAACCCTAGTGTCCTTATTCTGAGAACTTTAGCCAAAAATAGCCGATCTACAAGCTCACAACACCTCGCGCTGCGAGGTGTTGTGAGCTTGTAGATCGGCTATTTTTGGCAAAGAGGTTTGGTGTAGAGGGGAAAAAGAGCAGACTAAGTACATAGTGAAAGGTCAACTTTATTACGTATTGACGGTTCAAGTGGTTAAATATCTGAAAACACAAATTGCCATGAATCCAAAATACACTGATGATTGTGCTGTCAAACAATGACACTATATGGAATCTATGAAAAGGTTGTGGAGGTCCCTGCTTCATCTCTCTCTCAACTCAAGGGGTCCTTGGACTGAAAACGTTGAAGACCCCTGACGTCGACCAAACATTTAACACCAAGCGTACGTGTTGTCTCAATCAACAGAGAATTCATACATGCCGGGCACCGTATGCTCTTGCATTGCACAATAACTGGTGAACCACAAAGGCATCCACTAATTAAAACACATAAAATCCAAGCGATCATTATAACAGATGATCTAATTGCTCTACACAAGTTTAAGTGGAGCGTGTGCATCACGGAGATCGAGACAGACCAAAAAAAATCACACCCGTGTGAAGTGGAGCTGTGTGTGTGTGTGTGTGTGTGTGTGTGTGTGTGTGTGTGTGTGTGTGTGTGTGTGTGTGTGTGTGGATCATGTGTACCGATTTTTGTGACATTTGAAGAAAATATGTAGGAAAAGGAGCAAAAAGTGTGTTTTGGAGAAAATTCAAGATGGCGGAAAATCTATCATGGCGCAAATGGGCGTGGCCTATATGGGGAGATGCGTCATGACCCAAGGAATCCAGGGAAAAAATATTTTTAATTTTCCGACCTACGGTTCAAGAGTTACAGGCCAAAACGTAAAGTGGGGTGTTATGGCGCCACCATGCGGCCAAATGACACAATTATTTTTTATTTAATCCTTGAAATCATTATGAACCTCCTCTCCAAGTCTTGAAACTCTAGCCCCTATGGTTTGCGAGAGACAAATAATTGAATGTGAGTTTTTGCGATTCCCATTCTAAGTCAATGGGGAAAATTAATTCACTAATAAATTAATATCAATTAAACTATTGAACCTTTCTCTTAGCAAGTTACTAGCCCACGATTCCCGAGTAAGCCGGTCGATTTGACATATGGCGCGAGTGTGTGGTGGCAAAACTGTGGGACTAGTAGCGTGGCGAAGTTTAGGAAGTTCAGGCTACATACACACAGACACACAGACACACAGACAGACAGACAGACACACAGACCCACACAGCCACGTATAGGGAGCCTGTGTTTCACACAGCTCCAAAAAGAAAATGTCTTGAGAGCGCGGGGGCGAGCCGCGGGGACATTAGGCGGTGAACATGATGATGTTGTCAGTTGTCTGATGTAAATTGGAGAGTGACACAGTCAACAGACACGGCTGGCTGCTCGCCGCCGCCCGCAACACGGCGAGGCCGTGACACTGACAAATGGAATATTTTCAGAGGACTTAATCAGAGGAAATGGGGTTTGGTCTGCAGGTGACACGAGTCCCGCTCCAACGCCCACAAAGAGAAAACTGATTGCCTGCCTGGCTCCAACACCTCCCACCTCCGCCCGGCTCTCCCTCCCTCTATTGCTCTCTCCTCTCGGGCTGTCTGCCTGTCTCCCCTATCTCTCTCTCTCTCTCTCCAGGGGCGTCACAAGGGGGGGGGGGGGGGGGGGGGAGTGGGACTGAGTAAAGCTGGTTGCACACTGCTGCGTTTTTCGTTGCGAAATGCGTTTTTCAGGGCAAGGAGAGAGAGAGAGATAGAGAGAGCAAGGGACAGAGTGGTGCGCGAAACGGGCGGCAGTGTGCAAATGTGACTGACATAACGTGAGTTTGATTTTTTTATTTGCGTGCTCCGAAATTCACTCCGATATTCTGCCCGAAAAACGCAGCAGTGTGCAACCACCTTAAAGCCCTTTGCACACAGGACAGTTGCGTTTTTTTTTTTTCGTTTGCTGCATGAATGAAACGCATTGGATTTGGTGTGCAATGCTGTGCGGAATCGGCGCTGCGGATCCCAAAAGGAGTCATAAAAGGAGTGATGAGTTTTTTTACCGCATGCGACAAGACGCACAAATCGAACTTGGTTAGATCGGAAAAAAACGCACGGCCGCAGCCACTCGTCGCAACGGCTAATTCGGATCCGGTGTGCATGAGGTCGTAGAGAATCATTGTTTTCTTTTAAAAAAATTAAATTGTCCGTTTTATCCGTGCGGATAAACGCGCCTGTGTGCAAAGGGCTTTACTAGGGCCCAAGGTGGAGGGGCCTTAATTATTTTATACTTTAGCTAATGAAAAATTGCAGATATACAAGCTCGCAGCGCGGCACCGAGTGCTGCGCGCTGCGAGCTTGTAGATCTGCTATTTTTGAAAAGTCGTGAAAATGTGTGCAAATCTTTGAATATATGTATTTTTTAAGCGAACATTTGTAACTCAAATTTTGCTTCTGGGTGGGTCACTGGAACTAAATATTTTGAGATGGGGGTCCGTGGGCAAATACATATCATTTTGGGGGTTTGAGCACCACTGACATAGAAACATTGTTTTTTCAACAAATCTTGAAATATTCAAATTGAAATAGACACACATTTTCACGATTTTTCAAAAATAGCAGATCTACAAACTCGCAACTCGAAGCGCGGCACTTGGTGCCGTGCTGTGAGCTTGTAGATCTGCTATTTTTCAATAGTTAAAAAGCACAAAATAATGCATAATAATGCATTAGTCTAAATGCGTTCCCCCTAACATTCATGGGGGGGCCTGCAGTGAATCCTTGTACCCAGGGCCCAGAATTTGCTGTGACACCCCTGCTCCCGGCTACCCTCCTGCCACCACCTCCCTCTCTCCCACTCCCCCCCCACCCTCGGCTGTCACTTCACTCAGGCTGGGGGGTTACCGAGAGGAAGCATCAGCCATCAGATTCAATCAGAGATAGAGTCGATAAAAAGCGCTCTACAGTAAAAGTCATGCAGTCGTATATGGGCCATTTAAATTCATGAGTGGCTGACCGCGTCTAATCAAAAATAAAGCAGGAGTTGAGCACAGAAACACGAAGAAGTCAACAGCGTTGCAGTACAAACCACAGCGAGCAACTCTCATTGTCATCTAAAGTGATACAAGACACACAGACATTTTGTTCACTTACTGTACTAATAAAAACATACTGTACGCCTTAATATTGTGTTTCTGCACACTGTGACTCACTGACTGTGCTGCAGTTCACGTGCACACAGACATGTGTGGCCTGCTATCTGACCATGAGGAACAGGGTCTCCATTCAGAAACATTGCCATTCAGAAGATTGACTTCCGTTATTCTAAATGGAGGTGTCACCTAAACCTAACCTAGACCCTAACCCTAACCTCAGTGGGGGTATTTCTGAATGGAGGTCTGCCCTCATGACCAGAGTGGAGACAAAGTGTGACACAGTTGTTCTTGTGCTAAATGCCCAAACAAATCATAAGGTTATAACCTAAAACACGTCCATCTCTAATGACAACAGGAGGCAATGTGCTGAAAGAAATCAATTACTTTAAATGCCTGGGCTCATTGTTCAACTCAACAGAGCAAGACTTTAAAGTGAGGAAAGGACTTGTATTGATGGCTCTGAATGACATGGCCAGTGTATGGAAGTCCTACAGTGTACCTTCCCACTGTATAAAGCTCAGCTTCTATGGCTGTGAAAGCTGGACCCTAAGGCTTACCCTACAAAAGTCCCTGGATGGGTGCTACCAGAGTCGTCTAATCAGAGAGTTCTGCCACTGCGGGGTCAGAAACAGTGCTGGTCACGTGGTTCATTGTCACTTTACACCTCATAGACTTCAATGCATTCTGTAAACTTCCGGTTCGCGGTTTGTCACTATACGCCAATAGATGTGTGCGTGGAAGACCATGAAGACCACAGGAGTGACGCCACTCTCTCTATACAGCCCTCTGGGTGCTACTAACCCTTTAGAATGGCTGTGATTATTTAAAGAGGCGGTTCCATAGTTTTGTACCTACAGTTCATTGGAGCGACGTGCAACAACTGGAGGCCGGACGTCCTGGAGTGCCGCAAGGAAGATCAAAGAAGGAATGGACACCGACATCATTTTAGGCTCCATGGCCATCCGCCATGACACTTTGGGTGGCGGAAGTGGCACCGGAGGTTCGGTGAATAACATTAGCGGTGCCACTTCCGCCACCCAAAAGTGTCATGGCGCATGGACCGTGGTGTGCCAACTTCCGGGTGGGTGTCTTCTCCTTCTTTGAGCCTTCTTGGAGTGCCGGAGACCACACTGCAAGTCAAAGTGACTACAGGCCAATCACATCGCGTCTTTTCCGGGACTTGTCGATTCAATTCAACAGAGCTTTATTGGCATGTCTCCATCCAGTTCCGATGTTGCGCGGCTCAGCTGTTCTTACAGGCTGTGTACGAAAAGACCCGCCCCCACCTGCCTCTGATTGGCATACCATCTTCCGTTTCTGTGACGCACGTAGAAGTGGGAAACGCCCGGAAACAACCGGTCGTCGAGTCCCGCGATGCATATGCCCCAGAGCCGAAGGAGGCGTCTACCTTTCTATGTCTATGGGCAAAAGGGCCTTTCTGTGTGGAGTTTGCACCTCACAAAAAACATGCAGTAATCCACGGTATCCACCACACTCCAGGGATGATAACTGCTGGCAGCCTATAGAGGGAACTAATTGGTAAAACTGTTTGGTTATGTAAACACAGGGCAAAGTTACATATACTATGCCTTTACATGGAGAGTGGGCACTGGGCAGTGTACTGAGACAGATGGTAGGAAAGCTGAGGACAGATTAACACTAATAGTGCCTCTTAATCTGAAGGTTGCTTGGTGCCTCGGTGCCACGCCGTTTCCTCCATAGGCCGCCGCTATTATTTTGAAGGGCTGGAAGGGGGTTCTTTTTGTTTTTTTGGATTATCACTTGACGGCAACGATTACATCATCTAGTCACATGACAGTGTGGGTCCAGAAGGGAAACATGGCTGCGCGCATCCCGTGTCTAGAGTGTGCAGAGTGGAGACCCCTTTTTGTATACAAATGTCTTTTATGAGTTATTGAAGTTTCTTTATGGGCCTCTCAATGGATTTACTATGGAGGAGCTTCACTTCGCGTGCACGCCCGACGTGCGTTGTAAACAAATCGCGGACATTACCGATGCGGGCGGGACCGGAGCGACGTACAGTAAGTAATAATATCTTTACTGTATATACAGTAAGATTGACAGTCCTCACCGTCAACGGCGCCATGGTATTAACCCTTTCAATGACGGTGAGCGTCGTCAACAGCAGCAGAACAGTTAAGATACAGGAAGGAGGCTCTGGCAGGAATCATCAATACTGTACAGTAGGTTCTGGAGGCAAGTGTCTCATCGAACACAAGATATTTCATTGCCATCTGAAATCTCACATATTCAAACCTATAGAATTTAGTCTAGTAATTCTAGGAAAAAAATCCACTCAGGTTGGAAAAAATTGTGTTATTTAGTTTCTCAACTGATTCTGACAGGAAATTAGGTCTACTAGCCAGGATAAAAAATCTACCATAATCTGCTCACTGCAAATACCCACAGTGGCCAAATCAAGTTGGGCTCCCATCGACTTTCTATACAGGAGGAAAATACCCAGAAAAAAGTCTGCTTTAAGTAGGATGTGAGGGGTCTAACTAGGGGTTTGTCATGATGCTGAATCCATTGCAAGCATTTGTTTTGCACAAAAAACATTCCTTGGGCTAAAAATGGCCCCAGAAAATGATGGTTTAGTGATGAAAAGTGATGAGTCATCACTTTTCATCAGTTTTGTGGGTGTTTTCTGGGCCAATGAATGTATTTGCAGTGAGCAGATTATGGTAGATTTTTTATCCTGGCTAGTAGACCTAATTTCCTGTCAGAATCAGTTGAGAAACCTTTCCAACCTCAGCTTTATTACTAACATTACAGCTGCTATTCTGCCCTTTACAGTTTCAATGCTACACCTTTAAGCCAGACAGTGGGCTTGTCACAGAGTGGGCGAGGCTGCGAGAATACACCGGAGGCCAAACCGCAATGTTGTTATTTAATGCGGAGCAATTAGAGAGCATGCTTGACAATGTGAGCATGTGAGACAAAACGCTAATGGTAATAAACATGGACATCATTTAAAGCAGAGCAAGGGTATAAGAACAGAGACCAACTGGCTGCAATCACCAGCAGCACTCTGCATTTAAATAAAGATGTGACAGCATTGCATTGCATTAAAAATCACAGTCTATCCAGACTGTGACGGAAATTTAAGGAAATGAAGACCTATTTGGAAAACTATCTGTTACTTGTTACATCTACAACATGAACAACATTTACCTGGAAATTAGAGATGGGATTTATGGTTCTTTGAAGTGAGCTGGATCTCTGGGATCCGTTCCTTTCAAAGATCCGTTCAAAAGACTGGCTCATTTTAGTTACTTTGTAGATTTTTATTATGAATTTATGATTACAAATTAGGCTACTTAAACCCTATATACCTGTATACATTTCTGCCATATTTGAAAATAGCCGATCTACAAGCTCACAATGCGTCGCGTTGCGACGCATTGTGAGCTTGTAGATCTGCTATTTTCTAAAGATTTTTCTATATTTTATTCATTGGAAAACTTGTGAAATGGGACATTCTGTATAATGAGTACTTCCTACTATTGGTAGTACATTTTGATACCAATACTTGTGTAGCCTCAAATCAAATCAAAATCAAAAGTCAGAAATTTGAGTACTTTTTACACCACTGTTCATTAGAAAGGAACCCAAGGCTCCCAGCTACTGCGGACCGGCTCCCATCGTTCATTTCAAAAGACTCGATTTGTTCGCGAACGTCCGATCTCTACTGGAAATTGTGCCATGTCTTCCTACTTTCCCCTTCTCCACTTTGTTTCCAGAGCCATGCCCCCATCAGAAAGTGAGACTAGAGGGAGATTGGTGACATGGTGTCTGGCTAGCTATACCAGCCTGGAGTCCAGTAGCCCCATGCTGGGCATGAATCACGGCAAGGGGCCGCTGCCCTGTCATAGCACCTAGAGATCAATGATAATTACCGCCTTGACACGAGTACGCTTATTACCGAACAGGATCAGGGACAGGGGCTCGAGTCGTGGTGGCCGTGGGGCCCGATCGATAGTCCAGGAATAATGGCTCTCTGGGGCCCTAGATTGGACTTTGCCACTAAACAAGCCATTACAGCACGTGCACGTGACAGCTTAGGTCTGGATATGCGTCCTAACTCTCCTACTCCTGGAGCCTTCCCTCTCGGAGCCCCGGCTCGCTTCGGCTCCCCTATGCCTACAATACTCAATCTTGTCGTGGGCCGTTATGGGCAGGCGAGACACATGCCCCTGGCTTTGAGATGTGTTAACCAGAAATGAGTGATGAGGCGGCGCCTGCTGCTCCAGCAGCACAATGTGCTCCTGTGCAGAGCATGGGGAGGAAGAGGGCCAAGCAGTGTGACCTGATGATTGGTGCTGAGCATATAGAGATCAAACGCATACACCAAAGTGTGTAAATATGAACATACCCATGAAATCATCGCTGAGCATGTGCACACTCACGTGCGCACACAAACGTGCGCGCGCGCGCACACACACACACACACACACACACACACACACACACACACACACACACACACACACACACACACACACACACACACACACACACACACACACACACACACACACACACACACACACACACACACACACACACAGCAAACACATCAATGCGTCTGTGTGATGCTGATCCGTCTATGGCAGCCCTCATCTTCTCCTCTCTTTGATTTCTAATGTTCCCCTCCGTCAGATCCCTTGTTTCTTTTTTTTTCTCTCCCTTTTTTTTAATCCAGTCACACCTGTAATCGGGCTCGGCGACAGGAAACTTCAGAGAATCAATCAGCCCTCCCCTCATCCGGGAGCCAAGACGATTCCTCTCGACTTGAGCCGCAAACTCCTTCTATCAGGAGTCATTCTGCTTGCCTAACACCCAGACTCCTCTCTCCTGAGCCCGGATAGGTTTGACTCTAAGCCTCTAAAACGTTGACAACCCAAAGCGCCTTTCTCTCGGCAAGTCCTAACCGCCTGCCTTCACCCTAGCCACTTCTCTCTCCCTTCTCCTCTTTCCAAACATCGCCGTTGCTAAATAAAGGAGGATTTGCTTTCCCTCCAAAGCCCCCCCCCCCCCAAGTGATAATGGATGTCAAGTTATGGCACTTCATTCACAATTACATAAACAGTCCCTTTCCCCAAAGAAAACGTACATCTTACACCTGATAAGAGATGTGCTGGTGTGCGAAGCCGACAACTCAAAGGCCTCCCTTTTGTCCAGGGGGAAATTAGCCATGCACTGGGAGAGTCTTTCATTGAGGAAGCACTTTGTTTTTACAAATGCCGCCATGTTACACAAAGGGAAATGTAAACCTGGGACGTACGGCACTGCTGCCGGCTACAGGCAGGCCCTTGAATGAAGCCGGGGACAAACAGAACACTGGAGGGTCAGATTTAATCCCCCCTACCCCTGTTTTTTGTATTCAGATTAGAGACTAAGGAGGATTTGCTGGAGCCTGGAGTCTCTTGTTAAAAGGCTGTGTTCTCCACTTAACCTGCAATTTACCTGTCACTTAAGCCTGCTGCTGCAATCATCCACACCTCAGGGAGAGAGAAGGGCTGTTATTTTGCAGTTTGTCTGCCCTCGCTGAGAACAAAGCCTTTGTGTTCACTTGAGCAAGTGAAAGTAATGTAGTGAGTAATCACCAAAAGATGCCGATCAAAGCGGTGCATTTGAAGAGGGTGTTGGACATGTTATGTTTACATATCAACATACATACGTATAGGTAGCCCTCCTTCTGCTGAGTAAAATCCTAAGTGTTAAATTAACTCAGTGTGAAATGCTAAATGTTATGCTGTTAACATTTAGGATTTGACTGTGTACTGTACGCTAATACAAGCACACACAGAACACACGTTTTATACATTTATTTATGTCCATAAATAGAAGTACAAGAATGCCTTGTACATAGGACATAAACACTGCCAGTGCAGTGCAGTCAGACAATAGGAAAACAGCCAGGTACAAAGTACATAGACGGCAGAAGAACATTGTTACATACAAATATACTTGTCAGACACAACAGACATACAGTAAATCATGGATAAAGGAAACAATGCCCTCCTCCAAATTTAGCGGCTTCCTATACACTACAGTAATAGCCAATACTGAGCAGTACCTTGCTAACTGCTTGCCTGGCCATAA
Source organism: Nannobrachium achirus (assembly GCF_963921795.1). NCBI lineage: Eukaryota > Metazoa > Chordata > Actinopteri > Myctophiformes > Myctophidae > Nannobrachium > Nannobrachium achirus. The sequence goes on along the minus strand of NC_137810.1, from coordinate 57,892,634 downwards.
GCCCCTCACAACCAACACCTAGGCTACCAAAGATACAAAGCAAAGTAGCCTCGCTGTGAGATGGTCTGCTCTAGTTAGCTGATACTTCAAGGCTTACACACACACACACACACACACACACACACACACACACACACACACACACACACACACACACACACACACACACACACACACACACACACACACACACACACACACACACACACACACACACACACACACACACACACACACACACACACCTCTAATAAAACCATTAGAAATCACTTTCGCCCACGCAGGTCGTCCCGATAATGCTGAATAAAGAGACCACTCTTTGGAGCGTTGTGAAACAGGCGCCTGGAGGAGGTGGGGCCGGAACAAAGAGCAAAGCTTTTTGACTTGATTTGTAGTGGGAGCCTTCTATCTGGAAATCCTACCCGGGAATACTGACCTCATTTACCCTCTGCGAACCTTGCAGAGGGGCCAAACGTGATTCATCTCACCCAAACCTGAAGTCAGCCCAGTGACACCCCTCGCCATCCCTCTGCCCATGATGCCTCATCCATTCCTTTCCCTCATGTGAGTTCTCTCGCCCCTCCATCAGACAGCCATAATGCCTAGACCCTAAATCTTCCTCCCAAACAGCACTCGCCAGCCTCCACTGTTGCAGTAAAGTGGACCATTCTTTTTCAATGGCAATGGAGTAATGGGAGTGATGTGGAGACATTCAGTCACTCATGGCCAGAGTTCAATTATATATAAAATAAAATAAAAATCTTAACCACTTAAAGGGATATTACACTTTCAAACAAACTTTTAGGTCTAATCAGGCTTGTATGAACACCCTGAACAGTTTTTAATTTGCTTCATTCAGTATTTAGATATTTGATGTAAATGTTACCAGCTCCAACACGCCCAGGCCCTCTCCACATACACACCCATTGTAACTTCAAACTCCATTTTAACCATGATAGATTCATTAAAAACACACATTATTTTTTCTGGTGACTCATAATACCCTCCTAATACGTGAGCAGACCGTGTTTTTTCAATAACCTTTTTCTTTTATTTTTAATAATTCTTTGGGAAAATGGAAAACATTAAATACAATAATATTTTATTGAAAATAAATGAAAAAAGTTATTGAAAAAACACGGTCTGCTCACGTATTAGGAGGGTATTATGAGTCACCAGAAAAAATAATGTGTGTTTTTAATGAATCTATCATGGTTAAAATGGAGTTTGAAGTTACAATGGGTGTGTGTGTGGAGAGGGCCTGGGCGTGTTGGAGCTGGTAACATTTACATCAAATATCTAAATACTGAATGAAGCAAATTAAAAACTGTTCAGGGTGTTCATACAAGCCTGATTAGACCTAAAAGTTTGTTTGAAAGTGTAATATCCCTTTAAGTCCTATATTAGGGGTGGGCAACTTTGATGATGGTGAGGGCCACTATATTTCCACCTTCACTCCAGAGGGCCACATTGCATATTGCTTACGTCCTACTTTGTCACTTTCTAGTATCTCATACAAAAGAAGCAAAAAATAGCAGATCTACAAGCTCAAAACGCATCGCAGTTTTGAGCTTGTAAATCGGCTATTTTTGCTTCTTTTGAATTGGAATCCTGAATTATTTGTTGTCATTTTTTAATTGGAATCCTGAAATGTAACATTTTGATTTAATTTCAAACACATTTAGTTATATACTCATGTTAACTTTATGAACCTAAATACAAATACCTACATTGGACATACAAGAAATACATTTTAATACTACTATACTAGTCATTAAGCTACTAATATAGACTGAATTAAAGCAGGTCATGTTTGGAATTGTAACAGCTGAAATCAATATTATGTCAGTATTCCAGTATTAACCAGCGGGCTGCATTAAGTGAAGGTGGGGGCCGCATGTGGCCCCCGGGCCGCCAGTTGCCCATGTATGTCCTATATGCTTCTTCGTATGACAAATAGCTGATCTACAGACTGGCAAAATCTCAATATTCCGATGTCAAGCTGTTTCGAATCCCCAGTACTCCGGTTAGGGTAAGGGTTAGGTTTAGGGTTAGGGTTAAGGTTTAGGCTTATTCACCAGGTTAGCGTTCACCAGCGTCGGCAGGTTAGCGCCCACCCGCGATACGGGCTACTGTCCGCTCAAACAACGGCACATCGAAACATCACTACGCACCCTATACAGACTCATACAGCGTCATATTGCCTTTTGCTATATTTTGGGATAAAAAAAAAAGGAAATTTTTTACCAAAATAGGGATACCAGGGTTACATTCTAATGATATATTGTTCAATTGTGAATTTGTGACATTGTCAAACATAAATAAAAATCATATCAGTATACACCAGTAAGACTCCCTAATCGGGAGATAAGCGACCGGCAGGTCGCATACACAAACTTTAGAAGGCAATGGTAGGCAATCAGGAGGGAATATGGGAAATGGGACAGATCCATGTTGATGACATGACTGTAGAGATACTGTGTACCGCTTTGCATGATTTTAGGGCAAAATCTGTAGGAGCAGTGTCCAAAAATATGTTTTGCAAGAATCGGCCTCATGGTGGCACTAGAAGAGGGCCATGTGATAAATGAGGGGTCCAAAGTTTGGCATGGATCGGGGCAACGGTGGCGGAGATATGAGTAGGGGAAAAGTGTGGCGTGACGGACAGACAGACTGACTGACTGACAGCCAGCCAGCCGGTGGAGGTTTTGATAGTAACTGCGACCTGACGGTCGCAATTATACCCAAAAAGGAAATGCATGTGTTTAACTCAGTCTGACCAGAAGCAGGGATAAAACATACCCCCGCCAGCGATAAAAAATTAGCGACCAGAGGGGGGTGATATCAAAAGCAGAGGCATGGATAGCAAATCGAACCCTGCTCATGGCTGCCAAAGCTCTCTTAGCTACCTCATGCCTTTAAAAAAGAAAGCATCTACAGATGCCCACCAAACAACCGCACCACAGCCCTTCATGGGAGCTTTGCACAAGTCTTTGATACGTTCCCTAATCTGCTTCCTAAACTATCCCACTGGTTTTAACACCCTTGCGCATTAGCCTATGTCTTATAACTTAAGAGTTTATCGTTTACAGGCTATATTTAGAAACCCCTTTCTTGTAACTTGGGATGTTTAAGTCTCAAGGCAGCTTGGACGCTGGGGTGGATATATCGCGTGCAAAATGACAAATCTTCCAAAACACAACAAAGGAAGGGAGACTTTTCCATTGTTTTAGGAATCAGAACCGTCCACCGCTGAGCCATAACGGATCAAAATGGTCTTCAGTACTTGGGAGAAGCCATCATCTGGATGCAGGCTATATTTCATTTCATTCAGATGCATAAAAGTTGAAGAACTTCATCTCTATTCCAAAATGGGAGCATCGATCCACCATTTGACCATGCACCTGACAAATGTGACCACCTACACTCAAAATGATTGATTGCACACCATTAATGTGAATAATTGTCATTTGTAAGATAGGAGGTTGGATGACAAAGAGAGATATAACACTTTTAGAAAACACAGACTTTTAGAAATCCTCCCCGTTTCCGATTTTAGGTAACAAGTTATTTTCCTCTTCAAAATAGATGTGTAGAGAAATGAACTTCACTGAACATAATAAAATAATAATAAAAAAAATAACTTTAGCTACTACTATATCAAAGTGAAGGGCAGGGGAACGGAGGATAAAAAAAATGAGGTCAGTCATCGGCTGAAACACTCTTCTTGATTTCCTCGTGTTAAACAGGATCATTGGCTGGCTGTACTTTATTTTTAGAGTACAGGGGCGTCAATTGGGTATGGCAGGGGTATGCAGCTGCCATACCCTGGGTCCAGGGGGGGAAATAAAAGTTACCTTTCAATATAAATCCATGAATGTCTCTTTGTCTATCTGTATTATGTTGTTAAATTACAGTAAAATAACTACAACATTTGACAAAATGGTCACTTTAACAAGGTATTGTGGCACGTTTACTAACATGCCAAGTTTAGCTGCACTTGAACAACCATTCCAGGCTGCCATATCCCATATCCAGCCCAAGAAACCGTAAACGGGTGGAAATAGAATGTTCTTCTTAAGGTATGGCAACATGACTGGTGTCTTGCGCGCGTGCAAGACACCAGTCATGTTGCCATACCTTAGCTTTTTCTGAACTGACGCCACTGTTAGAGTACCGCTTGCACCTCCTCTTCTTCCCTTCCCTCTCCCTTCATCCTCTCTCTCTGTCTCTCAACACAGCCTGGTCTCTCTGGTGCCCAAGAGAGTCGGTCGCCTTCTTTATTCCGGAGGAACCCACCTGTCTGCCCGTGCACGTCAAGCCTGTCCCCGGTGGGCTCCCGTGTTAAATTCCACCGTTAAAACCCATTACCGAGCTATCAGCCCACTCATAATGCTGTCTAACGACCTCATTTCCCTAAGTGTCAGCCCCGTCAGTCACCGCGGGCTCCGTCAGCCCCGGTACCGCACGTGGTCCGAGGGTCCCGCGGTGTTCAGAGACTTCAGCGTCACCGTTTGCCCGCCATCACAGAGGCTCACCGCCCGCCTCCCTCTCCCCGCCCTCGTCAAACTCGGGATAGAACGTTCAATCTCTGAAAAGAGGGAAACGTCAACGGCAAAATGACCGGGGACACAGAGGAGCTGAGAGACTTCAGGATAAAGAGTGTGGCTATATTCCATTTGTCATATGCACTCTCTAAGTCAACAGTCGATCAGGGTCCCATTTTGATTCAAGGGAAAGGTAGGGGAGAGAATTGGGACACACAGCAAAATGGATGCCTGGTTCATGGGCATGATCATTCCAGCTCAGTTGAAATCATTCTGAGGAGCAGGTGTATAAAATATATATTATTACTAAAAAGATCCAAATGTCACTTCTGACCTTTCTATACTGAGAAGATGGTACTGAGCCTGCACGAGGTTGATGCAGCGAAGAGGGTTGGGCTGGGTGAGGGGGCAAGGATGTGTCGAGTCTGAGAGGGTTGAGGATGGGTGTGTGTGTGTGTGTGTGTGTGTGTGTGTGTGTGTGTGTGTGTGTGTGTGTGTGTGTGTGTGTGTGTGTGTGTGTGTGTGTGTGTGTGTGTGTGTGTGTGTGCGTGTGCGCATGCTTGCGTCTACCACCCACTCACTGTCTCCCCTCCTCTCTCATCACTCCCTAGGTCTCTCAGCCCACCTTTCTGTGAAATGATTTGGTAAATATGGAAAGGGCCCCCTAGGCCAAACAGGCCTGGCCCCTCTTTAGGAGTGGATAATTGACTCCTTTCCCTCCTTGATAATTCATTGCTTGCATATGCCAGCTAATACATCAGCTGAAACTGCCCTGGCCCTCATCTCCCATGACGCACACGCACACACACTCTCGCACACTCTCGCACACACACACACACACCCACCCGTCCACCCAGAGGAACCAGCGACTGAAGAGGAAGTCGGCAGAAAAATGGGGATGACAAATGAGAGCACTTCTAGATCTATGAATGAATTATGTCTCCTAAATACCTTGAGCAGAGGCAACTGTCAGCCAGCATCTATACTAATCTGGGACAAAATATGACCAGCCCCGCATTAGAAGGAGGGGGCAGGGCTGGTAGAGAATGAGGCGAGAAATGAATAGAGCAATCAAGCCATTAAAATGTGGTGTCTGATTCAGCTTTGGTGGGCATTTAGGCATTTATCATCTGATGGTAATATCCACAACCCTCGTCGTTCTAGTGTAGACCCTTCCATTGAAATAGATTAGGATTATTCAGACAGGGACAGAGATATCATTTGTTTTACAATAGCCGAGTCAGCACACAACACTCGCGGTGGCTATTAGGAATTAGACGTAGCCAGCTACTGTTCGAAGGGGACATGCTCCAAGGATAACCGCACAAGAGGAATAATATTAATGGCACTTCATTTTTAAGAGGCAGACATTTAAAGACCCATTGTACTCAGCATGGGTGGGACATAAAAGAAACTTCAGAGGTACTGTAGGAAAGACAAATGACTCGCGGAACTGCGGGCGCATGCTGCATGGTGCTGGCTCTGTGAGGGAAACACCGCGGGTCACTCACCTGCATGATGATTATGCTGAGAGAGCGGGTCAAAGACACCATAACCTTGCTATTGTTCTATCTCCCAGTTATCTCGGAATGTGGTCTATATTTCCTTGGGGAAATGTATTTTTCGGCGGCTACGAGAAGACCCGGCTACGTTTCGTGGCCACGGGAGGATAATGTGCATCCCAACTGAAACATGTAGTAAGCTTGGAGGCATGCATGAGAGGCCCAAGGACGGTGAAGTTTAATGGTAGCCTAGCTCACATAATTTTCCAGGCGGTGATACATACAGTATAGGCATAAGTTTGATATAATTGAAAGCACATTTCCCAGACTGGCTCATCTACACCATAACAAGTGATTTTCTAGACCAGCAGTTCTCAACCTGTGGGTCGGGACCCCCAGGGGGGGTACAAATTAAACATTGGTCGAATTGTCAAATATTAGAGGCAGAAATTGTGAAAATAGACGATCTACATGCTGTTGTGAGCATGTAGATCAACTATTTTCACAATAGAACTGTGTTATACAAAATGTAATGCCTCAACTCTTAATGCTCGTCAGGGTGGGGGTTAAAATATGATATTTTGGGGTCGCGGCCTGAAAAGGTTGAGAACCACTGTTCTAGACCATGGCATGCAAGACAAAAACTTTTTGTCAGCATCGGATCCATTTTATGACACTGGAGTTCATAAGTGTAATTGTGGGTGTGTTTCATTTGATTTAGGTGTTTATTTATTTAATTAATTATGTTTTTATCCTTTGATTTTGTAACCCATTTTTCCCCTGGTGTCAATTATCTAATCCTGGGCACTACACTCCCTCTGCCAACCTGGGGAGACAACGGACTGACCTCATGCTTCCTTCTATACCAAGCCGCTTCCCCGGTTGGACGTAGCGTGTGGAAGGAACACGTTATTCCAACCAGTTCCTTTCCCCTCCATCAGGGGCCGCGGCTGGCCAGGGGGAGGCAGTATAGAGACCAGGATTACTGCATGTTTTTGTGTGGGTACTAGGAGACATGGGGAGAACATGCAAACTCCACACAGAAAGAAAGGCCCTTTTGCCAACCCCATGGCCACTGATGACGCATAGGAGAGAACACGCCCCCAACGCCCACAGCGGCCCCCGATAGGAATCGAACCCAGGACCTTCTAGCTGTGAGGCGACAGCACTACCGACTGTGCCACCTTACTGTGCCACCGTTCTATCAAAACCTCCGCTGTCTGTCAGTCAGTCTGTCCGTCACGTCACACTTTTCCCCTACTCATATCTCCGCCACCGTTGCCCCGATCCATGCCAGACTTTGCACACACACTCCTTGGCTGCCAAACCACAACCTCATTTCTCACATGGCCTCTTCTAGCGCCACCATGAGGCCGATTCTTGCAAAACACATTTCTGGACACTGCTCCTACAGATTTTGCCCTAAAATCACTCAAAGCGGTACACAGTATCTCTACAGTCATGTCATCAACATGCATCTGTCCCATCTAGCGCCACCATCAGGCCGATTTTTTCAAAAACATTTTTGGACACGCTCCTACAGATTTTGCCCTAAAATCACGCAAAGCGGTACACAGTATCTTTAAAGTCATGTCATCAACATGGACCTGTCCCATTTCCCATATTCCCTCCTGATTGCCTACAATTGCCTTCTAAAGTTTGTGTATGTGACCTGACGGTCGCTTAATTATCTCCCGATTAGGGAGTCTTACTGGTTTAGGTGTTTATGTGTGCCAGCATTAAGTTAGCTGTAAGGCTTATAGGATTTACCCACACGGGCAAACATCAACAACTAAATGAAACACATCATACTATAACTTAAACCTGTCTTTAGAAGTCAAAATAACCAAGGGGTTTGTTATATGAAATATGATATTACTTTTATTCTTTCAGTTGTTATACAAAACTGTCAGGTAACTCAACAACTAGTCCATCTCATACACTGGAGCAGGTCAATATCGCCCTCCAGTGACATAAACAAGATATTACACAGGGAATTAATAAAACTTAAATGTTATTCTCTATTCACTTACTACAATATTATTAAAATATGACTATTATACACACAATTTACCTCTGCATAATATTGGAAATTAAGGAAAGCGCATGCTAGGCTGAAAAAGCTAGAGACTCCCAGTACATGAATAGCCTATATAGCATTTTGGACAATATAAAATGAAATAGGCCTAAAACATTTTGCTCTGAAATTCTGAAAACAAACTCCTCCTCACTGTTGTAAGACTAACATACTTTGATAAACTAAAGTAGGCATATGCTAGTATGCTATGGGGTCAGTTATAACCGCTGAAAATTACACCACAAACGAACTTACTGTGCACATAATGAGTAGGCCTAGGTCTCCTCCTCCTGACCTGCATGCAAAAGGAAAAAAATACATTATTCACATCACGTCTGCTGTATGTTATCAACAAATATTCAAATGTCATAGCAAGCTATAGTTGACTGGCATTGAAAGGGTTGGTAGGCTAAACTAATAGCTATAGGCCTAGCTACTCCATGCACACATGCTAAACCAAGATTAAATTCAGCAACTTGTTTTATGCTCTTTATATAACTGATAGGCTTATAGCCCATTAAAGCACATTCCATATGTCAAACTCACAGCCATAGATGACTCCCATCATGCACTCCCGGAAAGTGGTCATAATTAATTAATTACTGCGACTTGGGGTCAGCTCTGGTCCGTGTTGGAACTCATTCTATATGGACCAGAGCAGCTATTTGTCATCTAGTTTCATATCCATGAAGGTTCTGGGCTGGCACAGGCAGAAAGCCTGAAAGATATCCCCATTTTCCAACGAGTTTCACCCGGACCTCATTCTGTCCTGATGTGGCATGTGGGGACGGGGTAGCCTAATTAACGACACCTGTCAATATCATGTGATGTCACAAATTCTCATACTAATGCTTTTTCCACAAGGTGGAGACATTTTCCCTGAAACCTATTAATAAGAGCTATCGATGAATATGAATATTATTTATTGTGCTGTTGACAGGCTAGAACATTTATTGTATGCCTACTGAACACATTCTTTGCTCTAATGTATCACATTTGCATGAACACAATGGTTCCACTCTACCACTGTCAATGAAAATCATGTGGCTGACACAATCTAACCATAGAGACCCATAATCACTATGGGGTATGGGCCTAGCTTCAGTGTCAACATGATTAAATCCACAAATCACCACTTTAATGAGTGTAGCTAAATTAGAATGGGTTTGCAAATTACTGCAATTTCATCTGTTGTATTACCAACAAAGCAAGAAAAAAAAAAAGACTATCCTTACATTGGCCTCCTGGTGGCGCTAGAACAGGCCTGTGTGAAAAATGTGGGGCAGAGGTTCTGAATTGGCATCCAGGGAGTGCGCTTACAAAGTTTGAAACTGATCGATGGAGTTATAGGTAAAACCACGAATCGGCCTGTTATAGCGCCACCATGAGGTTGATTTCAAAAAATTGAAGTGGCACTTCCTCGGCCTAGTGGGAACCTGTGTGCGCGATTTCATGTTAATTGCACTCTGCGTTTGTGATTTGAGGCATTTTGTCCAAAATGGACCAATCTTACAAACTTTGAAAGCCAATATCAGTCTGGCTTGAGACTTGTAAGAGACAGCATCAGGGGAGAGCTGCTAGGGGCCTCATGGAGGCATAGCCTTGTAGCAGTTTCTTAAGTTCCTGTTTGTTGTTTTTCTTAAGTTTAGTTTCCTAATTTTGGAACATTTACTTTTGGCCAGTGTTATTTATGTTTGTACCTGTCGCCGGCTGTTCACTGTCTGTGTGTTGGAGAGGTAAATAAAATGCCTAAAATGTACTCATGAACCTGTTGAACCGTCGACCAGCCTTTCCAAATATACATTTTGAGTTAAGACCACTGAAATCAACCTGTGTCCCTCTGCACTCCAGCAATAATATACCGTAATATAATATAGGCCCCATGCCTTAGGGTGTTTTTTTTTGTCAAAGTACATTTGCAAATACGTGAAATGTGTCCTCTGCGTTTTACCCATCCTATAACAACTAGGAGCAGTGAGCAGCCATATGGCGTTCGGGGAGCAATTAGGGCTTAAGACTCTTGCTCAGGGACACATCGACACATAGCTGACCTGGCCGTGAATTGTACAAGGGACAACCAGGAGCTCTGGCTCCCCAGGCAGGCTCACTAACCACTCAGCTACAGCTGCCCCAAGCAATTAAATGTACCTGCTGATTCCAAACTTCCACAAGATCTCTGATAAAGCCAACAGCGCCAGGATGCGGAGGACAGCCGTCGCGATGCTCCCGATGGGGACGTCACGTGAGTCTGTAACCCGCGCAGGAAGCCCCAGTCAACCTTGATCCTAGAGAAGGCACAAGAACCAGGAGACATGAACCAGTATGAAGTGTAATCTGCCTGGGACCCAGAACCTGCTGCAGTGACCTGGAAACATACGCAATGCCTTTGCTTGAGTAAAAGTAAGCAATGTAGAAATACTCTGTTACAAGTAAAAGTCTGAAATTCATGTACTTAAGTAAAAGTACAAAGGTATTGGCATCAAAATGTACTTGCAGTATAACAAGTAGCAAGTACTCTTTATGCAGAATGTCCCAATTTTAGTTTTCAAATGTATAAAAATATTTTGAAAATAGCAGATCGACAAGCTCACAATGTGTGGCATCGTGACACATTGTGAGCTTGCATAGATGGACCATGTTTTCGTTTCATACTTTTACTCAAGTACATTTTGAATTCCGGACTTTTACTTGTAACAGGGTACATCTACAATACATTGCAGTATTGATACTTTTACTTAAGTAAAACATTTTAGTACTTTTTCCACCACTGATGAAAATAGAGAACACAGCTCCTGCAATTTAACCACTTGAACACAGCTATTCTGGGGGGAACATTTTTGCTAAAAATGGCAGATCTAAAAGCTCACAGTGAGCTGCAATGTGACGTGTTGAGAACCTATAAGTGCTATTTTTAGCAAAGAAAGTTGGGGTAGAAATGGTAGATGGAAGAAAGTGGCCCATGTAGAGAAGTCTAGGGTTTAAGTGGTTAAACCTTTACACAGAGTCGCAGAGGGAACTGAATCACTGTTAATTGAGACAGACTGAATCAGCATGGCACTGCTGGTCTAGATACTCACTGATCTCTGAGAATATCCCCATCCTGGTTAGGGTAAAAGGCCAGTTTGAAGATGTGGTTCATAATGCTGCGTTCGATAGCCATCTGGACATCTTGCAACTGGTCCTCGCTAGAATACTGCCAGATGGCATCAGGGACCATCAGGTAGTGCAGAAAACCCTCCACTGCTGCAGTCTTGTCATCAGCCGCTGTGCACCCCTGGAAGGCTGTGGCGGGAGGCAGAGAACAATGCAGTGTGCATTCAGTTTGTTGATTACCATTTAAAAAAAGAATATGAAATAGAGAGAAAATAGCCAATCTACAAGCTCACAATGTGCCGTATTGTGAGTTTGTAGATCGGCTATTTTCACTACTTTTGTGCAACACTTGTATGATGAAGTAAGGGCATTAATTTATGAAAACACAACACGTTGAATACAAGGTTTCTGCCTGAGAGCAAGAATAGTGAGGGTAGTGTGTACAAAAGAGAGAGGTCAGCATCAGATCAGCCTGTGTCGCCTCCACATAAGAATGTGAATGATGGCTGCAGAGATGCTGTGTTAAATCCACTGTTATTGTGATGTAATCTTTTCTGTTCTGCTTGTCCTGCTTCCAAACGTGTAGGAGAAATCCTTAAAGATGGGGTGCCATGACACTTTTGACCCACAAGGTGTCAGCCTCCAGGAAGAAACCCAAAATACTAAGGGAATTGCTCATAACAACAACCACACCAGGGGTTCTAATGAAGTACTGTCAACCTCTTATAGACACATGAAAACCAGAAAAAGTACAAAACTATGGCACTGCCTCTAAATTAGAATGACTCCAAGGAAAACAGTAAAATGTGTATAGCATACCTCCTTTTGGAGTCCTGTTTGATCCAACAGATGTTTTGTATACATACTTTGCAGCACTGCAGATGAGAGAGAGAGAGGTGAACAATAAATTCACCTTCCTCGCACAGTGATAAATAAACGTGTATAAAAACCATTGCAGTCCTATGAGTTTTTACCTAAAACTGTTGTCAGATGTAGCCTACACATGTATAGGAAACATGATGCGACAGCGACACAAACACTAGGCTACTAAACATGGCTTGTGGTGGTGATTGCTGTGTAGCATATGTGCATGTTATGCAAAATCGACTTACAAACTCAATTCACTGAAAGTTTCTTCAGAAAGTCAAAGATTGCGTACATTCATGGTCAGTTCCCTAATATTATTAGGTTAATAATATGTCCAGTGTGTTGTCCACATAAGGTGCTCTTTTCCCATAGTGCTCTTTTCCCCAAACGGCTAACTAATTAAGACGGCTTAAAAAGCCTCTCCTAACCCTAGTCCTGAAACATAACCATCTCAACATAACGTTAATACGTAAATATTAGTTATGAAGGAGGAAAGTACCTTATGTAAGTTACAAAGCATTCACCATTCAAGCTTCTAGCACCCTCTACTGTTGACTTGTGGTCACTACTCTGGAAGAAGCAAAATGATCAGCGCAGAATCCTACACAAAAATACATTATTCATTATTAATTAATTATAATTATTAATCAGTTATTTTTTTGGAAAATAGTAGATCTATGAGGACATTTTGTGAACCCACGCCCCCCCCTCCAAATAATAATAATAATAATAATAATAATACATTTCTGATTATTATTTCTTCTTTTTTATTGTTTTGATACATTTTGTAAAATAGTTTTCAATACGTTTTAATAATCATAATAACAATAATACAAATGAAAATGCCTCAGCGTCGAGCAGCGCTCCTATTGGGTCCAGTGCTCGGCAGCGGGCCAATAGCGTCGAGCAACGCTCCTATTGGTCCACTGCGCGGCAGCGGACCAGCGGACCAATAGGGACAGCGCTCGAGCATCTTTCCGGTTTAAACAGGTGTTCTTAACTTCTTGACTTGGGATGTCAACGTTAGTGCTCATCTTGACTTCATTGATATCAGACGTGCATTTTAGCTGCTCCACAGAGAACCGTTACTGACCAATCACTGCTGACTGCTGCTTTTCATCGACGCCTGTCATCCTTCTGTTGCTGTTTCACCGTTTACACTTTTAATTTGATATTTTTGGACATTTGAACACTTTTTGGATCCAGTCTTCAGGTTAACCAACTGAGGTACGTTCTTTTCTCTTAACGGGACACACACACACACACACACACACACACACACACACACACACACACACGTGTGTTTGGAGTTGATTTACACCGCTTGTTTGCAACTGTTGTGGGTCATTTTCAACCATATTTAGTTTACGGTTTGTAGTACAGTAGCTAGCTGGTTGTTTATTTACATTTGACTGAAAGACGGGAAGCCGTTGTATCACAGACTCGGTCATCCTGTGTAGCTTGTTAAAATTAACTGATTTAATCTTGGTAGAACAGTAAAGTGCTTTTGGGTGAGTTTTGTTTGTTTTCAAAACCGTTAACGGAACACACACACACACACACACACACACACACACACACACACACACACACACACACACGGACGTGTTTGTAGTTTACACTGCTTGTTTAACCGGTCATTTTCAGCCATATTTAGTTTACCGTTTTAGTACAGTAGCTGCTAGCTGGTTGTTTGTTTACATTTGTTGTGGTGGTTAACGTTGGTTTGACTGAAAGACGGGAAGCCGTTGTCGTTTAAATCACAGACTCGGTCATACTGTCGCTTGTTGTTAAAATTATCTGATCTACTCTTTGTAGAACTGTTAGGTGCTTTTGGGTGAGTTTTTCTTTATTTAAAGTTAACGGAACACACACTCTAGACTAGAGGTTTCAGAGCATAGCCTAGCAATGCTGCCTCTCCAGTGTGTTAACCGGCTGTGGCCCAAGAAGGTGGATGATAGTCTGATGAGCCTTAATTGGCCCCAGGACATCTCTGCCCTTGGTGCCAACAGCATTGTCCCCCAGCCAGGAGGAGGTCTCAGCAGGGAGCCTCTCTCCATCCCCACCCAGCAGCCATTGGTTTTGTATGTGGTGGCTTTGTACCCTCAGGCCGGGGACGTTGGCTTTCCCTTGACCCCGGTCATGCCCACACCAGCGGCTTGCAGCCAGGCCCAGCAGAGCTCAGGCGTTGTGACGCACAGCCCCTGCCCCGGTGTGGTGGGCTACAACACCAACGCCCATGAGAAGCCACACTACTCCTATGCCACGCTGATCTTCATGGCCATACAGGCCAGCGAGAAGAGAAAGCTCAGACTGACCTCTATTTACGAGTGGTTCAGAGAGAACTTCTCTTTCTACCGCTGTGCCAAAACCAACTCCTGGCAGAGCACCATCCGGCACACCCTGTCCGTCAACGAAGGCTTCATCCAGCTCCCAAAGGAGAAAGGCGAGTCGGGAAAGGGGCGCTTCTGGACAGTTGACACGCAGCATGTTGAGCGCCTCAGCAGCGGCGTTTACAAAGTCCAGATCGACCCCAGGTCCGGCTCGCAGCAGCTCCCCGGGCACTGTGAAGAGGTCACTTGCACGGAACAGAACGTGCCGAGCCAGGGGGTTGGCGGGCGCAAGAGGAAGCTCCCCCAAGCCTCTGTAACTAGCCAAGCCAAAGTCCCCCGCACACTCCCTCCTGTCCAGCACCAGCTTATGGAGCTCTGCAGTGTGGCAAGCTCCGCTGTCTCTGTGCCTCCTCCTCCTCCTAGCTGTGACTTGGATTGGCCCCCAGACAGTCAGTTTACCATCCCCGTACTGGAGGACCCGGTGGCTGACTATGACGAGGACGCCTTCCTTGATCAAGCTTTGAGTGAGGATTTGAGCCAGGACAGTGGGGAGCCACATAGCTCCGCTGTCTCTGTGCCTCCTCCTCCTCCTAGCTGTGACTTGGATAGGCCCCCAGACAGTCAGTTTACCATCCCCGTACTGGAGGAACTGGTGGCTGACTATGACTGGGACGCCTTCCTTGATCAAGCAGTGAGCGAGGATTTGAGCCAGGACAGTGGGGAGCCACATAGCTCCATCCCCGCAGAGGAGGATCAGATGATCAACTTCTACATGAAGTTCTTCCTCGATTCTGCCTTCGGCGGGGAGCTGAGTCTGGACAGTGGGAGCTGCTGAGACCTGTTTAGTTGAGGCTTGCTGGAGTTTGCTCCTTGATGTCCATGTAGGTTCAGAGGTCAGTGTGTGGCCATAGGATCAGGTTGTTGTTCACCAGGGCTTGTCCCCACACCGGTGGGCCTGTGCAGTGTGCACTTCGCCTCAATTAAAGTTAGTTAGTTAGTTAATTAATCTGTTTCATACTGTATGTGCAGTAGGTCTAGATGTCATTGTCAATCCATGGTTTGTAGTCCTTAGGGTGGTTGTGTGCAGTAGGTCTAGATGTCATTGTCAATCCATGGTTTCAGATTCAGATTGTTGTATTTCTCCCAGTAGGTGTGGGAGTTTTTCCATCATTGGTCATGTTTTCAAAATCACTCACTTCTACATAAATGCATCAGTGTGTCTCTCCTGTCCTGTCCTGTCCTGTCCTGTCCTGTCTTGTCAGTCGTGTATCACACAGGAGGTTCCCCAGACTGGAGGTGGAGGTCCCCCCAGTCAGAGTTGGTCAGTCGAGCCTCTCTCCTGATCACTCCTGGTGCGCGTGGACGCGCTTCCAGAAAGGGGAACGCTATTTGTATCTGTCTGTTTGTTGTGGACCGTGCTGGAGTTTCCCCGGACTGGAGGTGGAGGTCCCCCCAGTTGATGTTGGTCAGTCGAGCCTCTCTCCTGATCGCTCCTGGTGCGCGTGGACGTGCTTCCAGAAAGGGGAACGACTCTGAGGTAAGCATGTTTACTTTTTGTCTGTTACTTTATATGGTTTAGACTTTAGAGTTTCAACATCAAGTTGTTGTCATTTTAGGAATAGTTGTTAAGTGGGAAAATTACAAAAAACAACAAAAAAAAGCACAAAAAAATATATATGTATTTATCTCTGTCTGTCTATACTGTGTATATCTATATTGTGTTTGTATGTACTGTATTATACGGTATATCACACAAACACACAATCTAAACGTTCTGGGGCGTCTGGGTGTGGTAGAGTAGAGTCAACACTCTTCCAACACCGCAGTTACCTGGGTTCAATATCCAGGTATCTCCAGCTGAGCTGGGTGCTTCAACAAACACAATTGGCCATGTTGGGTGGGAAGCTAGTGAGGAACAAGTGATCATGTCCTTTTTGCTGCACTGCAGGATGTACATCAAGATTATTATAGTTCTGAATACTTCATTAGTTTGTATTTAGTTTATTTTTTTATTTTTTGGGGGGGTGGGGGGCTGTTATGCCTTTATTGGATAGGACAGTAGACTGACAGGAAATGGGGGGGAGAGACGGGGAGTGACATGCGGCAAAGGTCATCCGGATCGGGAATTGAACCGGTGATGCCGTCAGGATCAATGCCTAAGTGGTACGCGCCTGGACCAGTAGGCCAGCTGGTGCCCCCACTTTGTATTTAGTTTTGACTCCATATTTTTTACCTCAGTTTAGTTGTAATTCGTTTTTAATGTGGGAATGTTGGTTTATTTATATTTTTTGTGAAAAAGTTGACAGGATAATGCTGCCTTGTTGATGACTAGCTGCCTTTGCTAGTCATCCTTACTGAAGGGCAGAACGTGACTGTAGACATTTTGGCTGTTACATTGCCTGCCTCTTTATCCGATTGATAACACTTGCGCCTACGAACCCAGAAATCCTAGTTTTCGTTTTTATTGTAATATGGGATCTTTGTCAGGGGTTGAGATATTGAAAGCTTCTAGTTTTTGTTATTTAGCTAATGTAATTTACCTATAATAACCTTGATGCACATAGTAGTTATACCTCCACACGTGAGGGTAGGTTGCAGCAACAGGGACTCCAAGATACTTGGGGAAAAATGGGAATTGGCAATGACTAAATCGGTCTTCTCCCTGGATTGTTACGTTGCCGTCGTGGAGAAGCTTAACACTAAGGACAATCCATAGTCCTCCATATTGGGGGTTGGGCATGAGGTTAACGGCTTCATCCCTTAAAACAAACATGTTACAAAAAGCATCACAAAATCAGATCATTCCAGACTTCCAAGCAGATGCCAGCCACAACAACACATGTGCACAGTAGTGTGTGTCCCCTCCTGGGAAGCCTTGAGCATTAAATGGAATCTCCTGGACCCAGAAGAAGCTACCAAAGACTTTAATGTAAGAACTATTCTATAAACGCATGGTATGCGCATGCATAAAGTGAATGGCAAATCGAGTGGCAAAGTGAGTTTAATGTTGTTTAATGCAATTTAATGCAATCAGATAGGACTTTTCTGTTTGGATTTATCAGCCGCCAAGCCCAGAAAGTAGTTTTTTGACACTCAGTAGGCGTTCCCGCATAACTTCCAGGTATGATGATGATGGCATGCCGCATGCGCATACCCTCCATTGTAGCTGTCGGGCAGAAACCTTGTATCTCAATATTATAACATTTAGTTTTACTTCATCATACAATATTACAAGAGTGTCGCACAAACGTAGTGAAAATATCCTATCAAAGCTTACAACAAGCTGTGTTGTGTTGTGAGCTTGTTGATGGGATATTTTCACTACATTTGTGCAACACTCTTGTAATATTGTATGATGTTGATAAAATGTTAAGATATTACATTTTGGACATACAAGGTTTCCACCCGACTGCAGCAAAATGTTTCAATACACACAGACACTCTTATGCTCAAAGAAAGGAGGAAGTCCTGGACTGACGAAGGAATCACTGCACTGAGGGAGGAAGAGTCAGATGATGGAGACGATTGAGGGTCTGAACAGAGACATCAACCCTTTCAAACACAGTCCGAACCATGGAGGAGATGAGACCTGAACACATCTCGCAAGCTCAGCCAGGCCAAGCCCTCAAGGGTAAACGATGTTCTTTTCTTTTTTCATGCAATAGAAGTCCCTTGGTAATGCATCCCATAAGCCTGGCATTGTTTGTGCCTTGCTCAACATACTGAGCATGCAGCTACACAGTAGCACTATCCACTTAACCATAGTCCTTCCTTCCTCTGCCTGTTGTGCTACAGGCTCCAGATCCTCTCCGTTCTCTCAAGGCGATGGCTGAAAGTGCAGATTTCATCTGGATGGAGAGATCCCACGCCTACCACCAGAGATCATCATAACCGGCTACATTCTGTAGAGTCCTACTATAGCAGACAGGTCAGCATGCATCATCATCATCATCATCGTCACACACTGGGTACGTTCTGTAGAGCAGGGATACTCAAACTTCTGAACCAGTGGGCCACATTACAAAAATGTCAAGGGGCCATGGGCCAGTTGATAAAATGACATTACTTGATTTGCTTTATTTCCACATAACTTAAGGCAAGTGCAATGTGCATTATTTTATGGCTTGGAATTCCATTTATATTTTGTCAATGACACAATTTGTAATCAATGTAATTTGCTAAATGTTCTCTCTTTTTAATAATGGCATATTCCAGACAAACACAAAAACTTTGTCTGGGTTGATATCGGTCTGCCTGCTAGGATAACATTAAAGGAGCTATAGTCAACCTTTTCTTGAGATGCTAAAATAAAAATAATGTTTCGAAAGTATTTTATAAAAAATAAGCTTCATATATGTGTTTCTATTCAAAAATGACCACAAAAAGCGTAAAATAATGATAAAATAATCATTTTGGCCATTGTCAGACCGACACTTTGTTTACATTCTAGTCTATAGACTAGGATGTAAACAAAGTGTCGGCCCTACAATGAAAAAGTTGACTATAGCTCCTTTAAAGATGGATGAGAAGGAAAATCTAATCAAATCAAACAATCTACTTAAAATAGATTACCCAGACTCTTTAGCTACCATGTGGCTGATGCAATAGTTAAGTAGTGCTACAGTAAATCTCTTTAATTTGATTTGTACAGTATTAGGCCTACAATGACGTTATGGGTATGCTAATTAGTCGGGTAGAGCCACTGGTAAATAAAAACAATCTGCAATTTCAATGGCCGCTTTTCAAGATGTTTTCAGCTCTCTGGACAGCAAGGTCCAATCTGCTCAGTTTAAAGCTTGTTGGATTGAAGAATTTATTAGAAGTTTGCAATAGAAAAAGTACAGTTTCATGACAAATCACTGGTACAAGGTCAACTAAAAGGAGATCCTAGAAAGCCGAGGCTTATTTCCACAGGAACCACACTTTAAGTATCTCATATAACATTGAAAGACAGACGGATAGAACATAGTACTTTATCTAGGACAATATCAGTGAACTTCGAGGACATTAAGCTGGTGGGCCAGTTAAAATTGCAGAGTTTGATTATCACTGCTGTAGAGTCTTACTTGCAGACAGGTCAGCATGCATCCCTCACGGGTAACTAAGCTGTCATGTTAGTCAGTTGTTAAATAAGTGTTTCAGTCCAAGCTATTATTATTATTGATAGTCTATGGTGTCATTCATTCATCTCAAATCACTTCTGTGTGACACTGAACTTGAGGTGTAATGTTATGTCCTATGGTAATCTGTTGTCTGCTTTTTGATAATGTTTTACAACAAAATTAATGTTTAATCTTTGGCCAGGTACAACACAGTGTGGTCAAAATGTAAACAGTCTAAGATATTGTTTTATTCTTAATTTTATAGAGTGATGTGTGATTTGCATTTTTGAGTATTGTGTGTTAAACCCCAGGTACAATGTTTATTATTGATGTAAAAGAAGACTAAATGGGTTCAGATGGTTTTTGCCTTTCTGTCAGAGACATGTTGTCCTGCATTCATTCATCTAACATCACTTTTCTGTGTGACTCTTCTCTTTAAAGTGGACATTGTGAGGAAAGAGGACTGCTCATCATGACTGGAGAACCCACTGCTTAACCTGCCTGTTTCCTTAGGAGAACTCACCACTCCTCCGACTGCACACTTGGGTACTTCTATGCTCCTTTTTACTTTTTGGACTGAGAATGACTTTTTTTTTTTGGTGAGGGCTGTTCAGTCTTAAATTTCTTTGCTTTTTTTTGGTTCAAAGGCTATAGGCTACATTTCAGGTTGGATCTTTTGAAGGTTGAATAATCTGAAGGTTCATGGGTCAATGTCATTTTGTATAGACATACAGTATAAAGTTTCCTTTTCATTTAATGCTTAACAATTCAGTTCTGAATTTGATTGTATGTATGTATCTCTGTCACGCCTGACACTGTGTTTCTATGGGTTTGACGCTCTGACATCACGCTCTGGCTTCGCTGTGATGTCACACTAACAGAATCCCTTTTATGCCCATATATGGAGTTCTCTGGTGTCATCAATATTATGCCCATATCTAACAGGACTTCATATGGGAATGCCCATAGATGTATTACTAAACATACATTAACCATTTAAGCTCTATATTTCAGCTGTTTGAAAACAGCTGATCTACAAGCTCCCAATGCTTCACATCACATGCGTTGTGAGCTTATGATCTGCTATTTTTTATACATTTTGAAAACTTGAAATGGGACATTCTGCATATTGAGTACTTTTACTTTTGGTACTTTAAGTATGTTTTGATGCCAATACTTTTGCACTTTAGTAAAGTACGTTTTTGAATACTAGACTTGTAACAGTATTTCTACATTGTGGTAAATCCTAGTTGTGACATTTAATTCATTGTACGACAGATATTAAAACATCCATTCCACAGGGTCACAACTTATCTAGTTGCAACGTTTTGTGACCCTGTATATCAGCTGCTATTTTAGAACATTCTTTAAAAGGTTTGCCTACAATGATATGCCCAAAATAGGGAGGCCAAGTTGAAGGCGTTAGAGTAGAATATACTATTGACCACGTTTAACAAAAACAAACGTTTCCGTGTTACTCGTATTGGCTCTAAGATTATCGGACTTCCCACACCCACACTTTCTGACAGTCTTTGGAACAGACTGTAAAGTATTGCTATTAAACTTATGAGCGTTGACTGTTTTGACACTATATATTCCTCTCTTTTTTTGGTGTACCCTGCCAAGTTTTCTTTTCATACTTCTCTGTAACTTTGTAAATAATTTTAAACTGCTGTGCTGCCTCTAGCTCTGGTCCAGAGCATCAGCAATTCTCACCGACACTCTGACAGGCGGGTGACTCAGACTAAACCAGGATTGCCCCCTACGAGGGCTCAACTTCAGTCAAAATAAACTAAACTACTTAGCTACTCGCCTAACCAAAGGTAGTTCTGCGTCATTGAAAGTCTATTCTCCACGGTGGGAAATCTCTCAGCACCCCACCCACTCTGTAAAATACATTATTTTTGTCATGAAATAAAATGCACCCACTTGGAGCCACCGCAGACACAACCTTGGACACAACCCGGAAATAAGCGGCGGTCGAGTTGGATGGGTCTTATTTTACAGAGTGGGTGGGGTCACTGGGGTGCTGAGAGGTTTCCCAACACGGAGAATAGACTTTCAACTACACAAAACTACCTTTGGTTTGGTGAGTAGCAAAGTAGTTTAATTTATTTTGACTGAAGTTGAGCCCTCGTAGGGGCTGAGAAAATCTGGGTCTAGTCTTAAGAGTCAGCCGCCTGTCAGAGCTTCAGTGAGAATCGCTGACACTCTAGACCAGAGCTATGCTGCCTCGGGGCGACTGATTTCCCCCCTTGGGATAATAAAGGTATCTACTGTATCTATCTGTGGGACGATAAAGACTTGCTATTAACCAGTAGTTCAAGTCGTTTCCCTTGTATTGATTTGATCATTATTCATGTTACATTATTACAAGCAGACTGTTGACATAATGATCTCAATTGTATCGTGTAAGATATATGTTTATGATATGTGCTCACATATTGTATGAATTATTATTATGAATTAAGTGCATGTCCGGAATTGCCTGTTACAATGACATTATGTGACTTTTGTATTTAATGAGTGAATAAACCTGCCTCGGTTACATTTTTGACTGAGTTCCAACAGCAGCTGAAGCCTTCCTGTGAATTCTTTATTCTATATTATATTCCTCAGTCAGTTTTATATTATTTCACTTTAGTATTTCTGGTCTACACGTATTAACTCTGTCAAAAACAGAGACAACAGTACTCTACATGTGTCGTATAAAATTCATGCCTTCCAGACATCTTTTACAATATATTGTTGTATATTAAAGGTCTGTATATTTTGTTGTATATTAAAGCAGGGCCCAGAAGGGGTCCTGCTCTTGGAGTTGGGGGAAGTGGTTCTGGGCTGTGATGGCGGCGTTCAGGTCACACATGATCCTCTTCTCACGCTGCTCCAGGCCCTCAGAGATGGTGACCAGGGAGGATGATTTTTGCCACTGGGAAAGATGTTTTGGGCATCGCCACTGCCATTTCCATGGCCCGGGAGCGCTCGTTGATTCCGAACGATAGCCCGTCTGTTTCAACCTGGGGGGTGGGTTTCACTTTCTTGAGTAGCAGTAGCTCCACGGCATGCTGGAAGTTTGCTCCTGGATAGCTTTCTATCTGCAAGTCAGTGTGTGTGAAAGTTGGGATGTTAAAATTCTGTCGTCTATTAGAGTAATGTTAACTTCATAGACACCCATATAGTAATAGTAGGACTTAATTGGTTAAGAAAATGCCCCCCTGACTGTGTTTTCATTACAAATCGAACTCTGCTACCGAGGCAGGCAAGATGGTCGATTGTGAGTGGCAGGTTAAAAGAATACGACTGTATTCATCTTTATAAAAGTCTGGATTATTATACCTGTTGACCTCTTCTTGGCACTGCTTTAGTGAGTTTAGTCTTAAGGCTTCTCAAGTGACAGTGAAATGAAGCCGAGCGGACCAGGTTATTGGACGATGAAATTACGCTGCTATATCTTAACCTGACAGATCTGGACTGTTCTCTGAGAGTTGAGACAGGCAGAGAGGAGAGCCGTTTGTCCATCCATCCATCCCTACACTAAAGCATCACTTCCACATAATTACCCAGGAAGAATCAAATTAGCTCCGGACCAGATAATTCACTGACTGCCTTCATCTCTCCTCAGACTGCGAGCTCCCCCGCTGATAAGCGGGCTAAACTCTTCAGCCATTTGATGGACTTTATCCTCCAAGATACATTATGAAGCTCAACAGCTGTCTGTCTTTGTGCGTGTGCGTGTGTGTGGCGGTAGGGGCTCAGGAGGCAGAACGGCCGTCTTGGAATATGAAGGTTGTTGGTTTGATTCCCAGCTCATCTGGCTAAATCCTCCTTGAGCAAGACACCGAACCCATGACTGCTCCCCATGAGCAGGTTGGTCGGTTGCATGGTTCCCTCCGCCATCGATGTGTGAATGTTGAAGTACATTGTAAAGTAAAGCGCTTTGGAGAAAAGCGCTATATAAATGAAATCCATTTACCATTTTGTGTGTGTGTGTGTGTGTACAGCAGTGGTAGAGTTGTCTGTGTGTGCACATGTACAACACATTACATGTTACTGTAAGGTGGCACATGGAATTGATTGGTGGTAAGACTTTCACAGCCCTCAGAAGAGATTCTGAGGGCTGTGTGCCTGATTGCAGGGGAGGGGGGTGTATAGTAAGTACATTTACTCAAGTACTGTAGCCTATTGTAGTACAACTTTGAGGTACTTTTGAAGCAAAAACTTTTAGTTACTATTACTACTTTTACTTAAAAAATAAACCTGAATTGGCCTACTTCTTCCATCAGCGACTGATTGGGAGTGGTGGAAAGTAACAACACTATAATCAAAGACCTGCAGGTTATGGGTCGACCCGCACGTCACTACTGATAGGAAGTCCCTGTCACTCCTTCAAGTATCCTGAGAAGAGGAGACAGGGGTGGAAGTCCAAGATTCATGCAGTTGCAGTATAGGAAGCGAGCAGTAAACCATCCAAGCACTTACTAATATCATTGTCATATCATTATCACCCTAAACCCCACTGAAATAGTTGTGGTTTAGAGAGATTGTTTCAATGAGCTTGATTTTCACAGCTCTGTCTTCAGTCACGCTTCAACCAAACAAACTTGCTTCTCTACATTTCGCTGACACGTCCTCCAACAAGGAAGGGTCATTATTGGCCCTGCATTTGGGAATTGTTACTATTCTATTAAGATGTGTTTTTTGGCTTTTCTGCCTTTATTGATAGATCAAGTGAAAATATATAGGAAAGAGGGAGAGAGACACAGGGAGAGACATGCAGCAAAGGTCGTCGGGAACGGGACCCGAACCCGCGACACGCTGCCAGGCACTAGAGCCTACGTATGTGGTATGCGCCTGGACTAAAAGGCCAGCGGGCGCCCCAGCCAGGAATGGTTACTTTTGCTGAAATAACTATCATAAGAGTGTCATTTTTGAAGGCCAATACCATATTACATTCACTTTGCAAATATTTTCCTACAAACAAAAACAAAACGAATCTGAACATAACTTCATAGATTCAATGCAAATTGAGTTGTAGAAACTACTTTCTTTTAGCTCTGCATTGGATGGAATTCCCTTTGTTACCCTGCAGAAAACATTATCTGCATGATGGCTTTTGCAGTATGAGTTGAGGTTACCTAGACTAGATATGTGATTCTCATTATCTAAACTCTGCTCTTGGCTAATTGAATCATTCCTGCACTATTTGGACAGCTATCCACAGCCATTCACGAGTCCTTATCTGTAGCAAACAACTGATGATAAAGCAGTGCTTTATTAACATGTGGCGGGGGCTTCTTTTTAATCTTCCTCCATGGCTTGGCTGTGCGCATAGATGTGTTTGTGGACGACAGATGTGTAATGATGGTTAAACACTTGGCTAGCAGCTGTTGGGTCAGATGCCATGTGATGGGCACTAGTACTACGCACTGGGAGGAAGCTGTTTGCACAGACTGCACTGCCTCCTCTGATAACAGCAAATTATCTTCACATCCGGCCTCTCTTTATCCTACCTGTTACATGAGTGTTGAGTTGTCTTTCATGGCCGTCTCTGTGTATCTTACATAAAAGGTCCAATTATTTAAGTGGGGTTTCAAACTGAAATGAAGCTTTGTGTGTGCGTGTGTGTATAACGTATATAACGACACAATGTGAAATAGCTCTGTTTACACAATGCTGTACCCCCTCTAACTGTATATGTTCCCCATTTTCAACAGTTTTTTATTATATTTTGACACTTGCTTTTGCAAAGTAAAAGTAGGCCTGTTTTCTAATGCCAATAAAGCTCATTTGCTTTGAAAAAAGTGTGTGCAAAAGAACATTTCAGTTTTATTTTTCGAAAACTTATGTAAATGAATATTCACTTTCAAAATAACATTGGTTATACGTAAAAATTCATCACATCACATCACATCAATCCAATACTGCACAGATTCAGAATACAGCTACTTGAATGCACCTTATTTTTGTTTTGTTTTTAATGAAGTGTGAGGGACAAAGACTGCTACTGAACAGCCTCCAATCAAGGCTCAAAGTTACATTGCAGTTCATACAATGAGCATCAGAAAATGTGTGTAATTGCATGTGAAATACTATTTCTTACTGTGGAGGATGGTAAAATATAATTTTACCAGGCTAATACTAGAAGTAATACTAGTAGTAATAATAGTTTTGTTTTCTTTATTAAGTATCAGAAAGACAGCACTCAATTCTTCAAAGTGAAGACCCAAACATATTCACCAGTAGTGTCAGTAAACATATGATTCATCTGGGTGCTTCTGATTCACTTACTGTAACTAGAATCACACAAACAGGCACTTAGATTAACATATTGTACAATGCTCTTGTTTCCTCTTTGTGAATCAAAAACCATAAATCAGCAAAATACATTGAACAATTTTACTTATTTGGGCAACATTTCAACACTATAAAGTAGTCTGAGTCATTAATATTGACTTGCGATAATTAGAGCCTTTTTACAAATGCCAACACTGATCCACTGTCTTATACGGACTAAAGACAAACTGTCTACTTGTTATGAGATGGCAATGTCTGAATATACTTGCTCGCCAAAGTCATCTGGAGCACTCGGAGCATCGTCTACTACAATGTAGATGTTGTCTCCACCGCAGAGGGGCTCTGTTATGTACAGCTCACTTACTGTGGCAGCAGCAGCTCCATCCTCACAGGCACGCAGGACAGCCGCAGTGTCCCCATGGCTGGAGCTTGACTTGTGGGACGAGCTGGGGGAGTCGGTGGCACTGATCTGCATGGCGGTGGTGTCCTGCAGCGTGTGCTCGCTTGTCTCCATTTCAAAGACGGCCGCCCCCAACCCCATCAGCCCCCAGCCCTCTCTGTCCTTAGCCTTGCCCCTGGCCATGTGCGCCGGGGGCCTTCGGCTGAACACACAACACGCCGTGAAGAAGGCCAAGGCTATGAGTAGGAGCAGCGGACCAACAATGATCAACGGATTGCCAGTGGGGATGAAAGTGCCAAAGGCAAAGGCTCCCACCAGGGTGATATTGATGCCTGCCAGCATGAGGCAAAGCCCACAGGCACAGCATAGAGCTGGGGAGGGCATGCTCTGAGGCTGCAGGGCATGACGTTTCCTGCCGGGAGCCTTGGTAGAAGTTCTACAATCCTTGTCAGTGACCACCATGTCTGAAGGATGGCTCTGTCCCATACAGAGAGGCTGAACAGTAGAAGGACAGTAGGCTGATCTCTGTCCGATACAGAGGCGCTGGACAGTGTCTGCTGGTCAACTCCTTATACCTTACCTCAAAGAAGGCATAAAGATGAACAACTGAGAGAGAAAAACAGAACAGCAACATTAAGACATTGTTCAAGCTTGTTGCCTATTTGACTGTCTGACTCTGAACTAGACAGAGTTGCATGGAAATAGGAAACACTTTGGATCCAAGTTTATTTCCTTTCAGCCACTGACAACACTGCAACAGGAAATAATCTCGGACCCATTTAGTTGTCGATGTTGAAAATGTCTATCGCTGTTTCCTATATTCCTAGGCTACTTGTAAATGCAAACATTTAGGTTCATTTCGAAGCAATGGATATATATATATACAGTACACCTGTGTGTGTGTGTGTGTGTGTGTGTGTGTGTGTGTGTGTGTGTGTGTGTGTGTGTGTGTGTGTGTGTGTGTGTGTGTGTGTGTGTCTCTGTGTCTGTGTGTGTGTGTGTGTGTGTGTGTGTGTGTGTGTATATATATATATATATATATATTTATATAAATAAAGTCCTAAAGTAGGTTACACAAACATCACAAAACCTTATTTAACATGACTTCATTCAGACTAGGCTATCTTTTTTTTTTACTTACACTGACAAGATCAGCTCCATATTGTTGTTTGATGTGTTGCTGTGTGTGCAGTCCTTTCTTTGGATGGATCCGTGGACTTCAGTTAACAGCCTGCTGAAAAAGCACTACAGCCTGCCTCATGCAGGTGAGAGGAAGAGCAGAGAGGACTGCTGCTCCGCTCTGCACTCACAGCCTCTACTAGTGCAGATAGATTCAACTTGATACATCGCTAGAGGGCGCCCTTTGTATCCATATGTGTCTCTCTCTGTGGTCAGTGTGCCCATAGTGTGCCTATAAGAAAATGGCACAGTCCAGAACACCACACGATTAGAATATCTGCTTTGTTATCTGTTACTTTTTTAGCCTATTGACTGATCATTTGTGTTTTGTCTATAAGTAGGAGGATGGGGAGGGGTAATCTAGCATGTCTTAGGCTACTGTGCATTGTCAAAAGATTCATATTGTGAAGCAAAGCAAGATTATTACTCCTAATATTCCTGAAGCCCTTTGACATTTAAAATACTTGCTCCTGACGTAGAGTCATATATTTCCCACACTTCTGTAGTCTGCTACTCCTACCTTCATCTTCATACGTTTCATTCACAAAATAATGAGAATCTCAATTAATCAATTCAATTCAATTAATACTGTATGGGTGCTATGGCTGAAAGTGAGAAATTGGGTCAGGATTCCCATCTTTTATTCGCTCCCATCCACCCCCCTCCGAAAACATCTGTTGTTGTAATATTTCTGACTCTGAGAATATTGAACATTATGAGAGCATTAGCCTTGGACCTCATGAGAGCTTCTATGAAATGTGAGTGAGTGGGCTATTTAGTCATAACTGCATGCTAATTACAGTCCGTTTCAACCAATGTCATTAAACAGTAGGGATGGGGCTTTAATATGGCCCAGTGAGTGGGATTTAATATAGCCTTAGCCAGACAGCGACGGCTTTCTAATGTGTGCACTCCACTCCTGCCTTGCTTGTGTGAAGGTTGCTATGGGGATGGAGTGACCATGGCAACTGGGTGAAATTGGGGGTGACTTGTTGACATTATCATGCAACAAAGTTAATAGCATGAGAGAAATAAGTGGCAGACTTGCATCAGTGACCCCATTTAAAAAATATCCTCAAAGGTGTGAGGCAATCAAGCTGGCTCCAATACATCAAAAGCAAAAAAAACGTTACATAAATTCATAGCTCAGCGTCATTCACAATGTGGTGGACGTCTTCATCAAATCAAAAAACGGAGTCTTTGATATGTGTCATCAATTATTTCATTGGCAAATTCAAAACCATTTCACATACAACCATCATACATATTCCAGTATAAAAACAAATCCCTTTGACTCCAGAGTCGAATTTCCCTATCGTAAAGTCTAATTTGTACTTTCGTCATACCACTGCATTGTATCGGTTGTTTTCAGGAAGTTACGCAGTCATATTTCAAAGTACTATAAATTAGGCTTCAACCTACCTAGAATATAAACAATATGCGGAAACCATTAAAGGACACATCAATTTAAAAGCAACATGTACTATCACATCACATACAATCTAAAACATGTCAAAGTAATTCAGACAAGCAATATGCATATCAAATCAAGAGACTACGTTACTGTTAGGAAAGCATGCAAGTCTATTCTGGATGGTTTTGCATTTGTACAAAATGTGCAAAGAAGTGGTGCAATTGAGGAATCTGAGGTAATTATGGTAATTATGAGGATAACATGTTAAAAAAGATTAATATCAAGAGAGGTTGAGTTCATATTTCTTGACCCAAACATATTATTCACAGTATTGCTATATCCTCGCCATCTTTGTAAAGTATATGGCTAAAGTAGTTCAAAGAAATAACAATAAGTCATCCATAATAAATCAGGATCGGATTGCATTGAAGATGTGAAAACTAGACATTTCTAGTAAGTACCAAATCATTTGATCAAATCCTGAACTTCTCAATCTGCATTCATCCACTTTCCTCATTCCAGTGCTTTTCAAGACCAAAGTTCTACACACACACTTTAGGAGAAATGCATAGCATTGCCGCTACAACTAAAACATTAAGAGCATGGAAGAGCTAGCTTTAGATTAAGGGAAAATCCAAGGTCTGTGCAGAAGTAATGGACATTCCCCTCCAACCAGCGTTGACTATTTCAGCCCACGCGCACCCACTCAACTCAAATAAAGCTAAAACTAGGCGAAGAAAGGATAGGAAAACACAAAAATAATCCCAAGTGCCTGGAAAGCAGTGCTCTTAAAGCATCAAATAACTCTCCATTCAACACTGTTTAAAAACAATAACAATTTCCACAGTTTGGGAGGATACAAATAAAACCTTTTGTGAGAATGAGAAATTATGAGAATGATTTTCCTCATTAAAACAGTAACGGCTACAATGTAGGCTTCGTAACATTTCCCAGATTGATAATAATAGGCTACCATTTGCCATGAAAACGGGATTACGGTATGCTTTACTGTAAGGGGCCGTAGTCCACAGAAAATGTTATTCAAGCGAAGAGCACTTAATCGCACCGTGCACAGAGCATTTATTGATGCCCGAAACGGTTCAAACATAATCAACAAAGTGACATTGATGAGCAGTGCTTCTCTCCCAAAGTTTAACTATTTCTTATTTGAAGCGTCCAGGGCGCTCCAGCCAAAAAAAAAAGGACGCTAAACAAGATGTACGGCCCTGGGAAGAGGAGCGCTCCAGCATTTTTATCATAGAAATGCATTGCAGAAAGGTGCTAGCAGCTCAAAATGCAAGGACAAGGCCCTTTATGCATCATTTTCCAAAATGTATACTGTTCCTTTACTGTGCAATGCAAATAAAGAATGATGGCCCCAAATGCAGTATCCACCTTTTGTAACACTTATCAACTCAAAAACTGGCAAAAAAGAAAGAAAAGAAAAATCTAAAAAAAAAAAGAAAAAGTGCTGAACTAAACTGTTCAGCATAATAGCCAAGGATAAAATGTTCCCTTAGTGCTCATGCTCAATCTCTCTGTGTAAGTGATGAGATTACTGGCAATAATAAGTTGGAAACAATGGAATCATACAGGAGTTAGACAGATGACCGGTGCATTTAGTCATCATTTCCAATACTGTGTGGCTAATCCTGATATGGATTAAAAATGTAAAAGTATATACAAAAAATAAAATAAATAGACAGGAACTCACATGAGACAATGCAGGGGTCAGCCAGAGACCATGAGAAGAGTGTGTGTGTGTGTGTGTGTGTGTGTGTGTGTGTGTGTGTGTGTGTGTGTGTGTGTGTGTGTGTGTGTGTGTGTGTGTGTGTGTGTGTGTGTGCGCGTGCGCGTGTGCGTGTGCGCGCGTGCATGCTACTGGACTCCTTGACATACTGTAGTTCCACACCAACTTGCCTTTAGAGAAGAGATGCAGGAACCTGAAATCAATGGGACAAGAAACTAAAGGGTGTAATACACAAGCTGGGGTTTCTCATGGTTCAGTATGGGGATTTCTCAAGGTCCTGTATTGGGGCTTTTCACAATCACGCACTTGTGTGTAATGTGTATCAGGTTGCGAGGTTCTCTGAAGCGGGCATGAAGTCCGTGGTGCGCAGGGCGTTGGACTGTGCCCGCCTGCGTGCCAGTCTGGAGTTGGACGGAGGGGAGAGCCTCATGGAGCACACGATGACCCCCACGTCCCCCTGCTCCTTCTCCTGCTCCTCGTCGTGCTGGGACAGCTGCCGGTTGAAGGCGATGGCATCAGCAGCAAACTGGGTCAGATCTTTGGTGCTGCTGTTCCTGTAATTAGACGGCAGGGAGAAGACCGTGTGTGGGACAGTGGACAAAATACTCATGATGTTGCGTGGTAAATACTCATGATTAATTGTACTCAAAAGGCCCATTGTTATTTGCTAGCCATGAGATAGAAACAAGTGCCGGAACCCCTTTTTTGTCCACCACAGAAATGTGTAAGCACGAACACCCACACACACACCATGGATTTGTGACCCATCTAATCTAATTATTATTTGTGCTGCTCTATAAGGAACACATTGAGGACTCTGTGCTGTTATAAGTAGGGATGGAGCCCTTTAATTTTTATTGATAATGAGCACCTTATCAATCCTGCTTATTGAGCCGGGCTTTTATCGAGCCCACTATTGAGTGTTTTCTAATATTTTGAGGAAGTTAAGGGAGTGAGATGACAAATTCTGAACATAACTGATATCTTTTTTTATTGGCCAGTTCAGTTGTTATGAAGATGACAGTTGACAAAAGTAACAAATATTATCATTAATATCATTAGAACAACCTTTCATTAATGTGCAATAAGTGTTAAATGGCTTGATATTATGAATAGTTCTGTAATAGCCTCTTGTCTTGATTGTTTAAACGTGACATCATGGGCAGCTATGCTCGTTAACAAGCTTGATAAGCCCAAAGCTTATTGATACCGGGTAATCAATACATCTGTTATCGGGTTATTGAGCTACCCTTGTTTAGGGCTCCATCCCTAGTTATAAGTGCTTTATAAACATGCATATTTATTATCCAAGCCAGGCACGTGCACACATATACTTCATAGACTTCTATCCACCTGTAAAAAGTGCCCTCTCCAGACTATGAATGCAGTTTTTACTATGGTGAAAAAATGAAAACGCCCTCTTGCCAAGCCATACCCGAAGGCAGCATTCAAGAGAATTGCCTTGTCCAAACTCTCCTGAACTTGAATGCAGCATCTTAGGTTGAAAGAATTGCCCTCTCTGTTTAAAAATATATGCTGTTACTACACCAGTATCTCCAGTATTCACTTGATTATGCTGAGTTCAGTGTGGTATCAAGTACAACGCGTTGTGAGCTTGGAGGTCTGCTACTTTTAGAAATGTCAGCCCCTGCCTCTCTAACATTCTCTGCACGTCTCTGATCCAAGCAACATATTTTACCTTTGTAGAAAATGAGGAGTTGGAAGACCTCTCTCTGGAGCATTCTGTGAAATTGAAATCACCAAAGTGTCAGTGGAAATAGAATCTTTTGCAACAGTTTCTTAACGATCACAAAATAAAGCTTGCACCATAGGGAAATACAGCACTGATACTGTGTATGCAAAAACTAATATTTTATAAGAACAAACACATTCTCATAAACAGCGGAAATGACACATACCCCCTGCACCCAAGGGTGCATCAGGACCTGAGCAGCACTGAGACGTAAAGTGGCATCGCGGACCAACAGCTTGGATATGAGGTCCTTTGCCCATTCCGAGATGTGGGCCCAGTCCTTCTCCGGAAACTCATACTTTCCCTCTTGGATACTTTCAAACAAGTGGCTCTGCAAAGAAACAATATTCCAGAATGTTTTAATCTCTGTTATAGTGTTCAGATAACTTGTGATGGGCATTTCCCATCATTTATTTTTGTGCACGTGACGTAGCTAGCGACTCGTTAAATCCAAGATTAATATTGAAGCCACCACACCTTTATAAGATACCGCCTTACTACAGTATATTGGGATAAAAGATTTGTTTTTGCGATTTAATTTGAATGCGATGGGGTGCCTCCGACATACTCCTACAAATTCCAATTCCCCTTCTACCTTACAAAAAAGGAAATCTGCAGGCATCACTTTTTTAATACATCATATATCTTCCAAGTCAAGGACTTATTTCCCAGGACATTTTTTTTGCCATGTCCAGTTTGTTAAGTAGGTAGTAGTCTTGCGTAGCCAGACAACTATTCCACAATCTCCGAATGCTATATAGAGTCTGGAACGGCAGCTCCCGAACGGCGAGTATCGGAAGTAGCCAGTGCTGCACTGAACTGTAGTCCCATTGGAAACATAACAGAAACACAATAGCTCAGACAAAGTCATTCGAGCGGCCTATTCTTGTTATGGGTGTATAGTTTAAGAAAACGTTTGAAAACATCATGGAGGTAACACCAATAACACCAGAGAAAGACGAAATAACACCCCCAGAAATATTGAAAGAAGACATCGCGCTTCCAGTAGGACTTGTTATTGCTACAGCACCAAGGGAGCGGTTGCATCACATCCGCTTTATCTCGCACTCATTGTTTCTATTTCCGTTTGCCAGACTGTATGCCGGGAGAATTTGCCCAAATCGCGGAGGCAACAGTCTGGCCTCGCGAGACTAAGTAGGTAGGTGAGAGCGTACCTGGCAGGTCCTGCAAGTCTCTCCGCGCTCCCAGCCGCAGTCTGTGCCACAGTGACCCGTGAAGGGTGGACTGCCGCTCAGCAGAATATAGAGGATGACCCCCAGACTCCACAGATCACAGCGTTTGTCGTAAAACGAGGCCTCGTCGGTGAACACTTCCACCACCTCTGGAGCCATGTACTCTGCCGAACCGCACTGAGATGAGAAGACAAGACTAGATTAAAACCACACAGTACCGTTGCCATGCTACCAAAGGATCAATACTAGGTCAAGTATCACGGTTAAATTACATCATGTATTTTATTTAGTAAAGTCTAGTTCAGCAGACAAGACATGATACTCGCTGCAGCACGCATCAAATTTCTTTCTGTAATATGGCAGTCTATTTAACCTGTAATATGGCAGTCTATTTAACCAGTAAAAGAGAAACATTGGACACTGTACATTCATGCACACACAGTAACAACTGTAGCATGGAATGGGTTACCAGCATACCTTAAGAGTAACATTTCCTATGTTTCTTTTTAAATCTTCCCTAAAGGGAATGGGATCGTTAACACCCATGGAGCCAAACTCGTTCAGTAACGAGATACGGCCACTGGAGGTCGCTGTGCCAAAAATCAGTTGTCTCGTTGAGAGACGAGACAAAGGGTTAACTGTGCAGCGTGCAGCTGCGCGCATGTTGTGTTGTCTATGAAAGACCCTGGTCCATACGTCTTAACGTGACTCGCACAGAAACAAAATGGAGCGTCTAGGCTGCATTGATTTCTATTCTATGCTGAAACATAAAAGGGCTTTATCTCTGAATAAGGTGCAAAGAACGCCAGGGAAGCAGAGATCTGCCTGTTTTCACAGCGACAAGAGATCTGCCTGTTTTCACAGCGACACTTTACCGTGATGGTCGGCCCCGGTTTGGATTTTAGTTTCGCGAGCGTTTGTAAACAAATGGATTATCTTCCTCAATCATCAGCGGACACTCACGTGCACAAAGCTTCCGAGGCTCTTCAAAATAAAGCGTAAGTGAACGGCGGCACCAGCAACAGCTAGACATGTTAGAAACCTTGGCGGCCGTTGTGTTAAGGGGGAGCAGAGTCTGGGTCTAGACTTGGTCTAAATGGATTGAAATACATGGTTTCCTTGTCAAGCCTGGCATTTTATTTTCATTTTGGCAAGTAATAGTTGTAAGGTATTTATATTGTTTTGTACTGTATCGTTTTGTTCTACTTAAACGTTATTCAAAATAAAATTACTACTTTATCTTATGAAGGCTGATGAGAATACAGCACTGATTTATTGTAATGGTACACAATGCAACACAAGCTATCTACATCTATTTTGTACTGTATCTACGTATCTTTGCATGGAACTACCATGTTGAGATGCAGGTTTTTGGTACATTACCGGTGTGGTGAGCTCTGGAGTCGTTATGGGCGTATAAGCACTGCTCAGCTTCACCCCACTTCCCAAGTCAAAATCACAGATCTTTACTGGGGACACCTGAGGATGTGAAGAACACAATAACTATAAACTGATGAATTAATTATTTCCTGCTGATTAGTTTTTGTTAGCCACAATAATGGACAGCATTAACCATTTAAACCTGTAACCGTTGAAAATAGACTATCTACATTTGTGTAAATCTATGAGAAAAATGAATGGCCGTGGCACCAGAAAACCATGCCCACTGCTATGCCCTATACCTATACTATAGCCTAAACCCAACCCTTTATGTATTTTCACCTATATCACCATGCCCAAGATAGAGACACCAGGGTTATTGTGGTTAACAATTACAAACACTAGCCCTTACCCGTTCAAAGATATGAGCTCCAAAATGATGTGCAGTGTGTGGGTTATGGGATGTGCAGTGTGCATACAGTATATGAGGGATGGAAAGTAACTTTAACTGGTGCTTGCATGATAATATGTAGGAGCATCAATGTAAGAAATACCCGCTTTGTTTAATGGCTACAGAGATACTGTGTCTCCCCCCTCCCCCGCCCCACACACACACACACACACACACACACACACACACACACACACACACACACACACACACACACACACACACACACACACACACACACACACACACACACACACACACACACACACACACACACACACACACACACACACACACACACACAGAGAGAGAGAGCTGGTTAAACATGTTGCCTCATGCTAGATGCAGAATAGATGTGCCTCATGCTAGATGCAGAATAGATAGTAGATACACCATAAAAATGCTAATATACAGTATATGATTTGTGAAAGTGACAAACGGGCTTCACAGTTATGTCAGGTGTGTTCATATGCTAATGGTGATGCGATTTCAGATCAATTGCTCCAGCCACTGAGGAGAAACGCTGTTTCAGACAGACACTCACTCACTCAGACATTTCGAAAATTATATGTTTGATAATCGTCATTATAATCTCACCCGATCAGTGTATTCACAAAGGATATTCTCAGGCTTGAGGTCTCTGTGGGCGATGCCTGTTGAAAAGCACAATTCACAATGAGGACATTTAAATCCACAGCGTTTGCAGGTCTTTCTCACAGGCGTAGATGATAAAGTAAGCAACATACCTTTTGTGTGGAGGAAGTCGAGGGCCTGGGCGATGTCTCGGACCACCTTGCTAGCCTCCAGCTCAGTAAAGTGCTTACGATTTTGGATGTGTGTTAGAATGGAGCCTGAGAGCAAAATTTCACTTTTAGAGACAAATAAAAGCCACTAATGGCATTGGGAGTATTCACATCTTATTTTGATGGTGTATATGTAACACATAACACATTAGGAGCCTTACCTCCACACAACTTCTCAAACACCAAGTAAAAGCAAGTGTCATCTTCAAAGAACTGGATCAGCTCCAAAATGTTCCTGGATAAGGGACATTCACTATGAATTACAATGTGCTGTTCATGAACGAGGAACATTTACCATGAATTACAATGTGCTGTTCATAAACGAGGGACATTTACTATGAATTACAATGTGCTGTTCATGAACGAGGAACATTTACCATGAATTACAATGTGCTGTTCATGAACGAGGAACATTTACCATGAATTACAATGTGCTGTTCATGAACGAGGGACATTTGTGGAATATAACAATCGTCAGGGCGAGGATAAGAACACACACCTGTTTCCTTGACATTGGTAAAGTGTCTCCACTTCTCGAAAGACCCTGCCACGACTGTGGCCTGCACTCTTCTCTATGATCTATGCAAATGAAAAATGGATGTGTTAAAAATGTTTGCATTTAGCACATACTTTCTAAAACAAGGATGACAGTCCTGATCATCAATCAACCACAATTACCACACCTGCTAGTGATTGGAACGAGCCCTTTAAAAACATTATAAAGTACAGTGTTCGAATCACATTCCTGTCGACTAGCCAGTGTTAGATTGGGGCAAGTCCCTGCAACATACTAGCGTCATGTCCAGGGTGTGTACTTTTACATGAAGCTGCCTCACGCCAAGGAAAGAGGAGATAGGCTCCTGCCCTATGGGCCAGGCAAGGCATACTTAAGATTAACCAGTACATTCCCAATTTTTTTTTACAATGAAATAAGGTCCCAAAATGTGGTTCATTTAACAGTGGGAAATTATTGTGGTTCTCTTGAGTAAATTACATGGCATTGACATTTTTATGAATCCTGTGAAATAAAGCTGATATAGTGAATTCTAACTTGCCTTTACAGCATACTCTTTGCCATTCTGGAGGCTTATGCATCCTTGCACTTTGGCGTATGCACCCTGACCCAGCAGCTCATCTGTCAGCTTGTATAGGTCTGTGGAGAAAAATGACATCCGGTAAGTCTGCAGCAGTCTTACATCATCCAAGAATGATCAAATTATTCCATTTAGCTACGTTCGTAATCTGATCATTTGTGAGTCATTACCATCAAAGGTGCCCGTAAAGCTGTCCGTTGCTCTTGTTCTCTTCTTCTTCCTTCTTTTAGCTGCATCTGGGATGTTCAGAGGCTGACTCTTCTCCATCTCTGTATAATTTACAATTTAAGCATTTAGCAGATCCTCTTAATCCAGAGCGATTTACAATAAGCAAGGTAATATCCGTATATCATCAACATCAATACATCAAATGGAAATAAATAGTAGGCAAATCTAAGAAAACAGGTAGACCAATCACCTATTCAGTAAAAACTTCATAACAGATTATAACATACCAATTAAGAATAACTAGAAGTAATGTACCAATTAAAGAGCCCAGTGTGCACATGCATGCAAAATAAGAGTATTAAAAATATATTCAGCCGATTTTTAACCTAAATCCCATTGTTCTGATGTGAGGAGATGCGTGGCAAAAAATACCCAATGTCTTCTTTGTATTTCTGTCATCGTGCCTACAGTAAATACTCATAATGATGTGAAAGTGTATGTCATTTTGTGAGGTCAAACTATCTGGATGGCTTGCAGCTCGGCCATAGTGCTGTGTCTCACAATATCTGCCAACTGAAATTAACACATTTACATGTGTGGGCAGGGCAACATATACGTTATACATCAGCTCAGAGTGACAGCAAAGAATTTGAGCAATGAAGAGGGTCACGAGAGAGACTCTTCTAGGTGTAGCTAACAGCCACTTTAAAGAACAAGTTTCCACATGTGGAAATGATGTGAAAAGACAACATTTTACGTCATTTTGTGATGTCAAAATATCACTGAGAAATACACACAAAAATAGTATTTTTTTGCCACACAATCAATGATCTCATAAAAAAGAAAACAGTGACGTTTCTCTTTAACAAATTCATGCATCATATCGTCACTGTTGGGCAGAAACCTCGTATCTCCAAGTTTCAAATGTGTACGTCTTTTGCTCTGCTTCATCATTCAAGACCGTCGCACAAAACTAGTGAAAACATGCGAGGCGTTGTGTGCTTGTAGATCTGCTGTTTTCACTAGTTTAGTACATTTTATAGATGATAAATACAAAATGAACAGTTAGGACAACAACAATTCTAGTTCCATTCCCTGGTGTAAAAAAACTGTGATGGGGTGAGGTAGGGAACGAAGAAGAGGTCCAAGGCAACTCTGTTCAGTTCAAAAATAGCAAACAACTCTATTTTAGCTCATGGCAGCAAAGATAAAAAACACAAAATGAACAGTTTTGGACATACATGGTTTCCACCCGACAACGACGATATACAAGACATGTTAGTACAAACAGCACATGGCAAAAAGTACATTGATAACAGACGGACAGTACAGTACCTGCTTGGCCTTGAGAGAGGTGCTGTCTCTCGGTGGCCGTCCCGTTGTGCTGGATCCCCTCACAGCTCTCACCCACTTGGCCCACGGCCAGCGTGCTACTCTGTAACAGTGAGGAAGAGGCAGAGCGAGGGACGGAGGGAGGGAGGGAGGGAAAGCACCAGAGGGACCAGAAATATCATGCGGTGGTGGGTTTGGAAGGGGAGAGAAAGGACGAGACGAGAGAGAGAGAGAGAACAAAGTTAAAATATCAGCGCAACGCAATGACTTTCAAAAATCAAGTCATGGCTTACAGCCCACTCTGTATACTGTAAGTTATAACAACTCTCAATTCGCCATAGCTTACAGCTACTCTGTGTATACTGTAAGACAAGTTATAACAACTCTCAATTCTAACGAAAAACTAAATCAAACCTGAAGACTTTTGTTTGCTGATGTCCTTTTTTGTGCTGCCCCGTAACTTAATTCTCATATTTGTTTTTAGCTTATTCCTTCTATTGTCTTAACTCTTAAAAATATTGTAACTGTATTCAAATGCCCTTTATAACGTGTTTCCTGTATAGTTTGTCTTAATGCTCTTAAATCACTTTGAATTGCCTTGTTTATGTGTGCTACTGTATAGTGTATACAAATACAGACATGGCCCACTTAGGATTAAAAGAAATGCCCCACTGACCCATATAATTGTGCCACGGTTACTTTACTTTCCCTGTATGGCAATCTGCCCAAAACAGTAGCGTGGTGAGCAAGGAAATTAATACGAACACTGACGCAGGCCCTATCTGTCCTTGGATATTCCCAACAGCAGACATACAAACACTGATAGTGCATGACTCACAGATAAGCACTTCCACATTTCAATGAAGATAAACTGGTTACTGGCACCAGAGGCTACTCATGTCATGAAATTATCTGACAACATACAGGAAGTTACAAATTTACCGCATAAAACCACAATGTTTAACAGTGTACATACAAACATTGAGCCTACCTGGAATGAGTGCTGGATGGCTTGCAGCTCGGCCATAGTCCTGTGTCTCACCATATCTGCCAACTGAAATTTAAACATTTCAGGCATTTACAAGTGTGGGCAGGGCAACATGTACGTTATACATCAGCTCAGAGCGACAGCAAAGAATTTGAGCAATGAAGAGGGTCACGAGAGAGACTCTGCTAGGTGTAACTAACAGCCACTTTCAAGTACAAGTTTCCACACGTAGTAGTCATTACTTTACGCACATTTGCCCTCACAAAGTGTGCGCTTGAGATTTTTGTTGTTTTGTACATTTTAGATGTCGACTTTAAGTTTTGAACACTTTTTTGTACGTTTTGTATTTTTATTCATTTATTTTATTGAGAGTGAACTATTAATTTTAAAAACAAATTAATATTTGACATCCTTGTATTTATTCTATTAATAATCTGTGGTGAAGGGTAATATAGGGTGGGGAGCAATATGTCATTTGCAGATACCCCGGAAAATCCCCCTCTTTCTCACAGTCTAGTGTTGGCAGGGGTATGGTAATGTAACATCAGCTAAACGAATTCCACATAGAAGCCTGAGTAAGGACTTCAACTCCATCTCTTAATCAATTTGGTTCCGTCTAGTTGCCAAGAAAAATATAAAATCCAACTGTATATATGTACAGTTTATCAACATCAGCCAAAAATAGATGATCTACAGCTATTTTTGGCAAATAGATTTGGTGTGGACAGAAAAAAGCACAGTGCAGACTACAGAGGCAAGACAAAGACAAGTAGACAACTTAGGTCCTGTTCACCAAGTCATGAACACGTACATATACAGGTATGAGCTGTTTGAACTTGTAGGCTGCGTGCCATGTATTTATTCGCAACGATAAAGGATCAAACTGTGTCCCTTATCAGTTCACTAGAGGGGACGATTTCTTATTGTATAAGGTTCAAGTTCAATCAGATTGGAATTGAATGTTGGTTGAATTTAACCTTGAATGTTAGTTTGGAGTGTACCAAATCTACCAATGTAACCAAATGGACCCAGTTAAACTAACGCGTTGTTGTGCATCAGCTCTCAGTGAAAGTCATTCATCATTCCTGAAGTTCAGTATGCTGTGGTCAGCAGACTCACTCGGCACATGTACTAGTAGTGTTCTAGCTTCACTAGAAGCCACCATATATAGTGCAACTTTATTGGACAGAAAACGTTACATTGTTTTTGACTGTGTTTATCGGTGAATGTCACTTATTAATAATCGGAGATCCCGAGGACCATGCCTATCTATGCTACTGTCAGTACACCGTTAGCACAACAATGCTAACGTTAAGCTTTTTAGCTTGTGTCAGTCCCACACGCCAGCAATGATACTGCGATACGATACACAGTCTTTACGTCCATTAACTTCACTACATTACAAGACAAAGGACTAAAATACACCTTATCAGATTGGCAAAAGTCACTTCACTTGCTAGCAATATTCATTCATATCCCCCATATCAATAAATGGCTCGATATGTCGACGTCCCATTAGTCCGACTAAGAGTTAGGTTTAGGTTTCGGCATCATTTTTACTCAGGTTAGGTTTAGGTATAGTAGCATTCACCACCAGCCAGCCGGTTAGCATTCACCTGCCGACGCAGCTAGGTTAGCATTTCACCAGGTTGGCAGCAATGAGCATTCACCAGCGTCGGACTATCGAACGCCCCGGAATAACGCTTAAAGCTATAACGTTAGTAAAAGTGTATTACCCACTGATTTATTATAATAATAAAAGAATAGACAGTGATGAGAGTCATCTAACCTTGAATGAGTGTCCAAAGTGGCTGAAATCCTCCGTCACTAAAGCCATCTGGGGGAGCAGCTGATGAAAGGATCCATGAACAACAACAGTCCGATGAGGATGTATGGAGTGGACGCACAGGAGGGAAAGTACACAAACACATGCACGCCCCGCCCACCCGCAACACGCTCACCGCTGCCATTGGCTAAAAAAAAGGGCTATCGCGCGTCAAAAAACAGCAGATCTACAAGCTCACAACGCGTCGCGAACGCGACGCGTTGTGAGCTTGTAGATCTGCTGTTTTCTAGTAACGGCAAAAAAAAAAAACGTTAAAAAAACGAAATAACCCTCATCAACGTCACGAGACTAAACTCTTGAACCACGCCCCATTCTACACTGAAGGGGAATATTTTTGCCATGACCAAGTTCCTATTATTAAGTCATGTATTAATTCATCATGACATCGATTGCCAGCTAACAATGTCAGACAGTGCTCCATTTGATTGGAATGAGCTCCAGAAAGTCCTTAAAACTCAGATCATTCTCTTCTTTAGGTCAATTCAAGACAATGGTTTCTTAACAGTGTGAATGAGGCATAACACTTTTGTTTTAGATTTTAACTGTTTTAATTAATATCTGTTTAGTCTCTTTAATATAAAAAATGTCTTGTTTCTGTAGCTATTCTGATTTATATTTTAATATTGCTGTATGTGAAATTTGTATATTGCTGTTGAAACTTGATTATTTGAATGTACTGTATCTCGGCTATATTGAAAATGAGGGCCTGACCCTCAATTAATAGGCCTACTCAGAGTCTAAATAAAGGTTATGCATGAATGAATGAATGAATGAATGAATGAATGTCATCAAACCACGAAATTGCACTGGTCTGGTTCTTTTTTTTATTATTTCAAGGACCACCTTTTTTATATACAATGTTTATCTCTGGTACTCCAATCTACACTGTAAAATCCTCAGGATTATTTAAAGAGAGTGTTTAAAAGTGCAACCAAATTTTGCACTTTTGGATACTAATACTATTAACTACCCCTGGGGGTCTCCAGACCCTGCTGCTGTGTTGAGTACCACTGACACGATATTTCATCAGACAAAAAAGAGGCGGGACCTTTAGCGGCCCCTGTCTACTTTTAGTTTGTTCTGGAATGAGCTGGCAGTCTCTTGCCTTGGAACAGCCTCTTGATATCATAGATATAATACGGCCTAAACTTCATAAAACATTTTTACAGCAGCTCTGTAAAAAAAACTAAATAAATTACTATTTATCCTGTTGAAATCTTTTCTTCAGTACTATGAGGCAGTTATATCTTAAGGCACCTCAAGGTGTAATGACATTGTACGTTTTTTTGCCTGAATTTCTGTCTATTAAAAGATCAAACTAGAAAGTAGGGTATCAAGGAAAACACACTTTTGACTCAACAAAATAAGGCTCAATATAAAGAAAGGGGTAAAAAATAACATACAAAGGTAAAACATAAAATAAGACATAGAGAACAGACAATCAATGTAAAAAGAAAGTATGGTGAATACTGTCCAGACAGTCCTAAAATGAACATTATCAAAGCATCACAATGATGCAAGACTCTAAAAATATCTTTAGGGGCCACTTTCAGTTTGAACATGGCTGAAAGTAACACAAGTGTGTTAAGATGAACATAGTGATTTTTTTTAGCCACAGTAAACTTGGGAAAGCACCATCACAGCTCAAATCCTTTAACTGTCCTTTGCTTTGAGCAATTGGTGTCGAAGCTGATGATTTGTCTAAAGGCTCAGGGAATGTAGAAATGTAAACTCCATTGTCCAAGTGGTTTGGTTTAATTACATATCTTCTCTGTCATCGCTTTCTGTAGGAACAGAAGACAGAACAAAACAAGAAAAACAAATCCAGTCAGTTAGTAGTATAGTGATTATTATGAAATACTCCATTTTCAAAGACGATGACAAGTATCCGCTTATTTTGTTATCATGAGAAATATCACTGAAGCTGTTCCCACAACTAAAAATACCATTCTTGGATACCCAAAGTAGGAGAACAAAATAGAGCTGTGTCGTGTTGTTTGTTTGTGTCTACAAGATTTATCTTTCCCCAGACATGACTGTCCCATTACGGTTTCATTTTGCCCAGGGAATTGCATAAGCTGTGGCTCATAATGATGATAGCCAAGGCTTTTTATTGACGCTTGGAGCTCCATTATCCAGCTGTGCCAACGTAGTAAACACACACTGGTTGTCAACGTGGGGTCCGGGGACCCCCAGGTGTCCTTGAAGGGTTTCCAGGGGGTCCCCAGCTAAACGATTGATAGGAACTAAATGGACGCTTATACGGTCCTGTAACTCTGAGTGTGTACACATGTGCACACACATGTGTCCGTGGTCTAGTACATATAAAATTAGGGGTCCTTGACATAGACATTGTGAATCACTCCAATAACAGCCAGCCAGCTACATTTTTAGACCATTTTAAGGGTGATCAAGCACTCCTAAATGTCATGTCAGCAGACTCAGCGACACTGGTAGAGAGCAGCAGATGCGGAAATCAGA
The DNA here is from genome assembly GCF_963921795.1 of Nannobrachium achirus. Taxonomy (NCBI): domain Eukaryota; kingdom Metazoa; phylum Chordata; class Actinopteri; order Myctophiformes; family Myctophidae; genus Nannobrachium; species Nannobrachium achirus. The sequence continues at coordinate 57,848,587 of NC_137810.1, read as the reverse complement.
ATACGATAAGAAAATTATAAAAAAGATTAACTCTTCTCTGGAACCCTCACTATATAATAATTTATCTGGGGACTCAATTGGGTTTATGTATGTATTTAATTATTATTCTTTCCACCACTCCCCATATTAACCCCTACACCTCTAAAGTGTAATGTGTAGGTGTATTATTGATTCGATGTTTCTGTTTATCCCTGCTATCCCTTTACACACACATTACATTTTACACTGAAAGTGCCACAATGGAAATAATCAGTGAGATTTTATGTTTTATCCTTTAGTTTTGACAGATTCTTTCAACGAATGAATGAATAAATGAATGAATCAATCAATCAATCAATCAATCAATCAATCAATCAATCAATCAATCAAAAAAGGTCTCACGAAACTCACCAACGGCTCCAGTTCAGAGTTCTCAATGAGGCTGAACTCCGAGATGAAGAAGTAGTAGTGCTTGTAACAGGTGTTGATGTGGGCTTCAGCTCCCATACTGCAGATGCTGTCAAAGTGATGGATGTACACGTGGACAAAGACCCGAAAGAGACGGCTTAGGATCTTCTTGCACACCTGCTGGAAGTTCTTGGGGAAAGGAACACCTGTACAGCAGTGCAGAGGAGAGAAGAACCTGTCAGCAATGTTTGGCGTGAACAATAACTAAGTACATTTACTTGAGCACTGAGCTTTAGTACATTTTTGGAGTTCTGTACATTACTTGCATATTACAACTTTCACTCCAATACATTTCAAAGATGAATATTGTACTTTTGACTAATTTAATATCTAGGTAGGTGAAGAAGTACATTATGAATTAACCACTTATTATTTAATATTGTCATATTAGCCGGGGATCCTTTTAAAAGTACTTTAACTTATGTATAAATTTGACAGAGCAACTTTCACTTGTAGTTGAGTAATATATGGCACATACTTTGACTTGAGTGCTGGAGTTGAGTACTTAATTGTGAGTAGGCCTACTTTGTTCACCAATGGATCTAACCACATTATGGGTCATAATTACAATTCAACTTATGAATATTTAACGTGATTCCTCTTCTATCACGCTTGCAGCACCAGGGAGCAATCAGTGTCTGATACAGAATCTGACTTGTGCAGTGCAGCTTATTGCATCACACATAATACACTATATGTAATGTACAGAGACTATGCATGATGTGAATGATACATTCTCTGTAATAAATACAGGCTGTCATGTCCAGCGTTGATGAGATACAATCGGCTCATTCATCCATTCAAACACTCATCTAAATGTCTCCCTGGTCGTAATTAACCTTCATTTGAACTGCCACTGTTTCACTTTACGAAGCAGAATTGGACACACTTGTATGTCGATATAACACAACCGTACAGTACTGTACAGTAGCCTATACTGCAGGCACAACGAACAACACTCAATGTTAATTTAGCTCTGATGTTGTTCAAGTTAACTTCAGAGTTGTACTGTATTAACACTAAAGATTGTACAATGCATGAATACCAGTCGAGTTGCCGGAAAGAAGGTCGCCTGGGCTGATGGTTTATGCCTTTTGAATGATTGATTGGGGTATTTATTAGAAGTTTTGGATAGGAAAGGGTACAGTTTCATGACAGTACAGTTCACTTATACAAGGTTCCTAACCTTAACCTCAGTAAAACGGTGCCAAAACCTAACCATATTCCTAATCTTAACCTCAGTAAAGATATACTTAAGCCTAAAGTTATATAGATAGATAGATAGATACCTTTATTATCCCACCTTATTCTCAGTAAAACAAATACAAAAATAAAAATCTCTGCAACCTTCTTTCCGGCGACTCTACCTACCCTATGCATACATTAAAGACAATCATAGTTTGGATATACACTCCGGCCACTATCTTTGCACCTTAAATGTGCTACATTTGAAGGGATTCACACACACCTACTCTAGTGGGGAAGATGTCCTCGTTGTTGATCAGTGACTCTATCCAGTCCATCATTAGGTTCATGTACTTGAGGGCGGGCAGTTTGGTGGGTTTCCTGTAGTCGTCCCCGTCCTGCCACCTGTACTCGTACCGCAGACCTCCGGACATGATGGGGCAGGTGCGCTCCGTGCAGAACTCGCTCACCGTGCCATAGATAAGGTTAATGCGGTTGAAGAAGTCCACCACGTGCACGGCGATCCAGTCGTTAATGTTCTCGCCCTCTGGCAGCTGAACCACCTTCCTCAGGTCCAGACCGGACTTGAGCGAGGCCTGGGCCTTCTTGTACAGTTCAAAGCGCTGGGTGCCGGGCTCGAACCTCTTCCGAGGCCTGAAGGTTTTGTCTTTGCTGAAGACTTGTCCGAGGCAGAGCGCCATTGACTTAATTGTGGCCCAGGAGATGACGGGTTATGTTTAGTTAGAGCTTTGAGAGAATGGGCGCGTTCTCCTGAGAAGGGTTCAAACCAGATCCAGCAATGAGGTCGGTTCACATGGGTATGGAGTTGTAGAATGGTTCAGATTACAGAGAGCTCTTGTTTTAAGTTGCTGCATCAGTCTCTGTGAAACGAAACAAAAACAAGGACAGGTCAGGAGAGGCCACAGGATTGTTTCTCCCTTTTCTCCCAATTCATAGCTTTGTCATGGCCAGCAGACACGTATCAGGCTTCATCATGGCCAAAAATGGCTGAATCATAGTTGCAATGCATAAACAACATTGTCAGATTGTATACATAGGGAAAGCTTGCCTGGTTTGATAAGCAAAGGCTGTTGATATGTACCGTATCAACAGCCATATCAGGACCATAACAACCATTTTGACATGTGAGGCCTTTGTCACTCTTCCTTTGATAGGATTTCGTACCTCAAAACAGTTTTTAAACATATTTATTTTCTGATATCGAGCTCTATCTGCCTATACATGATTGTTTATTGAAGTCTGGTGCCTCTCAAAACACACAAAACTTAGGTCTAGTGAGCCATATGAACTGAGTTCACTTCAAAAATGTTGAATTTACTTGTTCTGTAAATAGCCTCCATGCTCTCCATCACAAGACTCTTAACTGCCACCTGGAGCTGGAAATAGCCACAGTGTGATTTAATAGTCAAATCAGATCAGTAGAGATATTCCTTTTTTAATTGAGGGAACTAATAGCATGATGCAGCTCACTGGAGACCTAAACATCTCTAGAAAACTAAAAGGGGCAAAAAAATTATAAGTGTTAAATAGCTTTTTGTTTAAATAACAATCATTGCTGTGGTGTGTTCGTTCAGCAACAGGGGTCTCCTCTAATCTTCATCTCCGTGGACATTTAAAAAAAACGTTGTATGTATTCAAACAGGCCTTTACATAGCCCTTTATGATTTTGTGTAACATAATCCTGTATTGATTTCTTGAATTTCACCAGCTGGTTAAATGCTGGTTAGTTTATTTTTGTCTTCTTATTTTACAATGTTTTACTTTCATTGTAGTGATGTCTGTGAAGAGTGCTCTACAAATAAATATGACTTACTCACTTACTTTAGTAAACAGATAATATATGTTCAGGTCTGGAATCTGGGCATCATTTTATCCAGTTAGGAGATAGACCTCACACAGGCTACAGGATAATCAATGACATTGGAAGTGATGAAACCAAAACTGAGTAGACACATTTGGAACTGGAACGCACGCACGTGCGTGCGTGTGACAGCTGATATGAAAACATGTAAGATGACCAACTTATATAATTCAGATCTATTAACTCTCTGGCAGGTCATTTATTTAAAACGGACTACGATGATGCCCTTCTCAATGGCTTTGACATTTTGACGTCAATCAAATATTAACAGTGGCCAAGAGGTTATGAGATCAAACGACTTGATTGTGGTGAAGGTGAAATACATTAATATTAGTACCTGCACAGTAACTGAAGAGGTTTAAATGGGATCAAGAGGAGAGACATTGCTTGACAAGTCACAACTGCCAAACTATGATAAATGACACCTGGTGGGCTGTATAATGGCAGGCGATGTACTTGTAGTAACTACAGTTTATAATTCAGGCTAATATTGAAAGAGCACACATGAATAGTGGCTTTCAGTCCAAGTTAACACAATTATGCAGTACCATATAAAGCCTCATAGTTTAATAATGTGCTCTCATGTTAGTGATAGTGCTTTTGATGGTGAAACTGCAACTGTATATCCGCATTTGTGTCCCGTCATCTGTTCCAAACAGCTGGACTGTTACACTTCCTGTTTTGCTAAGGTTTCAGAAATTCAAATCACCATGAGTTTAGCGTATGTTCATTCTGTAGTTTAAAAACAGATACAGACAGTGGGGGTTACTTGAGGGAAGTTTCATAAGGTCATACCAGTTATACAATAAGCCATGGTCTGGAGGGGGATCGCTATTAGGCTGGATTGAGTTGAGCATTTATTTGATAATACTGTGTAGACAGAATTTGGTGTGCAATGGAGGTATACTCCCGTCTCACTGTAAAGATAAATCAGTCTGCTGGATGTGGAATATTCACCAGGATCTCAGCAGTGGGGGAGCATGAGTAGCAGTACAGTATGTGGTCACGAGACAGCTACAGATATGAGCATAAAGAAAGAGGGAATGAATAACTAGTTCTGTTCTTTATGATTGTTTTTCCATTCACCCTTGTGTAGTAAAAGTCAAATCTTTAGTGTTAACTGAGGGTGTTCCAGGGGGTTCCCAGAAAAATCATTAGGAACAAAATGGACCCTTTCAGATCTATAACTCTGAGAGTATATATATGGACCCATATGGACCCTTATGGGTCCATTTGTACACTCTCGTAGATAAATTAACACCCTGAATTTGACTGTGTACGCTTAGTAAATCGATTGATCCCAAGACAAGCCACAGATCACACAGAGTAAGATGATCGTGGCAGATAGAGTTACTTTCACTTTGACTACTTGGCATGCATGCCTCAGCAGACTGAAGCATGTCTGAGCACGTACGAGAGTTGGCACTGGCAGTCCCTCTGTGCATACTTTCATTATTTCCCATAGAATTTGGTCATTATGACACTGGAACACAGCGATGGTTCTTTCAAGATCCTACACAGAAATGTGAGACAGAGCAAGAGAAGAAGAAGAAGAAGAAGGAGAGAGACAGAGAGAGAGAGAGGGAGAGAGAGGGAGAGAGACAGAGAGGGTGAGGGTGAGGGTGAGAGACAGACAGACAGACAGACAGACAGACAGACAGACAGACAGTAAGTCTGAGTAAGAGACAGTAAGACACGAAAGACGCTTGTACAGCAAACACACCCAGTGTGCAGATCCCAAAATGTGCAACAAAGGAAGAGGCTGAGAAAGGAAGGAAAAAAAGAGCTTACAGAATGGGTGGAAAAGAAAATCTCTCCACTGTACCTGGCTGTAATCCCAGAGCGGGGGGCTCGGAATGTGGTGAGCGATTGTGAGGAAAGCCAGAGAGAATTCCGTTGTGAGACCCCTTTGACATTAAACTCCCTGCTCTGTCCCTTCCCTTCCCAGTTCCTTTGGACATACGCTGACTCCTTCCCCCGGCCGGCCACTAACAGCGACACAGAGGCTCCAACTTCTCTCAGCAAAACACTGCGGAGACCAAAAAAAAGTGGAAAGAGGAGGAGGAGGAGGAGGAGGAGGAGGAGGAGGAGGGGGGGGGGGGGGGGGGGGGGGCATGTGTGTGTGTGTGTGTGTGTGTGTGTGTGTGTGTGTGTGTGTGTGTGTGTGTGTGTAGATAGAAAGAAGTTGTTTGGCTTCTCTTCCTGTAGATGATGTCACATCCTTACTTTGTCTGCTTAAAGGCCCCTGCTGTCTATCTATCCCTGTGTGTGTGTGTGTGTGTGTGTGTGTGTGTGTGTGTGTGTGTGTGTGTGTGTGTGTGTGTGTGTGTGCGTGCGTGCGTGCGTGCGTGCGTGCGTGCGTGCGTGTGTGTGTGTGTCTTTATGTGGGTGTGTGTATGGAGGACCTATAAATCGACAGGGGAGGTTCCAGAAATGGTGCATATATAGGGGTGGGAGCAGGCCTTTACAGACCCCTCTCTCTCTCTCTCTCTCTCTCTCTCTCTCTCTTTCTCTCTGTCTCTCTGCCCTCCCACCATGCCTCTCCTTCTTTTCTTCTACTGTAGCTGTTCTTCCCCCTTTCTTCTTATCCTGTATGGAAGACAAACCAGCCCTACTCGCACCACAAAACCCTGTCCCTCTGGGCGAAAGCCTAAGCAAACAACCCAAATCCTGAGTAGCAGTTTAACTCTGAGGGGTGCAAGGGTCCCATTTCTACACTCTCGGAGTTAAAGTGACACTGAGGATTTTTGCTGTGTTCTTATACCACACAGCAGGACAGACTGAGCAGACTCTCTCTCTCTCCCTGCCCACAACCATTTCTGCTTGTTTGGCAGTCCCTGCCTGGTCCTTCCATATGAATACACAAAAACATATCATTTAAATTCCTTGTCTTTGTAAAAAGATATTGCTATATAAGAGAAAAGCAGTGGTACGTACGTGCCACAAAAACAAAACACAGCAAAAATCTGTACAACGATCTATATTGAAAACTTTCATATTAACCAAACTTGACAAGTTAAGTCTGTTGTACTCGTTGTTCATCGTCGGGCAATGTGGTGCCCACTGCCCACGCAGAATAAAGTTACTTGTTTACCGGTAGCTGCTTCGTCAAGTAACTAAAATACTAAATGGATGCCTTCCAGATGGAGGATGTCTGCCCTCTGCAGTGTAATGACACACATAAGCAGTGGTGGGAAAAAGTACTAAAACCTTTTACTTAAAGGAGTATTACTAATATTACTATATTAATATTAATATTATTACTATATTAGTTTTAAGTCCTCCTTTAAGTAAAAGTATCAATACTGCAACCAAGAAATACTCTGTTACTAGTGTCTGGTATTAAATCAAAATGTACTTGAGTAAAAGTACAAAAGTGTTGGCATCAAGATATACTTAAAAGTTAAACATAGAAAAGTATGTATATTCATTGTATAGCAAATGTATGTATTGTAATAATAATCACAATCTACAAAGTAACTATATAATTGCAGTGGAGTATAAAGTGCAATATTTGTCTCTGAGGTGTAGTGGAGTTGGACCAGAAGTAGAAGTAAAACTACAGAAATATGTAAATGCTCCAGTAAAGTAAAATCAAATACCTCAAAATTGTATTCTACCACTTTTTCGAGTCACGTGTTCAAATACTGGATTCTGATTGGCTAAATTCCGGAGGTTATGAGAGGACCACTGCCGCAAAGTTGTGTGTCCGAGATCAATGCGCCTCAGTGTACATCCGGGGACTTTCCCCCAACCAACAAATGAAGGTCGCAGCGGTCCTATGTTTACTAACGTGCGTACTATCGTCGCCGATTTATTTGGATCCAATGCAATCCGCCAACTTTAAAGCCCCTTTTCTCTGAACCTATGCCTTTCTGGAAGCGAACAGCCTCTATTTACGGCCGGAACGGTCCTTCTAACTGACGTTAGCTTAGCTGTATGCTAGACATCTTTCTCTGCATGGAGTTGGCGTCATCTGGTGGTGAGTAGAAGATGTTGTTTGTGGAACTATTTGCTGTCGTCGCGGAAGTTTTATAGGCAATAATGATTGTAACTTAAGATCCTTGCAAGTTACAACTATGTGTTTTCTTTCATGTATACGGGAAAAAGTGGTAGAAAAGCTATTTACCACTCGGGGTCGGACATTATGCTCTCATAATGTCCTGAGTGCGGGTGTTATCGGACTCGGCTGCGCCTCGTCCGATAACACCCGCACTCAGGACATTATGAGAGCATAATGTCCTCTCACTCGGGGTAAATTGCTTACCTTTAGTACAATATTGAATAAATGTACGTAGTTACTTTACACCACTGTTAATAAGCAACAGAATGACGTGTGTGCGTGTGTGTGCGTGTGTGCGTGTGTGCGTGTGTGCGTGCGTGCGTGTGTGCGTGCGTGCGTGCGTGTTTTGTGGCTATGAATTCCCTCCGGTACTGGGGGCTGATACACAGTGACTGCAGGCCTACAGGAAGAGATAAACACAGGCTCAGAGTGAAAGCAGACGCCTCACATTCACATTTATGCTCACGCTGTGTGGGGCTGTATTATTTGAGTATGTTAAGATTTCAGAGGAGTAGATCTGCAGAACATCATCAATAATACCATCTCATTATCTAGGCATTTCATGGAATGATGCAACAGCAACCGTTTATCTACCAGGATGAGCTGTGAATATAGTGTAGCTCAGGGTTCCCCAAAAGGCGGCCCGCAGGCCATTTGCGGCCCACACCAACCCCAGTAATAATCGTGGTATAAGAGCAGCAACAACACTAGTATATCGTCGTTGTCGGCTGGAAATCTCGTATCTCCAAATTTGTATGTTCTTTCGCAAATCATACAAGGCCGTCGCACAAAAGTAGTGAAAACAGCAGATCTACAAGCACACAACGCCTCGCACCGCGAGGCGTTGTGTGCTTGTAGATCGGCTGTTTTCACTAGTTTAAATAATTTTAAATAAATAAATAATTTTATAAATTCAAAACGAACGGTTTTGGACATACAAGATTTTCACCCGACAACGACGATATCTGAACTGTTGCTGGAGTAGCAGGAACACCACCGTCGCCCCCTACAATGCTGTGGCCCTCGGCTTGGTACCCTAGACATAATTCGGCCCTTGGGGAAAACTAATTGGGGAACCCTGCTGTAGCTTGTGTAATTATCATGATCAATTATCACCACTTTAACACTATTGCATCCCTATTTTGGGCATGTCATTGATGTCATCAAAATAAATAAATACAATTATAGATAGCTAAAATAGCAGCTCTACATATATGTCGGCTATTTCTGCTCGATTTTTTAAATAGGCATGAGCATGTGATAATATTTATTATATAGGCCTAATTGTAAATAATATTTTCACCTGTAATTTGAAATACCGGTATTATGAGGTCAAATCGTAAAATTATAAGAATCAAGCCAAGATCCTGACTTGCAGTGATCAAATATATCCACTTGGTGTCACCATAACTATGTATTGTACTGTACATGTAGGCCTACTGTACACACTGGGCACTTTTAGCCATGGTTGCAGAATGCACACTGTTACATTTGCCTGCTTAAAGACAGATGGTTACAGAAAGATGGGTTGATATGTTTTGGAGTTGCTATTATAAGTCTATAATAACACTATGAATGGTATTATAAAGGTATTTGAAGGCTGTAAATTTGAAGTCATTGCTTGTTGAACTGCAAGTAATACATCTGGGTAAATAAATTGTATATAATGTTACTATTTGAACACATTTTGCATTTGCCTGGTTAATAAACCAGACACTATCACACACTTTGTTTTGGGAAGAGAGTCTGGAATTTCGGGGAGAGATTCTTTTTCTGGGGGGCGGGCATAGGAGGGAGCGAGTACCAAAGTTCTTCATTCTAGGCAGGTCAACAGGGTCACGTAAATCACATATTCTGTCATCAACAAAAGAAGAAGCACCCACGCACGCACGCACGCACGTACGCTCACACGCGCACACACACACACACACACACACACACACACACACACACACACACACACACACACACACACACACACACACACACACACACACATACACAGTACTGAGTACTATATGGTCAGGGTTAATCTGACAATGCGCTGACCCTGGTTGTTCTGTGCAGAAAGCTGGATATATCAGTTCCAGTCTCCAGGTCTGACAAGGTACCTTATAGGCTGCCATGCATGCATAAAACAATACAAAATCTTTACATGTATGCAATGCATGCTAGCCCCGCAGCACAACCAGCCCCTTTGTCTCTCTGTCTCTAGTTCTCTCCCCTTTATAACTATGAAAGTGGGTGTGCATAACTGTGCAATGCATCTGAGTGAAGGCCTCAGTGTTGAAATCAGTGTCTCTTTGCACTAGAATCCCGTTACCCGGCAGTCACAGACAGTGACCTCTTTGTAGGTAAAAAGTGTAGGTAAAAGTTACTCCAGCGTAACACAGGAGCTTATCCTAGGCAGGTCAACAGGGTAACATTTATTACCAAGCGAACATTTGCTTGCCTATCTTGAGCTTCAACTTTTACACTTCAGGTAAAGCAATGGTAATGGAAAGCACACAGAAATGTTTCGTACAAATCCTTTTGTACAATTTTCCTTTTACCCAATACATATTTTTGTCCCGTCAGCTTCCATACAATCTGACTAGCATGGCTGAGGATTTGGCACAGAGTGTATAGCCTGCCATATATGATGGTGCACGGTTGTATCAAGTACTTCCATGCTTTGTTTAATTATTGATAGTAAATCTGTGAACTTATGAAGAACACACAAATGGGATCTGAGCTGTTGCATGGTTTATGTAGTACTGTACTGTAGTTACAGTACAATAAATTACGTCCCTACAATATGGGCTACACCTGTACAGGTAGGTACAGTACTAGTTCCTTATCTCTTCAAGGGATGCCGTTTATCTTAAAAGCAAGTACAGATTAGCTCTGGAAATTGCGTCAGTGATTGCTGTACGGTCTGTGCCTGCCTGAAGGCATACTGGCAAGCTGTTAAAAAGCTGCAATCCGGTATGTTAATACAATAACTAGCACATCTGCACTGCAGTGGTTGTTCTTCCACTGAGAAATGTAGACTGCTGTTGGGTATCAGGGCCGGATCTCCCCATAGGCAAGGGGGGGCATTGCCCCCCTAAATGCCCTGTCTGCCCCACCAAACAAGATGGCATGAAAAAATAAAAATAAATATATATATATATATATATATATATATTTTTTTTATATTATGCTACAGCTGTCGCACCACCAAAACCAACACCATTTCATTATATATACATTTTAAAAACTCTGATCGCCAATGCCATCTCTCTCCCTCTCTGCACCTCGAAATAAGTAAAACAAATAATAATGTTCCAGCCAGGCCAGCAGCTCCGCCCCCGATATGCGTTGAATGCGTAGGAGGGAACAGCAGTCAGTCTCGTCTCGACAGACAAGTACACACACCACTTCTGGTTGCCAACTAACTTCAGTTTTGTCCAGCGCATTAAGGAACTAATCGAGAGAAGGAACAGTTTGTTTTTTAGTTGTGCTTGCAGCTTGTTTCACTTTAACTTCTGTTCTCTTTCTCTGGCTCTTTCGGTCAATATGCGTCGATTTCTGGTTTCTAAACCTCGCGACGCGAGTAGCACTGCTGCTACGGCTTCAGTCAGTCCAGAGGCAGGCTCCGAGCCGTCGTCGACTCGGGGTACAGCTGCTCCTCAACCCGACCCAAACCCCCAATTGAGTTCCACAAGCACGGCAACAAGCTGAAAGCGTCGCCGTTCGCAACGCAGCAGCGGCCGCCGATTATCGATAACAGCACACAGGGAGCAGGAGGTAGAGCTGCTGCTCCTCGACCCGACCCAAACCCTAACCCCCAATTGAGTTCCACAAGCACGGCAACACAAGCTGAAAGCGTCGCCGTTCGCAACGCACTCAGCAGCGGCCGCCGATAGCAGCACGCAGCCGCAGGGAGGTAGACCTGCTGCTCCTCGACCCGATCCATTGAGTTCCACAACCACCGCAACACAGCCTGAAAGCTTCGCCGTACACGACGCAGCAGTGGCCGCTGCTAACAGCACTGGCTTAAGCACAACAGCACCATCACAGCCCGCTAATCTTGTGTTTCCAAAACGTCATTTTGGCAAGACAGCACGCGCATTCAGCCTGGGCTGGTACCGTGGAAGACCATGGCTGGAATATCCAGTGAAGCTAGATGCGTGCTTTTGTTTTCCTTGTCGCAAATTTGGAGGAAATAATGACAATGTCATTGTCTGTCTAGTGTCATATCAGTCAGTCTGTCTGTCTGTCTGTCTGTCTGTCTGTCTGTCTGTCTATCTAGTGCAGGGGTTCCCAAACTTTTTTGTCTCAGGGCACCCCATAAATATTTTTTTAATCCGAGGCACCCCTACATTATAATTTTCACTCCCAGCACCTTATATTTATAACATATCGTTGTTGTTGGGTAGAAACCTTGTATGTCCAAAACCGTTCGTTTTGTATTTATCATCTATTTATTTATCTATAAAATGTACTAAACTAGTGAAAACAGCAGATCTACAAGCACACAACGCCTCGCATTGTGTGCTTGTAGATCGGCTGTTTTCACTAGTTTTGTGCTACAGTCTTGTATGATGAAGCAGGGCTTTGCTTTAGCAAAAGACGTACACATTTGAAACTTGGAGATACAAGGTTTCTGCCCGTCAGTGACGATATTTTAGGGATTATGTTGCGAGGAAAACGTTGAGATAACAGCCATTTTGGTTAGAACTGACTGAAAATAACGTTGTACTTCAAGTTTAAAATGATACTAAATATTTTTTCAAGTGTCAGAATAAATTCCAAATATTATCAAATGATCTCGCGGCACCCCTGGACTGCCGTCGCGGCACCCCGGGGTGCCCCGTCACCCACTTTGAAAACCCCTGATCTAGTGTCATATCAGTGTATCAATCTATCCATCCAGTATCATATCTATCATCCATCTAGTGCCATATCAGTGTATCAATCTATCCAGACCAGTATCATATTTATCATCCATCTAGTGTCATATCAGTGTATCAATCTATCCAGTATCATATTTATCATCCATCTAGTGTCATATCAGTGTATCAATCCATCCATCCAGTATCATATCTATCATCTATCAAGTGTCATATCAGTGTATCAATCTATATCTATATCAGTTAATAGTATCATTTGCATTCATCTTTGTCAATCACATCAGTTTATATAGCTATCACACCAGTAACATGTCTGTCTTTTGTTTATCACATTATTTATCATTTCTTTAACCTTTTGTTGTTGTTTTTTGTGTTTTTTTTTTATTTTTTTACTTTTTTGTGTATTTTATTTCTTAAGTTCTGTGACTTGTACTGTACACAGCATGGTGTGTCATTGGTATAAGTGTGCCAAAATGCATAGGTTTTTATGCATTTCTGGCGTTATGACCCCCTAAAAAGGTTGCCCCCCTGGCATTTCCTCTCGCCCCACCTACTACTAGAGCTTACATCCGGCCCTGCTGATTGGCAAGAGCTGCTTTAAGCTCATACATGCAATATCCCCCTGGCATAAGCAAGGATTCTGTCTCGAAAAAGCGGTATAACTGGTCTCCAACATGCATGGGCAGCCAGGGTTCAAATCCTGGGTAGGACATGAAATATACAGCATGGAATATTACAGCTAAAGGCTGCTAAATCACAACTATACAGTAGATTAGCACAACATCATAGCCTGCTGCTCTGCTACTATGATTATTATCATATGGGCCCAAATGATACTGACAACTTATACGGTAGCCTATGTCAGTTACCTAGCCTGGTTCCAGACCATAGACCCGCCCACTCTCAGACTAGACAGGCTATCAGTTACCAATAAAGAGCTGCATGTTTAACCATAGCTGGCAGCTAGACGGTCTAATTATAAGCATTGATTAATTGAGTTGTATCAGGTTCCATTTACAGGAGGCTACACTGTGTGTTTTAGTTTTTTGCTATTTCTGTTGTTGGACATGTATGTAATATTGATTTCTACTATGTTATGTTTCTACTAGCCCCCACCCCTGCATGGGCATGGCACTCAACAGCAAACACATGATTTTGACAGACATGCAACATACAAAATACAAAATACATTATGCTCATGTTATCATAATCAGTGGTGTAAAGTAACTAAGTACATGTATAGGTATTGTAGGCTACTTTACTTGAGTATTTCCAATTTCCAATACTTTTACTCCACTACATCTCGGATCCAAATAATGTAGCCTAACTTTTACTCCACAAAATGTATTTGTAAACTTCATTTTAGTTTATACTTTGTAGATTTTGATTATTAGGCCTACAACAACAACAAAACATAAACACTTCAGCCCTATATATATTTCGGCCCTTTGAAAAAATTCTAAAGATTATTTATACATTTGAAAACGTTTCCACCACAAAGCAAAATATGCTTTTTTTTGCCAATAAAAATGTCAATCAATCAATCAATCAATCAATCAATCAATCAATCAAACCCCAAGGCGAATACAGAGAGGTATAAGAATTGAAGAAGTTGTCTCACCCAGTGTAGGCTACAGTGTTTGCACAAGGACAGGTGTCAGTGAGTCAGAGGGAGGCAGACAGTCTATTACTGATTAGTATTGATTAGGCCTCTGAGGGCACCGTGCCACATGGAGCCGGTTGATCACGTCGGCGTCAGGCGAGCGTGCGATGGCAGACGGTAGGCTGATGGCAAAGAAGACTCCACCTTTTCTAGTCTCATCAAAGGGCTGAACCAGGAACACACTTCAAACACCCGCAGCAGAGGAGAGAGACAGAGAGAGGAGGAGGAGATTCATCGGAGTTTTCCATCCCACACATAACTGTTTTTTACACTTTTCCGATCCACCGGCCGCCAGTGATTGCATGGTGAGTAAAATTATTGTGTTTAAAACAATAGGCTAGTAAGGCTATTGGTCGGTCCTTACATTTATTTTTTGGGCATTTTCTTTGTCAGTGCACAATACTGACAGTATTTAGCAATGGGCGCTAAATGGCAGGTGCGCTATAATTTGGCAGTTGGTGAAATGATGGTTGATGATGAATCAATGGGGAACTCGACTTTACCGGATGTAAATGCATGTCATTGCGTTTGATCTTTGGTACAAATTCGCATAAAGCAGCCATATAGTTTCTTTGTGCAGCAAAGGTTTGGCACCTGCATGGGTCCTTTATTTTCAACAGTTATTTTCCATCTCTTTTATCGAGTCTGACTTTTCAGACTTGATAAAATACAGTCTGTCTGTGACCCAGCTGATCCAAGGCTAGCGTGCCTACGTTGTATGACAGTGTAGCTACTAGCCCCCCCAAATAAATAAATGAAATCAAATAATTAACATTAACGCGTCGCATAGCCTATAACGGGAGGATGCCACATTGTTGGCCCAGTAGTTTCACTTTCATGTTGGCCCCGCTTGTAATATTGCTATGCTTTATTGTGTTTATATTTAGGCTAGTTGTTTCCATTTACCTAATGCATGATGTACTTGTAGATAACAGTGCTAAGGAACGGATCACGAGTAGAGATTATTGCTGACTGTGTGCGTAGGTGCAACGGCTACGGCTCCAAGTCGAGATAACCTGGACTGGAGACGAGAAAGACTGAGAGACTAGCCTACGTTGCAAATAGTTTCGCCCTTGTTTGCTGATAATAACTGTGATGGCTATCACAACAGGATCTACTGTAAAGAGAACAGATCACGTTGTAATTGTTCCTAGACTACTTCCAACTCAACTCCACCTGCCCTCTTTTGCTTTGTCAGTGTATTTAACTTCACAATTCTCAGATTATGATGTATCTAATTGCAACTATTGGTCCATAGTTGTTGCACAGCCATTGTTCACGAGTCACTTGAATAAGACCATTGAATGACATGTCAACAAATTGTAACTTGGAAACTAGTTTGCAATGTGACAGTTAGAACGAGCTTGAATGCCATAGTTGTACTCTCACATGGTAATGCAAACACTGTGACTATTATTGCAAACATTACAGTGGTGGGTGGACTGGAGTGACTGTTTACAGTAAGTTATTGGTTATTGACAGCCAGGTCATCAGTTCAAGGTCATCTATATTTCAAGGATGCACACTTTCGAGGCCTGCTGTATAGACTAAATTAACCAACAGAAACATATGGGTGCTTTCTGCTTTGCTTTCTTGTTGGTAGTTTTTTTAATTTTCCTTGCCATGAGATTTAAATTTCAAATATATGTTCTACTTTGAACTGAACAGAGCTGCCTTGGATCCTTCCTAGTTCTCCACCTCATCTGTACACTTTTTTTGATACCCTCTTTTACGGAATGGAACTTGTTTTTTTGTCCTTTAAGTAACTGTACAGTACCCTCTCCAAAGAGCACCTGTTTGCAGTTTGCCATGCCATACCCACGGACCCACGCAGCTCTATTAGGCCTACACCATTGTATTCGGTCAGATAATCTTTTGCCAGCAAAGTGAATCTGTGTTTTGTAAACTTTCTGAGTAACGTTATCCGGGTTGGGCGGCTGCACAACCGAAAAGTGAAGCTTTTGCTCATGCTTCACTACGTCACAATATCTAATGTAAATGGTAAGGCGGAATTCCATTCCCAGCAGATTCCCATAGTGACTCTCACGTCATGGTAACCACACTTGCAATTTCCCAGAATTGCACCATTCTAGTTCAGGGATGTTTTTGCTGAGCACACATTGCTGTTAGGATTAGGAATAGGAAGTAAACACGCCCAGTCTGACACAGTTCTCACTACTGCAGTACAGTAGCAGTAGTAGCCTACCCATTCATAACGTCTCTCTGTGTTCTTTAGCCTCTTTCTTGGGGAAGTGTCTGTAGTTGGTAGCAGAGAAGTTACTCATTCACTGTCCCTAACTAGATTTACTCAAGTCTAGGGATTCTAGGTCATAAGGCCAATCCGTTTTGTATTGGGCTATACCAGTACCACCCCTCCACCCCAAATCACAACATCAATGTTTCCCTTCGAAGCAAGTTGACCGTATAGACAATTCTAAGAATGGAGAGGGTCGTAAACTTGTTGAAAGCTGCCATCTGAGAATGCATATTGGGAATTTCCTCATAACTCATTTATTTCTAACTAACTGTAAATAACAACTAACATTCTCCAATGCAGGTCAGAAAGTAACTAGTAACTAGTACAGACTGACTGAACCTTCAATAGCTATGTTATGCTGTTTTATAAAACCACTCAGTTCAATTTGCTTCCCTTGCAATCTGGGAACCCATTGTCAAATGAAAATCAAACCAAGTTTGAAGTGAGCGGTGGATGTGTGTGTGTGGGGGGGGGGGGGGGGGGGGGGGGCTGTGTGAGAGAGTGAGTGTGTGTGCCTGGCCTGCTCAACAGTGCCACTTGGTCACCCAGGCCTGCCACTGGTCAACAACGGTATTTCCATGCTACATACATAGATACTGTATAACATAGTTAGCCTACATAGTTACAAACATACATACACAGTCACGCATAGGAGATAGTGTGATCTCTGTGCACTACATCTGTTCTTGAGAGATTACTTCCCTTGTGGTTTGTGCTACCTTGAATTTCTAAAGCCTGTTTGATACAGGACCACAACGGAAACAAGACTGTTTTGGTGTGTTCCTTTTAGGCAGGGTTTTTTGACTGTACTTGTGCTGTACTACCTGTACATGTTTGTCTAATAAAATATTCAATCAATATCAATCAAACAGACAACTGCAAGTGACAACTTGTAATACTTCAACTAAAATGGATTGACAAAAAGTGTACTAAAGAACAAGAAAACCATGAATTAATATAGCGGTATATTACATTGTATTGGCAACATGCATGTTTCAGCTATCAGTAATGGAAATGGTAAGGGCTGATGCATACTCCACTTTTAGAGCCAAATTTATTTTCGGTTCGGCTCTGTCTAAACTACAATATGACGTCATTCAGAGGTTCCGGGGGCCGGCCGAGTACCGTCATATTAACTCGGCTGTTCGGTGCCACTGAGATTTTGTGACTCCCCGAACCCAACCGGCTCTAAAAGTGTCATAGTGCTGCATGGCTAAAGTGCTAATCCTGATTATTTTGCTTAATATTGTCATTGTCAGACTCAGAAGGGAGAGAAATGACTGCAAAGCAGAAAGCCTGCAATACTCCAGATTAAATAAGTCTGCACGGTGCACGGCTCGATAATGACATGAAAGTGAAGAAATAGCCAGCACACAATGAAGGTCCTTTTCACACGGTTTATTTACCTCTCACGGAAAGATACAATGGACGCATTTCAACCCAATAGGTCTTCCTCAGCGTAGTCAAAAAAGGGGGAAATGAATGCATTTTTTGGTGAACAGCTCACTGGGTCTCTTTTTTCTTTTTTCATAAAAACGCAATCGTCTAGAAACATTTATGTGGACCATGAATAAGCAACAGCGGTTTTCAAGATTACGATCGTGTTGGCATAACGGCCCATACCAAAAGATGATGTCATGCATTGACTTTTATTTGTGATAGGCTTTCCTTACAGTTGTAAACATGGAATGCAGTTGTCATTCCATTCATAACAAGCTTACACATGCATGTTGCATAATCCCAGCCTCAGGCAGGTCTGCTTTACAACTTCAAAATACCAATTTTAGGGTGTGGCGTTTTACGATTTATTTTGGGCATTGGCATTTTATGCTTTATTCCAGATAGAGTAGAGCAGTGGTTCTCAACCTATTTCTAAAGTGACAGTTCAAGGACTTTTAAGAAATGTTTAAAATCTCTCTAAAAACTATAAAGAAGTGCTGCATCAAAAGCACAAACAAGCTAACGGTATACTATAAAAAAAAATTGCCACACATTGGTACAAGACAGTGAAAGTAGTCTTGCCTACAAGCTCACAACACATCGCAACGAAATATTAATCTGTGGAATTGAGTGAAACAAAATGTTATGCCTCAACTCCTCAAGTGCTTGTCAGAGTTCAAATTGATTATTTTGGGGGGTTGCGGCCTGAAAAGGTTGAGAACCACTGGTGATTCTCAAAGCGACCGGGGACCCCCAGGGGTCCTTGAGGGGGTTCCAATGGGGTCCCCCAGCAAAAATGTGTTAATGCAGCATCACAGTCATTTTAACTCCTTTATCCTAACCCCCCCCCCCCCCCACCCTGAAGAGTTGAGGCTTTACATTTTGTATAACACGGTTCTATTGCGAAAATAGCAGATCTACATGCTAACAACATGAGCATGTAGATCGGCTGTTTTCACAATTTCTGCCTCTAATATTTGACAATTTGGCCAATGTTTAATTTGTTATTTTAGAGGTATTAAAAAGTCCTTAAATTGTCACTTGAGAAATGTGCAGATACCGTCAATAATACACTTAAACTTTATGTTGGTTTGTTAAACTGTTGAGTGAGAAAACAATGTTGCTCATGAAGTTGATCATCTGGGGACCCCTCCAATTTGCACAGGTTGAGAACCACTGATGTAGTAAACGAGTCAACAAACCCTACAGTGAATAACACAGCCCGGCACAAGCTTCTAACCTACACCATTCACAGCTCAGCTCATGTAGAATCACAAAATGAGTGCAGTGCAGGGAAATGAAAAGTTTTGTGGACCATCATATGCTGCTCTCGTGATTGATTGATTGAAGTATTTATTAGAAGTTTGCATAGGGAAAGGTACAGTTTCATGACAGTACAGTTCACTGGTACAAGGTCAACTAAAAGGAAACTCAGGTAAGCCTTGCGGCTTATTTACATTGAGATCCTTTTCTTTAACTCATATAACATTGAATGACAGACAGATAGAACACAGTACTATGTAGTAGATATCATCAGAAAAGACACCTGTAAGTGTTTTTTAGAGCGGTTTTAAAGGAAGTTAGAGATTCAAACTCCTTTAAGGTAGGGCGTTCCACATTTTAGTGGTATAGCAGAAGAACAAATTTGACCCTTTGTTTGAGTCAACGTTTTTGAAGTATTTTGTTGGGTTAGGTACATGGGTATCTTAGTGGTGTTGGGTATCTTGTACACCACTTGGAAGCAGATTCACTGACAAATTTGTCTCAGCAAATTATTTAATGACAAAGGGCTGAAGCAACAACAATTCTGTTACATAGGTTGGGTATTGCATAGGTTCTTGTTCCTATTTCAACTTAGGTACTTTTAAAAAACAGTACAAACAAACGAAACTCATTGCTTCCACTGACCGTCCTGCAGTTCCTCTTTCCACTCTGGTGTTGGTTGCATGTCCTTGCAGGTCCTTCGACCTCTGTCAGACATTGCCATAAATGGTGAATTCCCAAAGCGGACGCTCTACCCATGGGCCACTGCCGCCATATTTTATAGCAATTGCCCTGTTGACATCATTGGCCCTAATGGAATACTATTTCTACTTTAATAGAATTCACGTCTCTTTTTGTTTGTTTTGCATTTCTATATGACAGACTCTGCATCTACTCTTGTACATCAGTCCATCCTGGAACGAGTTCACCTTTTTTTGTGATCCTTCCAGAAGTTCCTTCTTTTTTTCTTTTCCTTGAATTGGCTGTTTGACATTCTACGCCACGGTCAGATTCTTTCATTTGTTATACTGTATGTGAGCCCTTTGAGAGGTTGAGTGTAACAGACTGAAGGCTAAATGGAATATTCTTATTGTTAGAACTGCTATGACCCCTTTACTTTACAGTTTACTACTGTTGATGAAAACTTGTAATTATGTACAATTACAAATATATCACCAGTAATATTATCTCAGGTAAGGTGTTGTTGATGTTAAGAATTAGGAGATGGTAAATGGTGCTGCCTGAAACCTGGGCTAGTTTCAAAATTGGTCCAACTTTGTTGCTGCTGGCCACTGTGGTACTTATAGAGAAAAAAGCCTCGAGACCTGTCGCTTCAATATTTACTAATTTGTGCAATCTATGTCAGCTAAAAGTGGACAGGTACTAGTAACTAAGTAACTACATCAGTCTGGGGTTGGTGGAGAGATGGGTGGACTAGGGCTGTCACGATTATGACATTTTAAATGACGATTAATTGTCACTGAGTCACTCAAATGATTGCGATTAACGATTTAATTGTGTTTCTGTCGTTGACAACAACATTCCTGTTTGGCCTGTAGGCTTTGAAGTTGCACATGGCAGATATGACACATAACCTAAATATACAAAGAAATTACTTACATATTTGACAACTTTATACTTGAAAAAGAACATTGATAGTGGAAATAGCCGATCTACAAGCTCACAACGCGTCGCGGTGCGACGCGTTGTGAGCTTGTAGATCTGCTATTTCCACTATTTTTGAAAATGTTTGAAAATATATGAACATTTTTCAACATGGAAACGATTATGACGATTATGCAAAATAACAGCGATTACCTCAAATAATTGCGATTAGACGATTATGTAATAATTGTGACAGCCCTAGGGTGGACACAGACCACCGGAGAGTACCACCATCGTGCGACCCCCTCCACCAACATCAGATGTGCACCTGTCGGTTTTTGCCTTCCTATGTGCATAAAGGCGAGGTCCTCCTCTGCATATTTACAATGGAAAGTTCCAGAAATCCGAGTCCTCAGGGAGACTATGTAGAGGGGAGGGGGATAGGTGTGCGCGTGTCTGTCTGTGTGTGTGTGTGTGTGTGTGTGTGTGTGTGTGTGTGTGTGTGCGTGTGTGTGCGTGTGTGTGTGTCTCTAGAGAATGAAAAGAGTGTCAAATATGCAGTAGTGGGTATTTAGCTTTGTCTAGTGATTTCCAGAAGGTTGTACTGCACTCCTCCCCCCCCCCCCCCCCCCCCCCCCCCCCCCCCCCCCCACACACACACACACACACACACCTCGGTGTCGCCCCAAACAGTACACACTTGAAGGAAAGGTGAAATAAACAGTACGCTTTTTAAGCTAGTTCAGCCACATTCCAACTTATACCACTATTGTGGTTTGCTTGCTCAGGTTTGGTTTGATAAATGGCTTTCTCATATCCTCATATAATAATTGGGCCTATGCTAATTCAATACCAGGGAAACGATTTTGGTGTTAGGTCTCAGTAGTGTGTGGACATGGAAATGGCCTGAAGCCATGTAAATTGGCTTTTCAAAGTAATGACATAATGTTCGTTCGTGCTGTAATTTTTTGTCATAGATCACCGACTTGACACTGACAGCACGTGTACAGTAGGAGGATGTCAGGTCATGGATAGTAGCAGCAGTGGCTCAGGGGGGTAGAGTGGCCTCTTGGCAACCCGAAGGTTCCCAGTACGTCCCCGGGCTCCCCCAGAGACGCTTCAGCAAGACGCTGAACCCCTAATTGCTTCATCTGCCATTGGTGTATGAATGGGTGAAGGTAAAGCGCCTTGGATAAAGAAGGTGCTATATACATTTACCATTTATGGATAATGGTTACATTATGTAAACCAGGGTTCCCCAATAAGTTTTCCCAACTAGACAAACCCTAGACAAATTATGTCTAGGGTACCAAGCCGAGGGCCACAACATTGCAGGGGGCGGCGGTCGCGTTCCGGCTACTCCAGCGACTCCAGCGACAGTTTTCGTTGTTGTCGGATGAAAATCTTGTATGTCCAAAACCGTTAGTTTTGAATTTATCATTTTAAAAATGATTTAAACTAGTGAAAACAGCCAATCTACAAGCACACAACGCCTCGCGATGCGAGGCGTTGTGTGCTTGTAGTTCTGCTGTTTTCACTACTTTTGTGTGACGGCCTTGTATGATTTGCGAAAGAACGTACAAATTTGGAGATACGCGATTTCCACCCGACAACGACGATATACTAGTGTTGTTGCTGCTCTTATACCACCATTATTACTGGGGTTGGTGGGGGCCAGACAGTAGCCCCCCGTGGGCCGCAAATGGCCTGTGGGCCACCTATTGGGGAACCCTGATGTAAACCCTCGTTGGATGATGTCGCAGCGAAACCAGTTGGTGATAAGATTTACAATGTTGCCAATGTGGAATGAGGAGGAGGTATTGTTTGGAATGAGGAGGGATTAGCTGAACGCACTGTATCTCAGTTGTCATCTCTCTAGACACAGTTACGGCCGGGCTACACCAGGCTTTTCAAAGCGCACATGCTCGTAACGTACATGAGCCCCTTATTGATATCAATTGGATCTTTCCAAACCCGCTGTGCGCACGCAACATTTTACACACTGTGAAAGCATGGTGTAAAACCTAAAAGATACAGTACTTTGCAACACGGGAGATGGGATGAATGCAAACTAAATGTATTACAATGAATCAGAAAGTTATATTTTTGTGGGTCCTATTGCAGATAGGAAGGCAGGGGGGTCTGGAGCCTGCATGTTTGTAGATGAACCCTAGTGTCTGCTGCTTGGACGCTAGTGGGGAGATGGTGGGTGGCAAGAACGGAGAAGCACCATTGAGAAGGGAGAGGAGTGGTAGGGCTGGGCAATTATATCGGATGTGATGTGAGACTATTTAGTAAAAACAGCAAAAATAGAAGCTCACAACAAGTCATATCATGAGACTGACATGGGGAGAGAGATGGGGGTGTGACATGCTGTATCAGGACTCGAACCTAGGCTCGAGGTGCCCGGACGGTTGCGCCAACCGTTCGGTTCTATATACCGGTACAGTGTTATTATCACAATATCTATATTGAAGTATTTGGTCAAATATATTGTGATGTTTGATTTTATTCATATTGTCCAGCTGATGGACTAGCTTTTAAAGGAGCATAGTCAAGGCCAGGGGCTCAACTGATCTGTTTGGAGCAGAGCCAAACTGGGTGAATAGCTTAGAAATGTATGTCAGGCATGCAGCATGCTGCTCAGTCTCTCAGTCTTACCCCTGCGGTCAGGAGTACATGAAGTGTGGAAAGAAAGAAGAGTCTAGAAGGTTTCTTGGATGTTTGAACTTTTCACCGCCTACCTGGAAAATGCACTGCTACAGCTACAGCTAGTTGACTAAAGCCTGTATCAGAGTCGGGTCCGCGGTGGAAGGCTATCCTCCGCGGTGCAGTGCCGTGTAGTCTTTTTGAGCGTTAACGTTGGAGTTTTATGACTCAAAAAGACTACACGGCACTACACCGCGGTGGATAGCCTTCCACCGCGGACCCGACTCTGATACGGGCTTAATGCCCCCTCCTTCTGTGGAGCAAGATACATGTGTCATTATTACTACACCAAGCAATGGCCATAGGGCTTTATGTAGCCGTTGAGTGTCCTTGACAGGATGCTAAAGCCCACTCAAAGCCCACAGTCGACTCAGTATGATTTGCTTTCAAGGATACTTGATGTTTGCGATATGGCCACAAGTGGATGACTGGTTGCTTCGAGCAATTGTGATGGATTGATTTGATTCTTGATATGAAATGGGGAGGCACATTAGCTGAGTGCTGTCTGCTAGACGAAGAGCACAACTGGGATATGGCTCTCTTTTTGTTTATAATATAATTGTCTTCCAAAAGCTGTTAAGCTTTTGATACAGGTTTCATGAATGCTGTTCAGTTTGTCCGCAACTACTAGGAATATAATTCCTTATATTATTGTTGTTGTGTTCTCCTTCATTTGCTCATTGGTATTTTTGGTGACAGTACTTCTCAGTATGGGTTAGAATGAGTAGAATTCACTTTGTAAACAGCCCTAATTGGCATTTTCGCAACACTCAGTCCTCACTTTTTCACGTGGCACTTGTTTCACACCCCTCTGCATGACTTTCATGTTTCAGATGACAATTGTCAAAAGAACACACAAAAACAGTCTGTCACATGATCTATATTCTAGTCAGGTGTTGTTATTATGTGTGTGTGTGTGGGGGGGGGGGGGGGGGTACCTGTCACCAGAGTAACAGCAGGTACAACCAGCCATGCATGTCACAAGTTCTGTTTTGCAAGTTTGCAACAATGAATTGCACTGCGAGGCGTTGTGAGCTTGTAGATCTGCTATTTATGGCTAAAATTCTCAGAATCTATTTATGAATCAGGCTTAAAAGGAGATTTTTTCTTCTTTCTATCACAAAAAGATTGGAGGTCCCTAGTAACTCTGAGGACCCCCTAGGGGTCCAGGACCCCCTGGTGAAGACCCTTGTAGTAGAAGATCACTGACTCATTCAGACAAAATATTGTTCATCATAATCATCATGGGTGGCTCGCTGTAGCAATCATAAGCAAACAGACTTGTAAGGATAGCCTCTCTCCATCTCTAGTAATCCTCGATGTTACAGTTAGACTTATCTTCACTAATGTTTGTTCTGCTTTGAATAGCTGGGTGTGGAGGCGAGATCAGAGTAAGTGATTTCCATTTCAGGCAAATGGGGAAATCTACTTGCACAATGTGTACAACCAAGAACGATTTAAGTGTTATGGTATGAGTCACAGTTGTAGTAGCAACAGCAGTTGTCTGTCATCACATTTGCCAGCAAATCACCATAAATATATCGTCGTTGTCGGGTGAAAACCCTGTATGTCCAAAACCGTTCGTTTTGCATTGTATTTATCATTTTAAAAATGATTTAAACTAGTGAAAACAGCCGACCTACAGTACAAGCACACAACGCCTCGCACTGCGAGGCGTTGTGTGCTTGTAGATCTGCTGTTTTCACTAATTTTGTGCGACCACCTTGTATGATGAAGCAGGGCTTTACTTTACAAAAGAACATATACATTTGAAACTTGGAGATACGAGGTTTCCGCCCGACAACGACGATATGGTTATTTGATTTGCTTTTGTTATTGCAGTACTTGCCAACATAGCTCAAATGGCTCTTTGTTCTGGTTAATAATTTGTCTTTTGAAGCACACTTTAGTTATATTTTGGTGTCAGATGGTGGGTTCTTATCTTATTCGTAGTAATCTCATGACACCTAATGGTCGTCATTTGATAATCACCTGCAACTTGATTACAATCACAGTCTATTTGTTTGTGACCAAGATGTATGCCATCATGATCAGGACGCTGCAGTTGGTGCTGAAACAAAGCCAAGACAATAAAACAAGAATGTGAAAGTCACCTTTAGTGTCTCGACATGCATGGTGTGGGAGGATGACACCGTCGCAGTAAACCCCATATATCTGTTCTGTCTGAACATGTTTAAAGAATATGTATTCACACTTTGACATGGGTCTAACACTTTGGTCATGATCACTGATGATTGTTTGTTTGTCTGTTTTTTTTTTTAGATGTTTGAGAGGAACGGATGCTAGTTTTCGCTTTCTGGGTGCTGGGTGGAAGGGAGCTGGTTGCAGCATAACAATGCCCCCCTTCATAATAACACAGTGGTCACTGATTCCTCGCCCGCCTGCCTGTGAATAATATTATCAGCCTGCCCCGAGAGAAACCCACAGGGCAATTCCATAGTTGTGTGTCTGTTGGTGGTGAGGTAGTTTCAGAGTATTTGAATGGGGGAGGGTAAGTAGGTGGGTGGTAGTACCTATCATCTTCTCACTTGGGAGGAGTTTTCACATTGTAGTTTGAAATAGAGGCTAGCTCTCTCTCGCTTGGCTCACACTTGCATGCATGCACTCGTGGGTGCGTGATTATTACACACAACTCCTCTTGCGCACGCTCGCTCTCTCTCTCTCTCTCTCTCTCTCTCTCTCACTCAACCTCTTTTCCCTTGCATACGCTGTCTCTCGCTGTCTCTCTCTCTCTCTTTCTCTGAGGTAGTTATTCATCCCAGTGTATGAGTCAGGGAGGGTGGGGTCTTGGAGGGCTGCAGTACCAGTCACACTTTTCCAGTTTTCTCTCACTCTCTTTTCCCATTTCTCTCCCTCCCTCTTGTCTCTCTCTCCCTCTCTCTGTCTCTTTCTCTCTCTCGTTTCTGCTGCTCCTCTGGCTGCCGCTGCTGTTGCGCCGGCCTCCCTGCCTTGTAGTTTAGAGAGAGAGCCTTGTCCCGCTCACTGTGAAACAGGAGTCCACACTGGCACCCGTCTGTGACGACTGAGGGGGAACAAACCTAGTCCCAGCAAGGTAAGGCGGTGAACGTGGGCGGGAGGCCAACCTAAAGAAACTATCTTCTGTCTTAGTTTGGTCCTTACTCGTTGAGCTTGGAACATATTTACCGGTGAAGGTGGGGTTATTTCAAGTCGTCTCCCTGAGGAGGGAAGGTTTCTTTCTCTTTTTTTTGAGGACTGGTGCTCCATGGACAGAATCCTGGGCTGTGTTGTGAAACTATCCTCCTGGCACTCCTTTGTAAACAGATGCCTTACTGTGTGTTTGACTAATGCGCTCCGGGGCTGCTGCTGTCTCCCAGGGGATGTTGTATTCTTTTTTTCTTTCTGTCATCTCTCTCCTGCGGGTTTGTTCTAGTCAGAGCCTGACCGATATATTTGTTTAGCCGATATATATCAATTATACTGCGATTATTGTGCTTTTTTGATGACATCTGTATCGGCAATTATATGTCCGACGTGTCCTGATTTTTAACCAATTTCAACCTGGTATCCTTATTTGGGAAGTTTTTGGAAAATTTCTAAAATCTTCAAAACCTTTTAGAGATCTTTGCAGAACTATGATCTCACAAGGTGTAGTGATGTGACATGTTGTGAACTTGTAGATCGTCTCTTTTTGAAAATGTTTGAATAGGGCTTGGTTAAATGGAATAAAATGAAAGTGATCTAGGACCCTCCAACATGGAGATTGGCATGGGACCAAACATTCTGCCATCGGTTGGGCTCTAGTTTGTTCATCATTAACTGTGACCTTGTGAGTGGAGCTCCCTTTTTCCATTCTTGTGATTCATTGACAGGGCTCTCCTTCCATAGCCACTGTACTGGGAGTTGTAAACCAGCTACTCTGTTGTCATGGTTTCCTTGAGGCGTGGCCCAAAATGGTAGTCAAAAGATTCAAAATATCATCTCAGTTACAGTTACAAAAAGAAAAAGAAAAAAAAAAATGTCCATGCACAGTAATACAATAGAAGAACAGCAAAGTGCCATTCCCACCAGGCAAAATAACTATATAGATAACTATAACCTTTTGTAATAGTCGGTGGGAAGTTGGTAACACCAACTTCCCACCGAAGTTCCCACCTCCACTCGACTTTTTAAAACTATGCTATTATAGTTATAGTGCTGCTCAGTATGAATGGCCCTTTATACTTGTTTTTTTCCCAAATGTTTTAGCTTATTGCCCATGACTAATAGTGTACTATCTGTTGGAGTTGGATACATACCAAAGCCCTGAACCTTAATGTAATTTCATTCCAAACATGCTACAGGAGCATGTTAGTTACACACGTGGCTGAAGTTATGCAGAGCATAGTTCTCCAGTGACTCTTGTCACAACAGTGAGAGGTTCCTTCCCTTGTCCTCCAGTCGTAGTAGTGCTGACTTTGCAAGTGACTTTGTAATGACAACAAGCTCTCAAGGACATTATTGTGCTACTACTCCCAAGTTTAAGACAACAATGACACTTTATGGGGCGGGGATTAGGAGCAGACCGGTGACGTCACAAGTTTGAGTTGGCAGGCGTAATCGTGTGCAGGAAGACATTAACCACATTAAACCTTGTGTCCCTATTTTTTCAAAGATTGTTGAAAAACAATAACAGCCCTATAAAAGGGTGGGGTTAATACTCTGTATTCAACGTGTTACTGTTAATGGCTATGCCTCGCCATGCTACAGTTACATTTGAGTAGGTTTAGGATCTCTACTAGTGCAGCAATCAAAATAATGGAATGTACTTTATTTCATTTTCTTCCGTGGTGCCTTCAGGATGTGGAAATATGCTGCCTGTTTCCTCTCTTCGGGGTAGGCTTGTCTTTGTCACAAGACTACCCTGCTGATCTGCTCACTTTCTGTCACACTCACACTGTTGTAATAATGGTGGGTATGAAAAGGTTTGAGAACCACTGACATAGTAGTCTCTCAAGAACAGACTAAAGGGGAGCACACACTGGACGCGAACGGCTGCGCAGCGTCGCGCCGCGGTATCGACGCACATGAAGTGCCGCACGGTAACCCCAACTGGATGCGGCGCGCTGCCAAACAGTACATCCATTTCCCCGGTGGGGAGAACCATGGGAGAACATGTTCAACGCGCGGCAACGCTGGAAAAATAGAACAGCGGTGTATCGGCGCGGCAGGCGAGGCGTCCGACGTGCGGCTGCGCGCGTCTGACGCCGCCGGTGTGGGTTAGTTCATTGAAAATAATGGGGCCGTATGTTTTGACGCGGCGCTTCCGCACCGCCTCCGCGTCCAGTGTGTGTTCCCCTTAACTGAGCTCCATTTAAGTGAAAAGGACCTTTTCTTTGATGATGGCTGGCCAGATTGCTGACATAGAAACATAGGTTTTTCAAAAAACCTTAGAAGGATTCAAAAGATACTTATAGAATCGGGTCAAAATTCTAATTTTCAAAATTTTTCAAAAATAGCAGATCTACAAGCTCGCAGCGCGGCACTCGGTGCCGCGCTGTGAGCTTGTATATCTGCTATTTTTCAATAGTTAAAGCATAAAATAATGTTACACAATACTGTGTACCCGTTCTATTGCATTGTGATGGTAACACTTTTGACTATTTGATACATATCTGAACATGAACAATTAGTTTGTAAAGGTGGATTCCAGAGAACTGAGAATCGTGAATTATATAATATATGATACAAAAGCACCACTTAACCCTGATTTATATTTCGAATGGCAGTGTCCTGCGGCGAAGATATCCGATGTACAAGCTCACACGACGATTCGCAGTGCGATGATGTATTGTGAGCTTGTAGATCAGCTATTACTTGCTATTTGTAATCAATAGAATAGTCGCTAGGAAAATAATCTATAGTTGTAGCTCTATATGTGGCCTAGGGTGGATTTGCACCTTCACACCTTCTTCTTCCACCATATGCCATCCTGGGAATGGTAAACTGACCGAATGCTCACCTACAACCCTGGTCTTTACTCATTATTATGTCAAGCATTTCTCCTCAGAACAAGACCAGACGTGGTTGATACGTGAGACGGCCGGCACCTTGATGTGTGCTGTGACCTCAGATATGATGGTGCTCTTGTTGAGGCACGTGATGCACACCTGGCCACTCACCTGGCCACTGACCACCGCTGTTTGTGTAAGAGTTTTCTGAAATGCCTGTGGTGTTGTGCAGCTGGTGGAAGAATGACTCCTTTACTTCAAAAGTAGCAATACAACAATGTAGACATACTCTGTTACACATAAAAGGCCTACATTGAACATGACACTACATTGAACATTTTACAAAGCAAGATTACAAAATATTGGCATCAAAATGTACTTACAGTTGGTCATTGTGCACAATGTCCCATTTCACAATCTTTTTCATTATTTCCCCAAATCCTTCAAAAATAGCAGAACTACAAGCTCACACCGTGTCGCAATGTGACACGTTGTGAGCTTGTAGATCGGCTGTCCCATTTCACAATCTTTTTTCATTATTTCCCCAAATCCTTCGAAAATAGCAGAACTACAAGCTCACAATGTGTCACAATGTGACATGTTGTGAGCTTGTAGATCAGCTATTTTTGAATAGCCAAAGTATAAAATAGGTTGTACACAGTATGCACAATATCTTTTGTAATAATAATCTAAATCGAAAATCGAAAAGTAACTAATAACTAAAGTAGTAAAAAGTAAGTCCTTAAAAAAATCTATTTAACTACAGTACTTGAGTAAACGTACTTAGTTTCCACCACTGGTGTTGGGTTTGCTAGGGAAATGAACTATTTCAAACCAATAATGCTCATCCACACCTGCAGGTGCAACCAAAGCACACTGTAATGAACTCTGCCCTACATAACCAGTAGGAAGCTTTGATGCAAATCTGCTTTTTAAATTGATAGGAGTAGGCGTGGTAGATATTTACACACAGTGAGTAAACGGAATCCAAAGGATTACACTTGGCGGGTGACGTCTGTAAGGAATGCCTTGTTGGTGAGATCTAATCTATTGTCCCGTCTGTATGCGTGCACATATTTTTGACATGTGTTTTTTGACTGCCTTGAGGGAACATTTTATGTTGGAGAGGTTCCCTTTAATGTCCCGATTGTCGCAGGATGATTCGCTTGTTTTTCTACTCTTTTCAAATATGAAATTGTCAAAGTAGAGTTGAAATACTGAACCATGTTGACAAGTTCACCCTTTTAAAGAACAGGTGCCACATTATACCTAATAGAAAAGAGCAGAGCACAGAGTCTTTATGTCTGCACAATTACTGCCAGACTATTAAAACCCTGCTGCCATATCAGGTGTCCCCAAGTTCCCTAGGAAACTAGTGCCGTTAAACAGCGTCTGATAACGATGATAATAAATAAATAAATAAATAAATAATAGACCTCCGGTATTATATTTAAAAATGTCAACATCCCTCTGGCAAGAAGATATTCTCAAACTGTTGTTAAACAACGCAATGCTTTTCTCCATAATAACTAGTTACTAATGCATCGTTTATAAATGCCATTGCCAAATATTGTTTGTGGAAAACACTCCTTTTTACCATTTTCGCAACAGCCACCAACTTTACCTCTGCTCTCCTACATCACATTCCTCTACATGATATTATTAGCCTTTAATCGTGTTGACTCAGGGTGGGTTGTTCCTCAGTTCTAGGGCAAACTCCAGGATTGTATATTGAACATCAGGACAATGCATGCCTCCCCTCTTGCTCCATAGTGTGGGAAGAGGCGACCACACCCTCTACTCTACATCCCATAATGTTGTGGTTGCGGGTTACGCTCTGAACAGTTGAGATTTGATATGGCGAGGCCTTTGTCAAGCTTGGAGAATGCCCAAACCTGAAAACCATAGCAGTGCTCCTGTTTTGCTGCACATAGAATCTCATCGTTACGTTAGGCCTAGTTACCAGGAAGTAAAAGTTGCAGCTTGCTGTGTTTTAGTGCGGTGTGTATTTTAAGCATTTAATTCACAATGTTATAAAAAAAGTGAAAACGAGAGCAACACAATAGCAAAAGTTAAAATCTGTCAACATCGCCATGAGCAACCTTAAGGATTGTACAGTCTGCTGCCTCGTTATAAACACTACTTGATAACAGGTGCCTGGTGGCTCGGACAGTTAGTGCACCGACCCCATGGTCCTTGTGAGTCCAGAGGACCTGATTTGTTTTTTCTGGCGTGTCTCGTATGACTCCCTTTCGTCTGACCTTGGTTTCCTGTCTCTCTACACTCTTTTAGTTAATGAAACAAAGATTGAGAGAGAGAGAGAAAAACAACTAGGCCTACTTGCTGGCACCGTATAGCTTTTGTTTACTGTACAAACGCACAACTCCTGTTTCTCGCTGGGTCAGGGCTGCCTGTTTGTGTGTTGCTGCGGGTCTTGAGCGGGGGCCAGCCACCCGTCGTGCTTGGCAGTCCCAAACGGAGGCTGCAGAGCTACAGACGGTCATCTGTGGAACAAGGGATGTCCAGCCTGTTTTCCCCGTAGCACCTCCCCCTCCGGTGTCAGGCCATGTCTGACGAGTGTCTGTAGCAGAGGCAAAGCCTCCTGGGATATCTGTTGGGACCAGGGACGTGCTGGCCATTGGGAAAAGCGGGCCAACTCCCGAATGGCCGGTTCATTCCCGGCCGGTCCAGGCCGGCCATTAGGAAAAAAATACAAATAAAATGTCGGCCTCCGTTCCATTTTGGGGGCTGGGCGGCCAACAAAGTAAATCGTCACTGTTGGGCAGAAAACTTGTATCTTTTTTCGCAAAGCAAAGCCCTGCTTCATCATACAAGGCCGTTGCACAAAAGTAGTGAAAACAGCAGATCTACAAGCACACAACGCCTCGCACCGCGAGGCGTTGTGTGCTTGTAGATCGTCTGTTTTCACTAGTTTAAATCATTTTTGGAGCTGTGTGGAGCTCCCTATACGTGGCCGTGTGTGTGGGTCTGTCTGTCTGTCTGTTTGTCTGTTTGTCTGTCTGTCTGTCTCCGGGTATGTAGACTGCAGTAACCTTTTGTGACCACACGAGGGCGCTGTTGTTCAGGCCAGGCCAGACACACACACACACACACACACACACACACAGCTCCACTTCGAACAGAGGTTCGATTTTTTAAATGATAAATACAAAACAAACGGTTTTGGACGTACAAGGTTTCCACCCGACAACGATTAAATATAACTCATGTAATTGGCCCACTGGCTTGTCACTTGTCATGATCTGAAATGGCAAATCTTTGAGTAGCAGCAGCGCTACAGAGAGAGATCTCTCTCTATAGCACGCAATGAGGGCCTCTCCAACTCTTTTTTCCCGGGCTGAATCAGGGGCCCAGCACGTCCCTGGTTGGGACTGGAGTGCGCTTTGGGCTGGGGATGATGAGCTGCCCTGTCCCCTACCCACTGCAGTCCTTTATTACCTGTAATTACATTGCGCTGCTGCTGCTGAATGAAGCAACAGCATGGAAACATAGGCTTAGGGGCCACCTCCTTGAAGACATTCATTGGTCACTGGTGAAGACACCAGCTGCCAATTAAAGATTGTTATTTGAAACCATTATTTGGTTTCAAAGGAATCTGATTGAATCATAAGTAAGCAATTTACCCCGAGTGAGAGGACATTATGCTCTGATAATGTCCTGTGTTAGGGTGTTATCGGACGAGGCGAAGCCGAGTCCGATAACACCCTAACACAGGACATTATCAGAGCATAATGTCCGACCCCGAGTGGTAAATAGCTTTTCTACCACTTTTTCCCTTATACATGAAAGAAAACACATAGTTGTAACTTGCAAGGATCTTAAGTTACAATCATTATTGCCTATAAAACTTCCGCGAGACAGCAGATAGTTCCACCAACAACATCTTCTACTCACCAACAGATGGCGCCAACTCCATACTAATCCATGCGTCTAGCTTACAGCTAAGCTAACGTCAGTTAAAAGCACCGTTCCGGCCGTAAATAGAGGCTGTTCGCTTCCAGAAAGGCATAGGTTCAGAGAAAAGGGGCTTTAAAGTTGGCGGATTGCATTGGATCCAAATAAATCGGCGACGATAGTACGCACGTTAGTAAACATAGGACCGCTGCGACCTTCATTTGTTGGTTGGGGGAAAGGTGTTCCGACTACCTCCTGAAGTCCCCGGATGTACACTGAGGCGCATTGATCTCGGACACACAACTTTGCGGCAGTTGTCCTCTCATAACCTCCGGAATTTAGCCAATCAGAATCCAGTATTTGAACACGTGACTCGAAAAAGTGGTAGAACATGGCGTCTATGGGGGCCGGGGGTAATAGAACGTTTGAGTTAATTACATATTGTTTCAGTGAGATGGTTTTGGTGAATGTTCACAATTGCTTCGCCAAAGCATGTACTGTAGGTAAGAAGGTGGAACATTTTCTTATGCAGGCCATGATAAAAAAGTTCATTTTCAACCTGCCGTCACTATTTTGGGCATGTCA
Organism: Nannobrachium achirus; assembly: GCF_963921795.1. Classification (NCBI taxonomy): domain Eukaryota; kingdom Metazoa; phylum Chordata; class Actinopteri; order Myctophiformes; family Myctophidae; genus Nannobrachium; species Nannobrachium achirus. The sequence goes on along the minus strand of NC_137810.1, from coordinate 57,814,727 downwards.
TTATAGGTGAAACATTTTCACGTTCACAAATCGCGACGTGCTGTGAGATTGTATATCGCCTATTTTCACTATTCTTCATATGAGGTATGAGGACTTAAGTGGTTAAGCGTGAGTTTCGCCCCTAGGCTATGGAATTTATCTCATGGCCTCTTTTGACATCTTCAAAAGACTGTTAAAGACTCAAATGTTCAAACAGTCTCTCACATCCTCTCCCTGTGATTACGGCTCTGTGTGTTTACTGTGTTGTAGCACTTTGTCTGTCAATGTCTGTGAAAGGTGCTCTCCAAATACATTTGACTTAATTACTTACTTACATTTGAACCTTTGTTTCATCTTTGCCTCGATCAAACAAATGATCATCTTGTTTGTCATGTCTGTGTTTCCCCAGATAATTGGGTGGCCAAACTAGGTCAAAATGCTGAAGGAGACGGGCTCACAAGTCATGGAGATCTATGACTTTGTCTTGTCGGGAATCGGTAGGTATTCATTTACTGTACAAATCTATTTCACTGAAAACTACAAAATGCTTGATTGTCTCTAAGCAATATAATCATTGCCACTCTCCAATTCAATGTCTCTCTCAAAATGTAGACCCACGGTTGAAGTCCTATCCACTGATGGAGAAGCCGGGTCCAATGACTGCAATATTGCTGTGCTACCTGTTCTTTGTACTGTATCTTGGGCCACGCTTCATGGCAAATCGCAAGCCCTTCCAGCTGAAGGGAGCCATGATAGTCTACAATTTTTCTCTTGTGGCATTGTCAATATTCATTGTCTATGAGGTAGGAAACCAGAATTGAAAGTTTTCTACTGTTCCAAGATTGTGCTTTTAAAGGAGTAGTTCACCCCCAAAATGACTTTTTTTTTTGCTGTTGATTACTCATGCCATGGAGACTTGAGTTCAATAATATTTTATTGTATTTGTCGCATTCCAAAGACAAAAATGTGATTATAGTAAATGTATCCCCATTGATTGTAATCAAATTATTGTCTTAGGAATGTTATATTATTATTATTATTAAAATATTATTGAACTCAAGTCTCCATGGCATGAGTAATCAATAGCAAAAAGGTCATTTTGGGGGTGAACTACTCCTTTAACAACATGAACTATAGCGTCCCCGTTCTATGCATGTTGTAGTTATATATCAGGAAAAAGGTAAGATCTACAAACCCTTGCAACACCTTGTGAGCTTGTGTAGAGATTTGGTGTAGAGGAAAACAATTAAAAATATGATGTATTTTTATCCTTAACTTGCTGAATTTGTTTTGTTATTTAGTTCCTGATGTCTGGCTGGCTTACAACATATACATGGAGATGTGATGCTGTCGATACCTCTGATAGCCCAGAAGCTCTACGAGTAAGTCTTTTTCCTCATTACTGCAGATCAAATCCTGACAAATTGACCCGCAATTGGAGGGTTGCATAGTCCGTAGTAGTAGTAAAGGTCTTGTTCAGATAAATATCAATGTCTGTATTCCCCTCTCTAGATGGTCCGAGTGGCTTGGCTGTTCTGGTTCTCCAAAATTATTGAACTTATGGATACGGTAAGCCCACTGTGCTCTTTCAATTGTCATCTCAATGCATCATGTCACTACTACTAGTGTAGTGGCACTTGGCAAATATATTTAATAATTGAATCATTAATAAGTTAAGTAACGATTCCATTCCCTTTCATTTTATGGAAAAATATATTTTTATAAAAGCTAATTCTGCCAATACATTTCAAACTAGTCCTGGTTACACTGATATTTGTGACTTGATTTTTGTTGCACTAGAGAACTTCCATCACAAGTGATATTATACTAGGAAGACGCCCTAAGGGCGATCTCCATATATGGGCATAAAATCTCCATATATGGGCATGAAAGGGACAAGGACGGAATGATAAAAACACTGGTTATCATGAGACTGACACAATATGTCCATATATGGGCATTCCCAGATATGGGCTTAATATTGATGACATACTGCATATGGAATTAAAGAGGAGCGTGACTGACAGACATGAGCTAGCTGTTTTCATACTAACTGCGACCTACGGTCACAATTAGTATCATGCTCAGGTAGCCAAGTTCAACATCAATAAACTTAAGTTAGGTTCAAGTCAATGTCCCTTCTTCGCTTATGCCACCAACACTTGTACTGGACATTATTATGTTGGGTATTAAAGATATCTTTGGTAATGTCCTCCTTGGGTTAGATCTTCTTTGTGCTGAGGAAGAAGAGTGGACAGATCACCTTCCTTCACATCTTCCACCACTCCTTCATGCCCTGGACCTGGTGGTGGGGGGTGGGCTACGCCCCTGGTGAGTCACAGACTGCTGTTGATTCAACCTTTGGTCAGCGTTTCTGTACACCTTGTACTGCATCTCAAAATGTTTACTGGAGATCACTTGAGTTTGTGCATCTCAAGTGATTTGAACATTGTGCGATTGTAGTGATTGATTGTTCTAGAGAGGAACACTATTATCTGGCACTCCAACCCACCCATTAAACCCATTTAGAACGGGTACACATTATTGTGTATCATTATTGAATGCTTTAACTATTGAAAAATAGCAGATATACAAGCTCACAGCGCGCGCTGCAAGCTTGTAGATCTGCCATTTTTGAAAAATCGTGAAAATTAGAATTTTGACCTGATTCTATAAGTGTCTTTTGAGTCCTTCTAAGATTTTTTGAAAAACCTATGTCTCTATGTCAGCAATCTGGCTCGCCATCGTCAAAGAAAAGGTCCTTTTCACTTAACTGGAGCTCAGTTAGTCTGTTCTTGAGAGACTACTGTCAGTGGGCTCAAACCTTTTCATTTCAACGACCCCCAAAATGATATTTATTTGGCCACGGATCCCCATCTCAAAATATTTAGTTCCAGGGACCACCCAGAAGCAAAATTTGAGTTACAAACGTTCGCTTTGAAAATACATATATTCAAAGATTTGCACATATTTTCACGACTTTTTCAAAAATAGCAGATCTACATGCTCTCAGCGCGGCACTCTGCGCTTGTATATCTGCTATTTTTCACTGGTTAAAGCATTCAATAATTCTAGGCCTAAATGGGTAACTAGCCTCGCGTTGCCAGACTATCACGCTGTGTGAGGGCAATTTTATTTTGTACCGGCTGGTTTGTGTTTGGCAACGCGAGGCTACAAATTAACCTCCTTTTATCTCAACATTCTTGACTCTTTTGTAACAGTTGACAGTGATTTGGTTGTGGCCAGGGGTTGGTCTGGTATGCACTGTAACTTTGTTCTCATCATCACAGGTGGAATGGGATCTTTCCATGCTATGGTGAACTGCTGTGTCCACGTCGTAATGTACTTCTACTATGGCGTCTCTGCTGCTGGACCGCGCTTCCAGAAGTTCCTCTGGTGGAAGAAATACATGACTGCCATTCAGCTGGTATGTTTTAGCTTTCGGTGCAGCTGTTTGTCATAGTTTTTTTTATCAGCAATGATAAAGCAAGTGCTACTTGAGGATTTGATACTGCCAGCATGCAGTATCAGTATCAAGAGTACATTATCAATTAACCACTTAAGCTCTTTTTCAGAATATAGTGAAAATAGCAGATTTACAAGCTCACCACATGCGATGCCACACATAGTGAGCTTATAGAGCTGCTATCTTCACTTTTTTTTGCTATCTTCACTTTTTAAAATCTTAGAATTTTGGGATAAATGTATAACATTTTAACTAATACGGCAATGCATTGATCATGAAATACCTTAATAAAAAAGCAAGTACTCCAGTAGGCTACTTAAACACAAGTACAAATTTGACAGAGCAACTTCTTCTTGTAGTTGAGTAATATACTTTTACTCATGTACTGAGGTTGAGTACTTTGTCCACCTCTGGATGCATGTACTGTGTATAGTCTACTGTCCTTCTGATCCTGTTCTACTGTTAAATGCCCTCTGGTTGTTGTTTCTCAACCAGTGAGAACTTGCTGAAGTACAGGTAAGTGTGATTATAGCACGCCATGGCAATTAAAAAGTTGTAAATTGCCTCCCCCAACAGGGCCAGTTTGTACTGGTATCTCTTCACGCCACCCAGTACTACTTCCTGGACAGCTGTGACTACCAGTTCCCCATCATCATCCACCTCATCTGGATGTACGGAACCTTCTTCTTCGTGCTCTTCTCCAACTTCTGGATCCAGGCCTACGTGAAGGGCAAGCGGTTGCCAAAGCAGGACGCTAAGGCCAGCCTAAACGGTGCTGCAGCACACGCCAACGGCAAGCACCACGAGAACGGGACAACCGGTGGCAAGGCCGTTTGCAACGGTGCCAGCAACGGCTCGGCCCACCACGAGAACGGCGGCTCCCACGTGAGCAAAATGAAGAAGGCCTAGGTTCTCTGGAAGGAAACACCCAAGATGTATGACGATGTGAACTATTATTTTGGATTCCAAAGAATATTTTGGCTGTGTTTCTTTAAAGTACTTTTTTCCTACTTCAAACATGGGGAAATGACGTGCTCGGCGACCTCCACAGTAGGGGTCCCACATTTTGATTGTGATTTGTTTAGTTTCTTGTTTGTATGGGAAACCACCTTTTGGACCGCGTTCACATGGCGACCATTTTGCTCTTAAGTCATACTTGTGGGTGGGGTGGGGTCATATCCGAGTACCCCGAGTATGACATAAGAGCAAAATGGTCGCCATGTGAATATGGTAAATGGAACATGATATGGTATGAAGAGAAGATGTTGTGAGTCTTGTGACCTAATGTTGTCTTCACTGACGTTGCGAACAGCTTCATTGTTAATTATCACAGTGGCTACATGTCCATAGGAATGCATAGCCCACATCCCTCACTACTTATCTGACCCCCGTGCACCCACGCTCTTTCTCCCTCCCTCTGACCACCCTCCCTGGTGGACAGATAACACTGTACAGTTTCTATCATCAATAGCCTCATTTATGCTTCGGCGGAAAACGCCGAGTGACATGTGTTTAGGGCTAAACTTGAATATGTCTTTTGTAAATAGTTTTACAACCAAAAAAAGAAATAAACTAATGGTATTAGTATGCTTTAGACTTTCTAAATTTTGTTACGTTGTCTATTTAAAATTAAAATGCCAATAAATTGAATTTTAAAGTAGCATGTCTCAATTTTGCATTCGGTCATTTCCATGAAACTGGCTTTCACAAATGGCTTTCTTGTTTGCATACTGTATGCGCACACAAATTTGTTTTGGTCTGTCCTGATGGACACTTGACGATGCATCCAGTGAAAGTCGTATCCATTTATATTTGTCGAGCTGCCAAAGTGTTGGGACAAAAGCCCTAGGTTTACAGAAGCACTCTGTTCCTACTAAGTATGAATGCATTTGAACCGCTTGCCCGTGCTGTTGTCTCAGCCATCTGAAGTATGTGGAGCATGTAGGAGTTAAACAAGGGAGCCCATTCTGCTTTGTTTGAGGAGACACATCGGAAGAGCTGCGGATCGAGCGTCCCTTCATAGCGAACCATCACCCACCCGACACAGCCGCCGGCCTGGGTGAACGGAGGGGAGGGGGGAGCATGGCTCAGGGTTGGTCGGGGTCAAAGATAAGTTTATTGAACCTCACAGTCATATCCCTCGTAAAACAACGCTGGGTGAAACTGTATACTTCATATCCATTTAGATAACGCATGATTTAAAGTGTAACATGTCGTCACCGTCGGCCAGAAACCTTGTATCGCCCAAGTTTCAAATTTGTAAGTTTTTTCGTAAAGTGAAGCCCTGTTTCATCATACAAGACTGCTGCACAAATCTAGTGAAAATAGCAGATCTACAAGCACACAATGCACTGCGAGGCGTTGTGTGCTTGCAGATCTGTTATTTTCACTATTTTAAACCATTTTTAAAATGATAAATACAAAATGAACGGTTTTGGACATACAAGGTTTCCACCCGACAGCGACGATATAGTGACATTTCCTGAGAAATTGTACACTTAGTGTACAACCGTCTGTTCAGAGCAATTATTGCAGCAACCATAAACATTTATGGTATATACTGTACCTTTCATGGAAATTCTGCTGAACGTTGAAGCTGTAATTCTTTTGAACGGTAAATTGTGTTTCGTGAAGACTGCTCAAAGTTTTAAATGACCCGAATGGATGGACAGTCCTGAATATTTAAATATTTATATTTATTGTATTTTTTAGAGTCAGTAACTCAGATTCATACGTTTAATTTTTCAGGGTGAACAATTATAATACATCTCATGAGCAATCAAGGAATTCAAATGCATCCAATATGAAACATTCTTAGGCATTCACTCAAGTGTGCATCAAATAGCTACATTTCTACGTCTAGTATGGTACTTCATCAAGTCATTCTCTTTTCTCATTGCTTTTAAGGTTTTTGCTAGGGCTGAATCCAGCTCCCAGCTTTAAAGGCATTCTCAAAATATGGGTATTTGTATTGAAAACATGTTGTGATGTGAATGATGTCAAGCTACATGAAACGGCCACTACTAGTGCAGCGCTGAACCATTAATCTGATGGCTCATGGTGGGTTTCAGTCTCTGCACAGATTGTCTGCTGCTGGGTGCGAGCCATATGACAGGGTGACACGAGAGAACTTTAGACGAGTTTTAGATCCTCTTCTTCCGTTTCTCTACCAGAGATGCGTGGATAGGATGAACACATTCGCAGTATGGTCTGCCCTTTTGAATGAGTGCTTTTTTCCCCCCTTTTTGCTACCAGAGGTTTGCTACTGAAACCCCCGGTAGCACTCGATGAGAAGTGCTGGAGGAAGTGGTTGAGATGATGAGTTTTGAGTATAATGTGTTTTAGGTAATGTTCTCCAGGATGTAGAAGATGAGTTCCATGACTATGGGCTCCTCGTTCCTCTTGCGCCCCCTGCTGTGGATGACAGGGATCAACACACTATCCAGGGCATTGAGGTACTGAGCTGGGAGGTGCTGGCTGTTGCTGCCGGCCACATACCCCACCTGAAATGAGACAGTCAGCGTCACTGAGAGAAAGAGCATCATCTTGATCATCCTCACTGCTGGAGCTTGCATGATATAATAGTTACCTACTCCTCCCGCGAGGGAAATTCAGATATCGCAGCCCAACCCAGCTGCTTTTTTTCCCAGCTTAACCCAGCTTAACCCAGTGCTGCCCACAAGGACCTACATCATCTAGCTCAGCGATTTCCCAACCTGTGGCCATTAATGTAAATAAAACACATTGTGTAAAAATCCCACCAGTGTGAAGTGAGCGGTGCAAAAACCACACGTGTGCATATCTCCAATTATTCGAATTTATTTTGCTGACACACAAAGTGAAACGTAGCAGCGGTTTGCACCGCTCAAAAAACATTTCATGGTTAGTTTTAATAGTTCTAATTGTGATACCAATAAACAGCAATTTAAAGTATACTATGTTGGTGCCATCAAACCACAAAATCTTTTCGGGCCCTTATGCAGAAAAGGTTTTGAACAACGAATCAAACGTATCGTTTGAAATGTTGTATAATCGACATCTTGCACCGTGCTGACCTCTTGGGTGTCAAAAGTGACCCGCAGGCCCAGTTTAGCCATGCCGTCCTCCTTCAGGAGCTTGAGATGTGGGCACAGTGCCAGGCAAAAGGCCCGGGCTATCCGCTCCGTCAAGCGATCGTGTTCGGCGGAGCCGGCTGCAACTCCCTTGGCGTGATCCACCCTCTGTAGAAAAAAGACCTGGACAACACACACTTATGTGCATGTGTGCACACAAATGAAGACACAAATGCAAAGTACTGTAAGGATACCGCTTTGGATGCACTTCCAGTGTTAATGTTCTTCCTGCTGGCCCTGCTGGACTGTCGTCCGTGAAACCTACTGGAACCTACCCTGTCTGAAGACATGCTGTGGTTGAATACTGAATGTATGCAGTACATGTATACGGTACATAGCCTAGCGTGGCCAGACTATATCACTGCGTGGATATGAGTCTGGTACTTCTATATGGAAGGTTTTTTTCCCCAAGGGGTGGGTTAAAAGAATGGCTCTGGACACAATTGGTTAGACCAGACAAATACGGGGCCCTGATTGGTCACCCAACTCTTCGGGGTGAAGAAATGGATTCACAATAGAGCGGGGCCAGACCCAAATCCGCCAAGGGCGGATTCGTCTGATTCCAGGCTATACTGTACATACTGCATATAATGATTACAGTACTGTAAGCTAGGTATAGTATAATATGTCCACAGTAAAATCTTCAGTGTTTTGTGAAATCATCACTGTGGATTTTACAGTGTATATTGTATGCACAGTACTGTACCGCTGCGAGGTATTTCTGTCCCCTGCATCAAGTACTTATTGTACACTATGCGAATGGCCACCGGCTTGCACCAGATACATACAATGCATTTATCTACTCTGGTGAATAGAACGCTTCTGATGTTAAATCGAATGGTTAGTGGATGTTCAGGTCTACCTCAGTCCATCGGATGATCTTCCCATTTTCTTTGTATTCAGACTTCTGGAACATCTTGGTGCTGCTGATGGACTCCATGGATTTTCCATCGATTGGGCTGATAACTCTGGGGGACACAAACCTGCTGTTAGATTTGGTAGGACGCAACTGTCATTTGACCTGAGGATTGAATCAAAGTCTACTAACTGGAGTATTAGACCAGTGGTTTTCAAAGTGGGTGACGGGGCACCCTGGGGTGCCGCCACGGCAGTCCAGGGGTGCCGCGAGACAATTTGATAATATTTGGGATTTATTTGGACACTTGAAAAAATATTTAGTATCATATTAAACTTGAAGTACAAAGTTATTTTCAGTAAGTTCTAACCAAAATGGCTATTATCTCAATGTTTTTCTCACAACATAATCACAAAAATATCGTCACTGTCGGGCAGAAACCTCGTATCTCCAAGTTTCACATGTGTACGTCTTTTGGTAAAGCAAAGCCCTGCTTCATCATACAAGACTGTCCCACAAAACTAGTGAAAACAGCCGATCTACAAGCACACAATCGCAAGGTGTTGTGTGCTTGTAGATCTGCTGTTTTCACTAGTTTAGTACGTTTTATAGATGATAAATACAAAACGAACGGTTTTGGACATACAAGGTTTCTACCCGACAACGACTATATGCTATAAATATAAGGTGCTGGGAGTGAAAATTATAATATAGGGGTGCCTCGGATTAAAAAAATATTTATGGAGTGCCCTGAGACAAAAAGGTTTGGGAACCCCTGGTCTAGACAATGTGCTGCATCCCTCTCCTTTGTTTCCAAATGGATTATTTCAGTGTCAAAACATGTCCTGCTGCAGGTGGGCAGAAGTATAATTCTTTTATAGCCCAAACTGCCTTGCCTGCCACCAGCAGGTCATAAAGTCAAATCCTCATGCAAAATGGATAGGCTGTGCCACTGCCGGGTTATATTCTCTTCTTTCATTTGGTTTCAGTGCTCTGGGCTTCTATTAAAGATGAGTGTTTTGACACTTTAGTCTACGTCTTAGTTAATGGTGGGGTCCCAGGGGAGTCCCCAGCTAAATGATTCACAGTTAGGAAACATGACAGTTCTGTTTGAGGATTGAGGAGTAGACCGGGGTTCCCAGGGATAATAAATCATAATGCGTCTGTGGTTTTTAGTGGTTCCTGTGTAAACAAGCCGTAAAGCTTACTAGGATCTCCTTTTAGTTGACCTTGTACCAGTGATTTGTGCTGTCATGAAACTGTACTTTTTTCTGTTGCAAACTGATAATAAACTCTTCAATTAATGAATCAATCAATGGTGTAATGCCTATAAGGGGTCCTTGACATTATAATGGTTAAGAATCACTGGTAATATCTACCTATTAATCTACCTCCGCATGTGACTACGGTACATGTGAATTATTGTTATATTGTTCTCTTTTGGCCCTTTTCAACTACAAGAACTAACCATGCCGTGGAACCTATTAAACAGCTTCTGGATTTGTTTCCATATGCAACGGCTCGGTTTCAGATAAGGTTCCCAGAACCTAATTTGGGCCCTGCTCAGAAGGTCATAGTAACCCTGAAGGCCTGAACCTGAACTTATACTTAAAAAACGTTTTCCAAAATGACATACTGAAGGGTGAGGGTATGTTGTAAACAGAAAACGTAAACAGAAAACCATCACAGAACTCCACCTGGTTCTGGAAAGTTTCAGGTTATTGGAAGGTTCCGGGTTTATACACACATCGTAGTGGAAAAGAGCCATCTGAAGCCATTAAGACAGAGGTGGGCAACTTAGATGATGGTTGGAGAGGGCCACTATATTTCCACATTCACTCCAGAGGGCCACATTGCATATTGTTACTGTCGAGCAAAAACCTCTCATCTCCAGTAAGAGTAGCAAAAGAATAGCCAATCTACAAGCTCAAAGCACGTCGCAGCGCATCACATTTTGAGCTTGTAGATCTGCTATTTTTGCTACTTTTGAATTGGAATCCTGAATTATCTTTTGTTATTCATTGGAATCCTTAAATGTAACATTTTGATTTAATTGTCTCCACCAGCCGAAGGCTGAGGGAGAGTATGTTTTCCCCTCCGTCCGTCCGTCCGTCCGTCCGTCCGTCCGTCCGTCCGTCCGTTCGTCCGTCCGTGCGTGCGTGTGTCCTCGCAGTTTGTGAGCAGCTAATCTCAGTCACCGTTGGCCCGATCGCTGCCAAACTGAGCACACACACTCCCTGGATGCCAATCTAGAATCAAATCAGCCTCATGGTGGCGCTATAACAGGCCGATTTGTGTGGCCTGGTTGTTACCAGCTAATCTCCGGCGCCGTTGGCCCGATCGCTGCCAAACTGAGCACACACACTCCCTGGATGCTAATTCAGAACCTCTGCCCCACATTTTTTAAATCAGCCTCATGGTGGCACTATAACAGGCCGATTTGTGTGGCCTGGTGGAGACCTGTGCTCGTTTCAAATGCATTTAGTTATACTTATCTTAACTTTATTAACGTAAATACAAATACATTGGACAAAAAAGAAGACTAACATTTCAATACTAAAGTAATTAAAGCAGGTCAGGTTTGCATGTTTGGAACTGTAACAGCTGAAATCAATAATATATAAGTATTCTGATATTAACCTGCAGGCCACAGTAAGTGAATGTGGCCCCCGGGACGCCAGTTGCCCATGTATGCATTAAGACATTAAAGGACAACTTCTTTTTTTTACAACAAGGGTTCATATTTAAGATTTTAATTAGAGAAAAGAAAAAAATTGTGTTAAAATGTTTTAATTTGCTTCGTTCTATTGTTTTATTGCGTTTACCGTGCTAAAATGTGGGGCATGCGTACACATGGGGGCATGCGTACAAGTAGCTAAATATGTCTTTTTAGACACAATAAGCCAGCAGTTTCTTTATTGCTATTTACAGTAACACTTCTAGCCCCCATAAGTCACATCCAACCATGAAAGGTTGCGTTGTATCTTGGGAATGGGCTTATTCTGTGTAAAATGACATATTCAGCCACGCATGCCCCCAACCACTGAAATAAGAATCTCTAAAACAATAGAAAGAAGTAAATGAAATAATTTTAACACTCATCTTTTATATTCTTTAATTACAATCTAAAATATGAACCCTTGTTGTAAAAAACTAAAGTTGTCCTTTAAGAAACAGGGTTCTTCTCACCCTTTGTTCACAGTGCATTTCTCCTCCACCCACTGAATGAAGACCTGCTCCTGGCTGTCTGACTGGTCGAGCCGTCCACAGGTCACGGTGTAGTCCTTCATCTCCCGCAGCGCCCGGCGGAGCTCCGCCATGGTCTCCACCGTGATCTGCACCATCAGCCCGTCTGAGGAGAGGGACAGCGTACAGGAGAAACACACACACAGACAGCAACGAGGACGCACACTCTCATGCACATGAACACGCATGCGCTCCTACACAGGCAGTCTTTTTAAATGTACATTGACACACACACACACACATACACGCACACACACATACAAAGATCGACACTCTAAATAAAGTGTTATTCAGGAGGGATGTTTACTTGCTTCACATACGTAGAACGTACTTAATGTAAACTACAGAATTCCTGGAGGTGAGCAAGTAAACTGTGTGGGGACATTGACTGCCTTTTGAATGCCTTACAACAGACTTGTACTGTATGTAGTCCTTCCTACCTTCCACAATGCTGGACTTGGCGAGGTATCCCGCAGACGCTTTCAGGGCACTACTGAATACAAAGAAGCAAGAGCCAGTAACTGAAAACAAAAACAAAAAACAAACATAGAAAGTATTCATGAGAGTCAAACCCTACATCTTATTTTTTCATAGACAGTCCACCAATCATTGCATTATATCGTTGACGTGCACGTCTATAAAGAAGGTAACTCAAAGTGCCACCCTGTGGTATGAAAGGGATATTACACATCTTATCCCACTCATTCTGGTGTTTCACCTCATTCCAGGGCTTGTATTCAAACATAAATAAAACATTTTGCGAAGGGCAAGGTGAATTACAACCGTCTGTTAGGACTTCCCCTCTCGTTTCTAATTCCATTCGCTGATTGCAGGAAGTTCACACGTTTCTATACTTAGAGAAGAAAGAACTTCCTCTAGCACTCGCTCCATTACAGTATGTGATGGGAAGTCCAGAGACTCCCGTGTCACCAAATCAGTTAAACGAGGTTCTCGTTTAGACCAGGGTTTCCCCAAAGTGGGTGCCGTGGGACCCTAGGGTGCCGTGATGCCAGTCCAGGGGTAGGGGTGGGCGATATGGTGATAATTATCGTGGAGACGATACAATGTCTCCACGATATGCCTTTTCAGAGATATCGTATATATCGTGATACAATTGAGGGAGCCTTGTAAAAAATCCTGTTTAATCGTTAATACAGAGATTCATTGCAGAATTCAATTTAACCCTGCATTTTGGTCTAAATCAGTAGTTCTCAAACTTTAAAATGTCAAGGTCTCCACTTAACTCTGACAGTATACAAATGAAAACAAATGGACCCGTAAGGGTCCATTTGGTTTCATTTGTATACTGTCAGAGTTACATACTTGTAAAGTTCAATTTAGACCTCCCAAAAGGAGGGTCTAGTTTTTGTCAAGTAACTTGAAAAATAACCATCAAAACCAACGTGAAAAAGAACCGTGATAAAATCGTGTATCGTGATACAGCTTGGGAAGATATCGTGATATTGTATTTTTCCATATCGCCCACCCCTATCCAGGGGTGCCTCAGAATAATTTGATAATACTGTATTTGGAATTCATCAATATCACTAATATCATGTCACTATGATTTGTAAAACAGACCTTATTTGCACTCTACTTGATTAGTTATTTTTCCATCTATGGCCAACCCTCTTCACCAAAAATAACCAATCTACAAGCTTGTAGATCGGCTATTTTTGGTGACCTATTTGGTCCCCAGAATAGGGATGCTGGGGTTCAAGTGGTTAAATGTCAAGTATAAAGTTATTTTCAGTCAGTTCTGAATGGAAACGGACATTTCTCCGTGACATAGCCCTATACCGTATCTCAGGTGGAAATATGTGCATATTTACCTCGCGTAATATGATGTAAGATTCTAAAAATTAACAGTGTAATTTAGGGGTGCCGCAGATGAATAGGTTATTTAGAGCAGTGGTTCTCAACCTGTGGGTCTGGACCCCCAGGGAGTCCACAAATGATTTTGGGGGGTCCCCAGATGATTGACTTAATGTGCAACATTGTTTTCTCACTCAACAGTAAACAGAAGTAAGTGTATAGAGGGTAACTGCACATTTCTAAACTAGAAGCAGTGCTCTTCCGAGCACAGGTCTCCACCAGGGCACACAAATCGGCCTGTTATAGCGCCACCATGAGGCTGATTTAAAAAATGTGGGGCAGAGGTTCTGAATTAGCATCCAGGGAGTGTGTGTGCTCAGTTTGGCAGCGATCGGGCCAACGGCGCCGGAGATTAGCTGGTAACAAGCAGGCCACACAAATCGGCCTGTTATAGCGCCACCATGAGGCCGATTTGAAAAATGTGGGGCAGAGGTTCTAGATTGGCATCCAGGGAGTGTGTGTGCTCAGTTTGGCAGCGATCGGGCCAACGGTGACTGAGATTAGCTGTTCACAAACTGCGAGGTCGCAAGGAAGGACGCACGGACGCACGGACGCACGGACGGACGGACGGACGGAGGGGAAAACATACTCTCCCTCAGCCTTCGGCTGGTGGAGACAATTAACAATTCAAGGACTTTTAAGACCCTTAATACATGTAAAATAAAAAAGAATTAACATTTGGCCATATTGTAGAGGTCTTCGGACCTGCCCGAGATCCGAAATTACCCGCGATCCGAACCGCCCCGAGCCGGGTAACGGGGCCGTTTTCGAGCTTTTACCGCGGGGCGGGCCGGGGCCGGGGCCGTCTGCCCCGGTTCCCCGGGTATCTCCTGTTACCCGAGTGGAGCCGAGACAGGCCGAGATTGAAGTGAAAGCGAACGCAACAACTGCACCAAATAGATAACGCCACACGATGGCACTAAAGATGCAGCATGTAATCTGTTGCATTGGTTGTGAGAACTGAGAAGTAAACTCACTCAGTCACAACAACACTGACTGTATCAGTTGGATTGTTATTATTATCAAAGATATTAACGTAACGTTTTGGTTAACGGTTTACAATGGAGTTGTCATTGCGTGTTGTCATGCTCTGCAGAGCAAAATGGACACTCAAAGCAGAAAGATATAATGAACAACACATGCGACAGAAAACGATAGCATTAGCATTGGCTAGCCAAATAAGAAGGAATAAAAACATGGATTTATTTGTATTTACAAACTGTCCGCATTGACTTACTGGTCTGGGAAAAGATCATCTTTTGGCGAGAGGCACAGCGCCGCTGACAGCAACAGCAGCACCGTGGCGACGTTAGGTAAGAAATATGTCTGATACAACTCTTAATATCATAACGTTGGCATTCTTTCATTTCGGGGCGACAGGTTCGGGTCTCGGATCTCTCGTTCTGCTCGGGTATCGGATCCAATTTTTCTAATAACAGGCGGGGCCGTTCGGATCGGATCCATCACGTCTCGGGGCTGATCGGGTAACGGTTCTCAAATTCCAAATGATAGACGGGGCCATATGGGTCCGGGTCCATTTCCCCCGGGTCCTTTTGGGTTCGGGTAGTTCAAATTGGACCCGTGAAGACCTCTACCATATTGTCAAATATCTGAGGCAGAAATTGTGAAAATAGCAACGCGAGGCGTTGTGAGCATGTAGATCTGCTATTTTCACAATAGAACCGTGTTATACAAAATGTAATGCCTCAACTCTAAGTGCTTGTCGGGGTGGGGGGGTCCCCAGTTCAAATATGATTATTTTGGGGGTCGCGGTCTGAAAAGGTTGAGAACCACTGATTTAGAGGGGTGCCCTGAGTCAAAAAGGTTTGGAAACCCCTGGTCTAGACCCTGCAGACCTTTGCGTGGCTGATTGTGAATGCTGATAGCCTGCGTCTGATACTGGCCGTCCTCTCCCTGGACACAGATGAGGTGGGAGTCCGCGGCCTCGTTGAAGCACGCTCCCAGCGCCAGCACGTGCTCGTTGGACTTGTTCAAGGCCTTCATCAGCTGAGGAGGAGAGGCAGACAGACAGACAGAGGACAACAGAGAGGTAGACAGACAGACAGAGGACAACAGAGAGGTAGACAGACAGACAGAGGACAACAGTGACCGATGAACATACAGCATGAGCTGGAAACCTCTGACGCAGTCAGAAAAAGCTAAGGTATGGCAACATGACTGGTGTCTTGAACGCGCGCGAAGGCGCGCGTTCAAGACACCAGTCATGTTGCCATACCTTATCAACAGGCATGATTCATTTATTTTGAGAAGTACATTTTCTTTTTTTCCCCCCGTTTCTATGGTTTCTTGGGCTGGATATGGCTAGCCTCGCAAGCCATCCCGAGTTACGTCATCACCAATGTGCTTCCTTTCTCGGTCTGGTATCCCTCCCATCGAGTCTCTTTATGAGAAATAGGTTCTTCAATTTCCAATCAAAAGGCTGCATTTCGAGCGAACCCGCCTCACACCGCTCCTGATTGGTCGAGCGGCTGCTACAGCTCTCGCATTTTGACAACAAACATGGCGGACCCCATGTCCGATGCGAGTTCACAAATCGCAAATAAAAGCTGCATTAAGCGAAGTTTTATCTGAAATCAACGGCATCTCATAACTTAAAAACGAACAACAGTTTGCACCTTTGGAATTTCTGTCTGGAAAAGACGTATTTGATGTTCTCCCGACGATGTTTTGATGCGCTGATGACTACTGACTGGACCTGTCAGTCAAAGTGAGTAACTACGTCATTGCGTAATGCATTGTCTACGGAGGACTCCCAGACTCTCCCCTGGGAGAGTCTGGCTGTTGCGAGGCTAGGATATGGCAGCCTGGCTGGAACAGTTGTTCAAGTGCAGCTAAACTTGGAATGTTAGTAAATGTGCCACAATTAACAATAATGCATTGCACCTGTGGAGCTGAAATGTGTTGAATACAATTATAATACCTTGTTGAAGTGACCATTTTGTAAAATTTTGCATTTGTACCGGTAGTTATTTTACTGTATTTTAACAACATAATAACCAGCACAGATAGACAAAGAGACATTCATGTATTTATATTTTAAAAGTAACTTTTATTTCCCCCCCTGAACCCAGGGTATGGCAGCTGCATACCCCCTGCCATACCCAATTGACACCCCTGCTCTGACGACAGAATGACGGTGCCAGCTCCTTTCAAGGTCGAGAGTTTTTATTTATGTTTTATATAACCTTCAGTCAACCATCTCTCTCTCTCTCTCCCTCAGAAGCATCGGGACAAACATAAAGTTAATGGCATTACATTATGGCATTGTACCATTAAAGCATACCTCGTTATAGCCATTTGTTGGAATCTTTATGCATGTCCTCTGAGCCTCCAGATCCACAGTGAGTCCTGGCACCATTGGTAGACTGTAACGGTAGTTTCTAAAGTCCTGCAAACAGAACGAGAGCAACATCTCACAGTTTACGGTAGTTTGTTAGTTTTGTTGCATTCTCTCTTAAAGGGGAATACCACTCGTGGAAATGTGTGTTGCCTAGAACTGGAGGATTGATTGTGGGGTTTGGCTTTGCAAAGTACCATACACTTTGATGTCATCAAAGTGTACTTTGCAAGCCAAACACCACAATAAATCCTCCAGTTTTTTGACATATAGTTCAATGTTGAAAATGAGCGGTATTCCCCTTTAATCAGCTTCAACTTTCAACTTCACCTACTGTATATATATCATCCCTCAGATTCTACTGTCACAGAAACATGAAAAATGCATAAAAATGCATGTAATAATAACAGACAAGAAATGAAATCTTCACTAACATTGAAAACAGAAGAACATAAAACCACACAGAGGATAGTCATTGCAGGATCACGGGTTATCTCAGCCTTTAAACTTCTATTCCTAACAATTGGTTTTCTCATAATATTGGCAACCTGGACATTGAAGCTCATTTTACAGTTTCTCTGGATAAGAGCATCAGATAGACGTCTAAAATGTTAACGATAAGGGAGGTCAGGGACGTACTGGGCCCCTGATTCAGCCCGGGTAAAAGAGTTGGAGAGGCCCTCATTGCGCGCTATATAGAGAGATCTCTCTCTATAGCGCTGCTGCTACTCAAAGATTTGCCATTTCAGATCATGACAAGTGACAAGCCAGTGGGCCAGTTACATGAGTTATATTTCGTTGTTGTCGGGTGGAAACCTTGTCGGGTCCAAAACCGTTTGTTTTGTATTTATCATTTTAAGATGATTTAAACTAGTGAAAAAAGCCGATACGAGGTTTCTGCCCGACTGTGATGATTTACTTTGTTGGCCGCCCAGCCTCCAAAATGGAACGAAGGCAGACATTTTATTTTTAATTTTTTCCTAATGGCCTGCCTGGACCGGCCGGGAATGAACCGGCCGTTCGGGAGTTGCCCCGCTTTTCCCAATGGCCAGCACGTCCCTGATGGAGGTTTAGCAGTAATTAGAACAAGTATAACTATAAGGACAGACGCCTTCCTCACCACCAGCAGTCTCATTATGGTGTGTCCCGTCTCTCCAAACAGGGCCTTCCTGAAGCGTACGCTGTACAGTGGACACGGGTAGACTGCAGAGAGACAGGAACAAAGGAACAAGGCAACTAGATGAGAGTGTTTTAACTGGAACATTCAATACTGAATTTACACACACACACTCACGCACGCACGCACACACGCACGCGCGCACACACACACACACACACACACACACACACACACACACACACACACACACACACACACACACACACACACACACACACACACGCGCGCAAACGCACGCACACACACACACACACACACACACACACACACACACACACACACACACACACACACACACACACACACACTCTTGATCATTTATTTATGTCCACGTAAGAGATACAATACAAGGACACAAATATTACAAGGTGCTGTAAAAATGTAGTCAGCAAATCTTGGACAAAATATCCATTACCCACACACTGCTGCTTGTACAAGGGTACAAGTAGCAATGTCTTCGCCATATTTGGCGGCTACCAATAATAGAAGAGATTGCACAGAATTTTGCAAGCTGTTTAGCTGCTTTTTTTTGGCACCCCAAGTTGTTGGACCTATGTACATGTCCAGCTGCCAAAGATGAACACAAGTAGATTGCTATAGCCTTCAGGGGTACAACACACACACACACACACACACACACACACACACACACGCACACACGCATACACACACACACACACACACACACACACACACACACACACACACACACACACACACACACACACACACACACACACACACAGAATACAAAACACTGATGCTGACCTTCAAAGCAGCCAAAGGTATGGCTCCTCCATACCTCCAAAACCTGATCAACCCCTACACCCCCACCCGTTCACTTAGATCAGCCAACACAGGGATGCTGACAGAACCCTCGCTAAAAACCCCAGGACAAAAATCCACTCGTCCGAGACAGTTTGCCCTCCTGGCCCCCAAGCTAAACTCCCTGTCGCACTTAGAACAACGGACTCACTCGCTAGCTTTCGCCGTGACCTTTTCAGACTCCACCTAAACCCATAGCACTACTGAAACACTCAAAGACCAAACATGAAGCTAGTTAGCATTTGTTTTTTAGGTTTATTAGAACCTTTTTTTCTTTACCGATTATATAGTTTTTTAGATTGATTTTATTATATTGTATCATATTGTATTAGTATATTCTATTGATTATATTGTTTTTTAGATTGATATTCATATGCACTTGTCATATTGTTGCTGATGTTCTGACATATTATCTTGTTTATTATAGTGATGTATTACCTGCTTATTGTAAGTCGCTTTGGATTAAAAGTGTCTGCTAAGTGCCTAAACTGTAAACTGTAAACTGTAACCAGGGACGTGCTGGCCATTGGGAAAAGCGGGACAACTCCCGAACGGCCGGTTCATTCCCGGCCGGTCCATTAGGAAAATCTTTTAAATAAAATGTCGGCCTTCGTTCCATTTTGGGGGCTGGGTGGCCAACAAAGTAAATCGTCACTGTCGGGCAGAAACCTTGTATCTCCAAGTTTCAAATTTATAAATTTCTTCGCAAAGCAAAGCCCTGCTTCATCATACAAGGCCGTCGCACAAAAGTAGTGAAAACAGCAGATCTACAAGCACACAACGCCTCGCGATGCGAGGCGTTGTGTACTTGTAGATCGGCTGTTTTCACTAGTTTAAATCATTTTTAAAATGATGAATGCAAAACAAACAGTTTTGGACATAAAAGATTTTCACCCGACAACGACGATATCTGAACTGTCGCTGGAGTAGCGGGAACGCCACCGTCGCCCCCCCTGCAATGTTGTGGCCCTCGGCTTGGTACCCTAGACATAATTCGGCCCCTTGGGGAAAACTAATTGGGGAACCCTGCTGTAAACTGTAAATTATACAACAGGTAGTCGGACTCTCAATGGAAAACAGGCTCTCCAACAGTGCATATAACGAGCACAGATGCACTGTCTCTCATCAAGTGAAGAAATCAGCTGCGTTGGTCATGAAAGACAGCAAGCGCGCCTCTCTCCCCACACTATGCTAGGCGGCTGGCTAGCGGTTTTCATGTAACGTTCAGGGACATAGTATCTAAATGTGGCATTAAAAAAATACAAATTCCTATCGAATATCTTAATTACAATGAAATGAAGTTGACGTGTTTTTTTTTTGGGCAACAGTTGTATAATCGCAATATTACACTCGAGGGTCTGCATATAACACGGTTATCCTGCACGACAGCCTTACTGCAGGAACGAGCCGACAGGCGAGTTCCGTAGGTAGGGCTGGAGTGCCCTCTCGTGTAATATTGCTTACTGTAACACACACTCTCTTACATCGGTACTCGGCCCCCAGCCGCAGCATGAGGCGCAGGGGGAAGGCTTTGGCCCAGGCGATCTCTGCCCGATGGACCAGCAGGCCGAAGAGGCAGGGCTGGTTGGGCAGAGGAAGGCCGTGCACGGACTGGAGCGTGGAGCGCACGTAGAGGAAGCCTGCGTGTTCGTCACTGCCCAGGAAGCAACCGCCGAAGCGGGACAGGGTCAGGTGGCTCACGATCTTCCCTAGAGGAAAAACAGTGGATGTCAGGCCTATCTATTTAGGACTGTATACTTACAGGACATGGTGTTAAGTATTTTAAACCAAAATAGTGTCACGCAAAGAATATCCTACGCTTCTCCAAAAGTCAAATGTCCAAATTAAAAAGAGGAGGTAACCAGAATACAATGCAAAAAAAAGAAAGAAAAGAAAAACGTCTAATGCTTTCAATTATGCATACTTTGCAGCATTTTTCTTGCCTCACAAACACACAAAATACTTAAACATGTAGACTACTTGACAAAACAACTCTTCCTCAGCCAACAACCTGTTCTTGAGCCTAGACAACACTGTAAAGGATGCTTATTTGAAGGTATTAAATGTTTTTTTCTTTTTTTTCCTTTTTTTGCATTGGGCTTTTTATTGGTCTGATCTTTTTACTTTGAACCAAAATAGTGTCCATCACTCATTAAAACAACAAAAATGTTATCTTTTGTAGAAGCCCGAACCCTGTTTCATTTTGTATCAGATGCCAACGTTTGCTAAAATGTCAAAAGTGCATGTAGGAACTTTACTAAAGTATGAGTATGTACTGTATGTGCATACTGTCTGATACTGCATGTACAAACATGCTAGCCTGACAAACCATCCCTGTCAATCACAGGGCCTCGAGTGCAGACGCCCGAGTGGCGCCCGTAGCATGCTCCCATACACATGAAAATCTATAGGCTTTGTCTTCACCCATGGCAGGTGTTAACGGACCATTTCACCTCTGGGACAACCAGATCTTATTTTATTGTTGTTTGGGACACGATCAACACAATCCTGAGTTATTTTTTGTGTTCAATCTGTGTTTTTAGATATTTTAGTATTTCAGCATGCTACAAAGCATCATAATGATGCTTTGTAGCATGCTAAAATACTCAAATATCTAAACCTCTGTCCCAGAGGTGAAATGGTCCTTTATGATCCACACTGCCAATAAGTAAGCGCTGCAAAAAACTGGTCTACAAGCCCGCAAACAAATGCAACTTTGATGCACGAATAGCAGTGCGACTTGAGGGAGCGAAGGCACAGTCAGTCAACGAGAGAGACAGAGAGAGGGAGCAAAGCGAGAGGGATGTTTCCTCTAAAAAAATCGACAAAAAGATAGAAAAACTAAAACAAACACTCGATTTGGATTCTGTACCCAGTGGCGCGCAAAACACAGCTATTTCTGGTGCATAACACACTGAGTTGCTCAATCACTAAATCAGCAGAAATATGCCAACAGTTACTGACAGTTATTATGCAGTGATGTTGTAATTGTCACAGATGAGACTTTCTTCCTCATTTACTGTCCTGTCAAGGTTTTGTATTTCTGTATGTATTACAGTATGTTCTTAGATCTATTATTCCTGTCTGCCTCAGCTGTTTCTCATTCGTAATCACTCCCCTGTGAATTTTTGTCTTGTTCCCTTGTGTCTTGTTGTCAGTCCTTGTTAGTGTGGTGTCAGTGTGATAGTATAGTTTGATAGCTCCTGTCTTTGTTCATCTGTGTCACCTGCAAGACCTGCATTAAAACACACAGTCTTGGGGTATTAGGTGTGTACTACATCTTGCCTTGGTGTCCTGCATTTCGGGCGTCACCAGCACAAAACACTAACATGTAACAATGTTCTGACTCTTTGTTTCTACGTTAAAAGAGCCCCAGAATGTTATTTGATCAAATGAGTACCTCATGACCTAAGAGTGAAATCCCAACAGTGAGCTAAACCAAAGAACCACACTCCACAAGTACACTATTGTGCAATGGCTGACCTGTGAGCGCGTCCCTGTACAGCTGAATGAAGTGGCTGAAGATGTCTTTGGGGAAGCTCTTCTCTTCAGGCAAACACTGCAGCAGTATCACCACCTCCACCTGGCCTACTGCATGCATGCCCTTCGACGTCACACACCAGCACTTCCTGTTGACATCTACACAGAGTCCACATACAACCTCAGGAATCAGTGTCGTCTATAGGCTTATCATTCGCTGCAAGACGTGCAGTTTTGCGTTGCCCGGCGATCAGATTTGCGCCTACGGATACGTCTGGGGAGATCTACATTTAATGTATTTGCTAAAACAGTGGCCAGAACGGCCTCTAACAAACTTAAAGGTGATACACCATGAAATTTCACTTTTCCTATTTTAAAACCTTTTTTTGGGGTCCCACTAGCACCTTCTATCCTCACAAAGTCCCATTTCTGACCGTTGTGTCTTTCTCTGGTTTTGAGAAGGAAAAGGTTAAAAGTATACCACGGGTTCTTAAAACAGGCTGTCCAGATTTGCTGCCGATTGTGACGTCATCATCGGCCGTTTTTTTTTTTTTTTTCAAAAAAACATTTTTTTTAAAAAGATTTTTTTTTCTAATTTTTTTTTTTATTTTTTCAAAAAGATTTTGGGGGGGTGGCGCAGTTCAGGCCAAAGGTGGTACTGCAGCTGAAATGCTCTGAGAGCCATTCAAAAATGAGAGAGGCTCTCTATTCAGGAGTGGTAATTTAGCCTCAAACCTTTTGAAAAACGTTTTTGGGACATAAACAATATGACATAAATACTTTTTAAATGCATGGTGTATCACCTTTAAATCTACTGCTTTGGAAACAATCCTTCTGTCTTTGCGTTGTTTCTGCAATGCAGTTATTTTTTTAATCTCCAAATTGTCTCCAGACAGTTTTAGCAACTAGATTGAATTTAGATGCCACCAGATGTATTGGTAGGAGGAGATTAGCCGCAAATTGCAACACTAGGTTTTCTTTTATTTGATGAATCTAGGGTTGCAAAACCTCCCATAGGGATTCAATGCATCAAAATGCTTGTTTGTTTTTTTTGCTATCTGATTGTATTAAACGACGTCACCAATATTGCGGCTCTATGGAAAGCTTGAATTATGCTCTTTCTATCTGCAAAGTGTTTGTTTCAGAAAGATTGTCTTCCATATCCAAACTTGTCTTCCATATCGCAACGTCCTGCTACCTCCTGCATTATGTGACATTTAGAACCAGGTGGTACACAGGACCGCTGAGCGACATCCCACAAGCGCTTTAAAGTCCAATACTTATAAAAGATTATCACCTGAACTGAATTTCTTGACAGAAAGTCACTCATAACATGTCTATGGTGGATTTTTCTGAAACAAACACTTTGCAGTTTGACGTTGTTTAATACAATCAGATAGCAACAAAAAAAAGAAAGAAAAAAAAGAAAGAAAAACGTTTTGATGGACCTAGATTCATCAGATTATAAACAATCTAGGTGTTGCAATTTGCGTCTATAGGAGGAGATCTCAGATCGCAGTGGCTACGCAAGACTATACCCGACAATGACGTGTGTAAGCTGTTTTTCACGCAAACTGCTGAGTTACTGACTGCTGAGCAAGTAAAGCAAATGCACATACAGTTAACCAGTTTGACCATGGCAAGCAGGTTAGCGTTGAGGACAAAGACCAGAGGTTTGGGCCTGCCACTCTCCAGCTCTTGAATGAGAAGCACCTCAGACGGTCGTTCCTCCACAGTATAATCTGAGGAAGACACAGGGTTACACAGATATTAAGGAAGACACAAGGTCACACAGATATCAGCCTGGAGAGTCTGTTTCAAACACAGACACTCTGTGCTCTCACTTTCACCACTATCTGCTCCGGCAGGCTTCTGAGATTTATCTGTGGTCGCCGAGGACGAGCGCAAGCTTCATTAAATTTTTATGTAAGAAAGCTGGCTCAAGGACACACATAACAATGAATATTTCTTGGATGAGCCCGATTTTAAACATCGGAATCTAACATCAGTTTAGCATTCATTGCTATTGTTAATTAACCTTGATTGAACTTGTGTGTAAGAGCTATTATTTTTTTTTCTTTCTTTTTTAACTATCATGGCCAGTGGAGATTAGTGGCAGGGTGTGAGAAAGCACACACACACACACACGCAGGCACGCACGCACACACACACACACACACACACACACACACACACACACACACACACACACACACACACACACACACACACACACACACACACACACACACACACACACACACAGTGCTGCACATACAGCTGCTAAACCGTACTACTAAGCAATTCCACCGGGACACACGCTCCTTGTTCAAGAGGCACACTATCGTCCAGGATAGGCAGAGGCCAGAGAGTGTGTCCTGGGTAATTAGTGGCGATATGAAACGATGACCTTTTAGTCACAAGATAACATTGTGCTGTACAGTCTCTGAGCTCGCTTCAATGGGAGACCATTACTGTACGTTGTGTTGTGATAACACGTGAATAGAACCCGTCCTACTGTACCTCCTTTCACTCCGGTTGAGGTGAGGATTGGAGGTAGGCCATCCAGGGGGATAAGATTGGCAGAGCTACTGATGTGGCTGCTCACTATAGCTGCAGTCCCCCAACCATATGGGCCACATGCCTCCTATATGACAGAGGGGAGAGAGGGGGCAGGGGCACAAGGCAGAGAGAGTGGGCATACATTGATACGTATTATAGCCGGTAGTCAAAATAACTGGTTCTCAACGTTGGGTGCGGGGACAACCAGGGGACAGCTAAATGATTTAATTGTTAGGAACCATTAAATGGCTCTGAGAGTATACAGATTGAACCAAAAGCACCAGATGGACAGGTACAGTCCTTATTGGAACCTTAGGTAATAAAAAAAAGGTCTTGTAAAGAAAACAATGAAGGCAATCTACAGTTCCCTGGGTCATTATTGAGTAAATTGTAGAATTTCACTGAACAAAAACATCATGCCGTTGCTATCAGATGGAAAACCTCATATGTCCAAAACTGTTACTTTTCAGAATTCAAATAAAGAAATATGGAAAATAGAAGCTCTACAAGCTCAAAAGCCGAGAAGCTATTTTAGCTACTTTTGTGTGACACTATAGCATGACAAAGTACAGGGCATTAACAAAGTTTAAATATGGAGATAACGATGTTGTTCTCCACAGTCAAATGAATGTTAGGATCATTATCTCACATTGATGTTGGTTTCCTGTGGCCGAACGGCTCTCCTGGTCTGAGGTGAGCCGACGGGGCTTTCCACCGGTCCTCCCCGGCAGGGTCTTCTCATGAGTGGTGAGAGAGTGGGCCCTGCTCTGACCGGTGTGGTCGGTGCAGACTCCGACTGCTTATGAATGTCATCGGCAAACCACACCCTCCTCCTCCCTCGGGGAGGTGTCCCTGAGGGGAACAAAGTGTGACAGTCAAGCAAAGTCATGCCACATGTTGTAAACAATGCAGTTTTTTAGTGGTACCAAGTGGGGGCTGCCAAGTTCGCAGAGGGCGCAATTGGAAAACCAAAAAGTTCAAGTGAATCATAAATAAATAAACACGCTATATCATTTAAATTCTAATTAAATTCATAAGAAAAAAAATGTGCTAGTTTAACAATTTTCAATCTGGTGTCCCTATTTTAGGAATTGAATAGACTTTTTTGTTACCACCACGCTCTTGACTGGTGTGGTGTCCTCTTAGATCATCAAACATGCATAGAAAATTGATCACACCGTGGCAAGAGTTAATGCATCTTACGATGAGAAACAGAGGTTTCGGGTATCCGGCCTTCCTCAGTGTACACAAGGCTGGATAGCCAAAATGTCTGTTTCTCATCCTAAGATGCAACAAAGCAAAAAGAAAAGTATCTCTTGCCACTGTGTGCGATCCATTTCCTATGCCTATTTTGGGCATGTCATTAATGTAAAAAATGTTGTAACCTTTTCAAACATTTTCTGACATTGTAGGGGTAGGCCAGGCCATTTCGGAAGGGGTGAAGGGAAGCCTTCAGGGGATATGGCTATATTTGCGGGTTCCCTGGTGGTAAACATTATCTGAAATGACCTTTTGTCCTGAAACGACTCCTTTCTCATTTTTAACAAGGGTTGAATTCTCACTTTTAAGAAGGCTTGAGTGACAGGAGACACAAACACGTCCCTCCTTGCCATCCAGGTGTGTGAGACGGAACTTCAGATTAGAGCAGACTGCACAGAAAACCTGGGCAACACATGGGCACACATCAATTCACCATCTGCACAATGAACCACCATTCAACACACTTAAAGATAATTTGAGATTGAACTGATAGGATAAAAAAGGAAACAAGCAGTTATTTATCACACTAAATATCGAAATTCTAAACTTTAAATATAATAGATCTTCTAATGTGTCACCCATTTTCTTACCTTCCCGCAAGCACGGCAATGGTGTCTCCTCTTTGTGAAAGTAAACTTGACCTCGCACTTCATGCAAACCTGCGCTTGGGCATCAGGCACCCACACAGGAGCCACCTCCCCAAGGACACAGCCTCGCTCCTTTGCCAGAATACCAACCGGACCCGATTGGCAGTCGTTGTCAGGATCTACTGGGACTAGCACGTCGGAGGAGGCTGTGGTGTCAGCCCCCGTCACTCCCACTCCACTGGCTGCCTGGGCCAGAGTGTCTCCGTTGGTCTCATGGTGTCCATTAGGTTCTGGGATACGTCCCCGGAGCTCATTGTTCTCCAGACTGCCATTCACCTCGTCCAGGTGAACATCTGAAGCACTGGGCTGCTCCAGCCCGCTCTCCTCCACCTCCTTCTCCTCGATCACAGAGTCCTCCTTGGACGGGAGCGACTGGGGCTTTTTATTCTCCTCCTCTTCCTCCTCTTCGGGCCACGCAGCTTCAGCAGGGCTCAGCACCAGGGGACTGCAGGCCTCCCCGAAGCTCCTCTCCCCCCACGTGGAGAGGGTGGTCACAGTGCAATGGCCCTCCTCCAGGTGTTTGAGGAGCCTCTGAGATTGGCTCTGCAGCTGCGGGGCCGCAGGACTCTTTTTGGCCTGCCACGGCTGAGCGGGTTCTGACGTCTTCTGGCCCGCGACGGGCTTCCCATCGGGACCTTGGACGGTTCCATCCGCGGGGGCTTTGGACGGGGACTCTGGTCTGATGTGAGCACAGCTGCCCAGCCCTGGTTTAGTGACGTCCCCATCTTTGAGCACCAGGAGGCAGGGTCTGTTCAGCCACTGGTGCTTGGTGTCCATTAGAGACGGAGTGTCCCCTTCATCTGCCGATATGGGAGTGTGTTAGGATTATAAAAGAATCTATTCTCCATCACTCAAGCAGGCCAAAGGACACACTCGAGTGCACATTGATTCTCTACACACAGACCAATGCCACATAACGCACCAGTGGCACTCAACACAGCAGGACACACTAATGCTTCAGGACCCAATCCGAGAACGCATGCACACACGCACGCACACATTGATTATAACACATTAGTTGGAGAAACTTGTGTTCCCTGGAGTAATAATGGGCACTAAACAGCTTGGGCCCATTTATATCATCACCCCCTCACTAAGCTAATAGATTTCAATCATCACTGAAGACCCATTACATCACTTCTTGCCCCTGAAAGGTGTATGTGAGCTGAGTCACACTATAGTGGAATATCGTCATTGCTAAAAGGATGCCAGCTACTCTCTGAAGAGAGATAGTTCTGCTGCAGATCGGTTGGCGGACCGAAAGGTACTTTATCGAACCATCAATGTTCAAAGGATGATTTAGCCAATGAATGGTCCTTTAGTGCTATGCAATGTAAATAACTCTTAATGGTTCTGTAGGCTACATTTTCCCATTGAAATCTGTCATTTTCAGCAAGCCCATAACAAGCCTCGACGGCTTGAAATGATTCTGTGTTCAATATACAGTAGGCTACAGCAGAACCACAAATTGATCTTTCTGTTCCTGTGCAATAGTCATCTTGGGTTGTATAATATCTTTTGTAGATGCATAACTGATGTTATTAAAGACATATTTGCTTATGGCATTTTTATGACCATATGCCATGGTCTTGTGGTACAGTATAGCTACATAGTATAGTGACAGACTAGGGCTTAATATATTGCCTGGCAATAATTGAACCATTGATTTTCTGTCTGTAGGGCTGTTGCACCTTCATGATGTATGAATTGGCATAGGGCTATTATATGGGCCTGTTTATTCAGCATGGTAAACAAAAGGTCTAAGCAAATATGGGTTTGTTTTGATACCAGCCACGGTTATCTCAGTCAGCTTAAAGCATATAGGCCTATAAAATGGATATTTTAATAACTGTTGACAGTTGACACTGGACAGCATAGATTCCATTGAGATAATCTATAGTAGGCTATCAATTTCATTTACCCAGTAACCACACAGTGTTTCATGATGAATTAAGGCACTGGATCATCATCCAACTAATTGACAAAAGAAGAAGAATAATAATAAAAAAAAAAGATATGGCAAATATTCAGCTGTCTACTTAGGCCTCCTGTATACGTCGACAGTTCATACACTGTCGCTGTCATAGTTCAACACACCACATAATAGGCTATACAACCGACTCATTCAAATAAACCGAGAATGTGGCAAAAAAAACTCTCTCAAATAAACTATTTTGCCGGGATAAAACTGCATTGCAGGTGCTTTGCTAAAGACCACCGTCGCTGCCAGTCATGCTGGCGGACCACCGAGCAGAGAGCACATTGACGGACCATCGCCGGTCAGTGTGACTGCTCGCTTTCAGCTGACTGAGCGCTCGTTTCGCGGGACAGTGACGCATCTAGCCTATGCCTATCACAACACGTGGAAATGTTTAATCCGCTTGCGATCACTGAACACAGCAATGCGACATTTGCTCCCCGTCCCGCAAGGCGAATTCAAGCAGAACATGTTCCCTGATGATAATTATAATATTCGCCGTTTAATAAAAACAATTGCGAGTGAAGCCCGCTCTCCGTGCGTTGAGGCACACGCATGTTTTAAGGTGGAGAGAGGAGGGCTATGATGATCACCGAGCGCCACCAAATGCTAAATCAGCGTTTTTTCCCTCTGACATAAACACAGGCGGCACAGAACAGAACCATACATAATCCTGCAATAAACGCACCAGTAACGACTGAATGAGAATCCCTTGAATGAAATCAATTAAGATTCTTACCCTCCGTTATTGCGCCCAGAAGACTCTCGTTCTGCTCATCCCGGGCAGTGAAGAACTTGAGCATTTTAATCTATAGCACATTTGCGGGCTGCTGTATGCTGAGAGGGGAACAGAATTAAGCAGCGGTCTCTCTCTCTGCCTCACAAGCGGGGGATTGGATGATTTCAGCTTCTCTGGCTGCCCCCCCTCTCCCCCCTCTCTATGACCCCCCCCCTCTCCCCTCACTGCAGTTCTTTGAAGAAACTCAAGAGGTGTGCATAAATGTATCTCTCCAGTGTGCAGTATATATGAAAACATAAAGTAGAAAACAGTAGAAGCATAGTGTAAAAAAGCGTTTTCAATAAGACATGACCTTTTTTGATTATACCATTTAGGCCTGAAAGCAAATGTATTTGGCCACGGACCCCCCCATCTCAAAATATGTTTTTCCGAGGGACCAACCAGAAGCAAATATTTGACATTTTTACAAATATTCTTTTAAAAAGGTATATCCAAAGACTTGCAAAAAATACAATTTTTCAAAAATAGCAGATCTACAAGCTCGCAGCGTGGCACTCGGTGCCGCGCTGTGAGCTTGTATATCTGCTATTTTTCAACAGTTAAAGCATTAAATAATTCTAGGCCTAAAACATGGATTAAAACAAATTATTATATGCAAAGTCGGTTGATGTTTAACACACACTGCTGTTGAATAAAACTGGACAAGTTGCTTGATCAGCATCATTGAATGGAGAGGCATGTACACTATAGGCTACTCATCAGCACTGCACTGCATCATCACTTGGGGTCTATGCCATCACTGTAGCATTCTGCTTGGAAAGCATCCATGGAGCCTCGACTAAACTAAATGTCTGCGGTAAAAAATAAAAGAATGAACTAAGGCAGGGGTCTTCAACGTTTTCAGGCCAAGGACCCCTTAGTTGAGAGAGAGATGAACCGGGGACCCCCACAACCTGTTCATAGGTTCCATATGGTTTCATCTTTTGACAGCACAATCATCAGTGTATTTTGGATTCATGTCAATTTGTGTTTTCAGATATTTAACCACTTGAACGAACTGTCAATACATAATAAACTTGACCTTTCACTCTGTACTTAGTGTGCTCTTTTTCCCCTCTACACCAAAGCTCTTTGCCGAAAATAGCAGATCTACAAGCTCACGCCTCGCAGAGCTTGTAGATCGGCTATTTCTGGCTAAAGTTCTCAGAATAGGGACACTAGGGTTCAAGTGGTTCATATAAAAAAGGAGAAAAAAAAGTTTCTATCACACAAAGATTTGGAGGACCCCCTGTAGTAACTCTGAGGACCCCCCTAGGGGTCCCAGACCCCCTGTTGAAGACCCCTGAACTAAGGTGTCCAATTTAGCTAAATATAATGTTCTACATCACCGGAGCAATAACCACAGCACCATATAGAACACGTTTATCGCTTTTATTTTCAAGTTTCATAAACAAAACAAAAAATCTTAAGACTAGCTTTTATGACCACTGCCATCCTGCGGACATCGTGGTGACAGGTACTTTTTAACTATTGACCAAAGAGAGGGACTCCTTTTTTATTTCATTTTCTTTCTTTTTTTTAAATGCACTAGCCAGTCTGACAAAGACGTTCTTGGAGGCATTTGGGGAATAGAAAAGTCTCTGTTTGACGGGGGGGTTTAGGATTTGATATGTCTTGATAGCTAGAGTTAAAACACCAGGGGGAGTTTGATTTGCTTCACTGCAGTCCAATGTGTGTAGGAACCATGGTGGGGTTGGGGGACATCAGTTGGCCTCGTTCTTTGATGCTTCGTCAAAGTTCTCCACAAGATCTGCATGAGGGGAAAAAAACAATGTAGACAGAAAGGTTTTGACTGTGAAGTTAGAGAAATGTGCCCAAAAACAAAACAAAACAGCTATGCCAAATAATTGATATATTTTTAAGGAGAATTACGTACTAAATCGCTTACCTTACCTCTCGCGAGACTTAGCTCATCAGTGTGTTTAATAAACAGCAGAGAAGTACCGAAAAAAAGAGTACTTGGAGCGATGGAATAAGAGTATTTGGGTAAGCCCCGCTGCTCCGGTTGTGGGCTGGTGGAGTCGGCCAAAATGGACAATATTGCACATTTTGATAAAATAACACGTTTTTTTTAAATAAAATAACACTAAAAAGGTAAGGAAGTGATTTAGTCTGTAATTCTCCTATAAAAGCTACAGAACTTAAAAGAAAGACAGTAGCTACCATTAATGAATCTTTAGTTTGTAATTTCCACAGAACAGATTTGATCTATTTGTGATATTACATTGAATGACTTCCTAATGCATATCGTGTCCAAACTATGCTGAATACAGACAGTCTTACCTGGAACATCATCATCCTCCTCCTCAATGTCTTCTGCCTTTGGAGCTTTGCTGTCAAGAGCTGGAATAAGGAACAAGGGACATATCTTACTGCTTAGCTCAGGGATTCTCAACCTTTTTCATTTCCAGGACCCCCAGTTTGATAGGCCTACGGACCCATTTGATAAGATTTGTATGTCTGTGGACGCCAATCTACGCTTTAAACCCCTCAGTGTTAATTTAACTGGGTTGGTTCCTAACTAGGGATGGCCAACGGCTAACCGTTACCGTTAAACCGATAAGAAATTGGTTACCGGTAAGCACTAACGGTCAATTTTGACCGATAAAAAAGAAAAGAAAAAGGAAATCAACCCACGTGTCACACCAAAAGCCCCGTACACCAATATCTACGCAACATCAAGTCATCAACCATGCAACTACGCGCTGTGGTCACACATTTCTGGGACACCAATGTCTGTGTAACATCGAGCATTCACGCAACTGCGAGTCTGCGACGCGAGTCGTACACGCTGACTTATTCAACAAATGCTCCGTCATCGATTGGATTTTACAAAACAGACCCCGTCACATTGAATCCCGTTTAAGAAGAGCTTAAAACACAACTTTCTAATGTTACATGTTGATGACGTGAGGAACGCTAAAGTCGTCTTGGTTACAGAGTAGGATATGCGAAAATAACAAAGCTGAGCTCAGACTCGCAAATTCAATGATCGCTGCATCAGCACACACAAAACACGGGCGAGAGAGAAGAAAATTAATGAAATGGACATCACGTTTAGCCGATTCAACCATTCCAAAAGTTATACGATTGAAAGTTATTGTTCTACATACGAGCATCTCGCTGCGGCTGTTTAGTTAGGCGATAGCCAGGGAGTGCACAGAATGTTAGAGAGGCATGGGCTGAATGGCCTTTTGGTGGACAATTCTGTTGATAAAAGTTAAGGGCTCCAGCCCCCTTTGCTGTATGTGCGCACGTGCCTGGCGAAAGCGCATCACATTACAGACTGATCATTTCAATGCCACCGTTTCTTTGCAAAAACACATTTCTTTTAGAAAACATTTGTATTCTTGTTTCTCCTAGTTTTATTGTTTGTAATGTGTAAATATGGCACTTTATTATGGGGAAAACGGGTGTATTTCCTTTTTTAAATCGCTAAAATAGCGCATTTTTGAACACATTTCCTTAACGCATTTTTGAAGACATTTCCTTAACACTTGGGGAGCCAAACGCGTTCAGGGACGAGTTATGGCCACTAGATGTCACCCTGCCACAGGAAGTTATATCGTCGAGGGACGAGTCAACAAATAGTTAACTTTTCGAGACCGCAGCTTCCCTTTGCATGCCCTGAATCCATTACGTCACCCAGCCAGGGCAGGAAGCCCCCTGTCTCTCCCCACACGGAAGGATTTTACATGGCTTTAGATTCTACTTTGAAACATAAGAACGGCTTTATCTGAGAATGAGGTAAAAACAGCCCCATGGAGGCAGAGAGCTGATTGTTTTCACGGCGACACTTTACCGCGAATTTACCGCGATTTTTTTACCGCGAGTTTCGCGAGCGTTTGTAAACAAATGGAGTACCTCCTCAATCTTCTCTGGACACGCACGTGCACACGCACGAAGCTTGCGGGGCTCATCAAAACATAACGTAAGTCAATGGTGGCACCAGCAACAGCTATAAATGTTATAAACCTTGGCCGCCCATGTGTTAACGGTTAATTAACTGATAAGGCCTTTCGGTTATGAAAAGAATCTCCATTTGGCCATCCCTATTCCTAACTATCAATCATCTAGCTGGGGAATCCCTTCAATGATCTCCGGGGGCTCTTGACTAGGGCTGTCACAATTATTACATAATCGTCTAATTGTGGTTATTTTGCATAATCGTCATAATCGTTTCCATGTTGAAAAAGGATCATATCTTTTTTTTAAAGTAAAAAATAGTGGAAATAGCAGATTTAGAAGCTCGCAACACGACGCGTTGTGAGCTTGTAGATCGGCTATTTCCACTATCAATGTTCTTTCTAAGTATGAAGTCAGTCATTTCTTTGTATATTTAGGTTATGTGTCATATCTACCATGTGCAAATTCAAAGCCTAAAAGCCAAACAGAAATCTTACTGTCAACGACAAATACACAATTAAATCGTTAATCGCAATTATTTGAGTGATAATTAATCGTCATGTAAAATGTAATAATCGTGACAGCCCTACTCTTGACCCAATGCAGAATCTCTATCGTCATTCATGACATCAGTATGGCAAATCTACGACTTATGACTTCAAATTTGGACAAGGATTCAGCCTGAACAGAGCATATCTGCTATTTTTTGGCAATTGTTCCGCCCCAAGATAATGTTTTGGGGATATTTTGATTAACGCAACAATATTGTATTATATCGCTATTTCTTTGGTCACAATAATCGTGATATGACATTTTCATATCGTCCCATCCCTACTACTACAAATCGACAGACACACAGACCCATAGGCGCCGGACCATGGACTGTTTGGGCTGGACTGCCACCCCACTTTTCAGGCTATCGAGCTTTTTTTTCTTTTTTTTCTGTATTTTTTCTCCTCGACCGGCGCGAGGGCAGTAGCCCCGCCCAGTGCGACCCCCAGTCACTCATGCTAATTGCTTCCAATACACAAGTCTGTCTGCTTACATGTTCCACCGGTTCTGAACTTCTGATGACGGCCAGGCTGCAGTGCATGGTAGCCTAAAGTAACAAATTAGCCTACATTATACTCAAGTAGCCTTAGCCTACTGTAAGTACAATTTTTAGGCTTTCTCAGAGGCAAATATTGTAGGCTACTTTTACTCCACTACAAATATTTGAAAACAGTTAAGTTACTTTGCAGATTTCGATTATTATAAAGGCATACATTAACCAGTTCAGTCTATATATTTAGACCATTAGAAATGAAAATACAAGATCACAATGCGACGCTTAGCTATAATTGTGAGCTTAGATCTGCTAAAATATTTGTATCTATGGTACATTTTTTAAAACCTGTGAAATGGGACGTTCTGCAAATGACTACGTTTTATTTATACAGTAGCTACATTTTGATACCAAAACGTCATGCAAGTATTTTGGACATGGGACTTCTAAGTAAAACATGTGAGTAGGTCTACTTTTCTTTTTTCTTCACTGACGGCCGGGCTGCAGCGTCGGCTCGGTCACTCTCTCTCTCCTCACTCAGTCGACTACGATGTAAAAGCAGTTCGTTCTAACTTTCACTATACAGCTGGAATTTCCCTTACTTTATTCACATTTAAACTTAATGTATTTTCTCGAAAATACATTGAGCGCAGCAGAGCCCTCATTCATGCCGAGATTACAGAAGGCATAACAAGGCATAGGCGTACAACATTGTAGGGCATAATAATTAATATTGAAATAAGAAAAGCAGGATAAAACAAGTTATGTATTGTGAAAAAGTTGAATTAAATTCTTAATCCAGAGCTACTAACAATTGTCATCTAACAACACATTGTGCTAGTGATTGTTGTGATAGTTATACTAAAGTCCGAGGTGTACGTTTGGTTACGGTTATGACGTCACCACCTGGCCACGCCCACATCACGGTCCCCTCACTATTTTACCACTGCCGGCGCCACTGCACAGACCCTCTCGTAGACGGCTAGACTCCAGCACCGTACAGATGCTCTTAAATTACACAAGTCCTACAAAAGTACCACCACGAAAAAACCTTTCAAAATCATGCTTGAAATATTTATGAATTTCACTTCAGTGAAAATGCACCACTTAGGAATAATTGCTTTCAAAGTATTTCTTGGGCAGGACTAACACAAATAGGGCTGTCACAATTATTACATAATCGTCTAATCGTGATTATTTGACATTATCGCAATTATTTTGTCATAATCGTCATAATTGTGAATGTTGAAAAATTTCAGAAATAGTGGAAATAGCAGATCTACAAGCTCACAACGCGTCGCATCGCGACGCGTTGTGAGCTTGTAGATCGGCTATTTCCACTATCAATGTTATTTTTTAAGCAGTAAGTTGTCAAATATGTCAGTAATGTATTTGTATATTTAGGTTATGTGTCATATCTACCATATGCAACTTCAAAGCATAAAAGCCAAACAGAAATGTAATTATCAACGACAAATACACAATTAAATCGTTAATCGCCAATTATTTGAGTGACAATTAATCGTCAAAATGTCATATCGTGACATCCCTAAACACAAGATCCAGTATCATATGGCTAGGACCCATGTGGAAATTACACATCTATCATGTGGAGAAAAACAAAGCATAAAAGAATCCCTACTAAACAAATGGTATCCACATGACACACACAACGACATCCCTGAAGAAGTTCATGAAAGATAGGTGTACATTTAATTGCTTAAATGTTTTAATTACTTTGGTATTGTAGGTACTGCATTTTGACAAAATATAGATTTGAGTGGAATGGAATATTCAATAGAGTACTAAGCCAGTGGTTTTCAAACTGTGCGCCTTGGCACACTGGTGTGCAGTGAGACAAGTCCATGTGTGACAACCACACATTATTTCAACATACAGATCTATGTAAAAAGAATATTGAATATTGTGTCAAAAAGCAGAAAAAAAAGCACCCCAAATCATCACTTTTCAGAAATGTCATGTATATCATGATACAATGAGGGATCCTTATTGTTTTTAAATCCTGTTGAATTGTTAATACAACAGATTCATTGCAGAATTCAATTTAAACCTGCATTTTGGTCTAAATCAGTAGTTCTCAAACTTTACAATGGCAAGGTCTCTCTCTTAACTCTGACAGTATACAAATGGAACCATTTGGTACCATTTGTATACTTAACTCTGACAGTATACAAATGGTACCAGATTTAATTGTGTTTTTGTCGTTGACAATTACATTTCTGCTTTTAAGTTGCACATGATGGTAGATATGACACAATTACTGACATATTTGACAACTTTAAACTTAAAAAAGAACATTGATAGTGGAAATAGCCGATCTACAAGCTCACAACGCGTCGCGATGCGACACGTTGTGAGCTTGTAGATCTGCCATTTCCACTATTTTTGACATTTTATTTAAATATATGAACATTTTTCAACATGGAAACGATTATGACGATTATGAAAAAGAATCACGATTATGTCCAAAAATAACGATTAGACAATTATGTAATAATTGTGACAGCCCTACATATCGCCCACCCCTACGCTGCCACACACCCTGCAGGACAGACAGACTCACCTTGCCGGGGAAACTGTTCTGCCAGTTTACGCAGGCTTGTGAGGCTGTCGGCGCCCAGCTGACTGAGGATGCCCGGGAGCATCTCTGTTAGCTGCTTGGTCTCGGCGTGGCCGGTGATGGCGAAGGTGTTGGCGGAGAGAGAAGCCTGCACTTTGGGGTTGTTGAAATGGATCACAGTGCCGTCGTCCTTGATCATGTTCACCTAAGAAAGGTAAAACAGTTAGGGTTATGCTTACAAAAGTGGCCTTCAAATGATTTCCAACTTTTATTCCATGTTGACGACAGTGAATGTGATGGCTCTGTGCTAAAGGTAGGACATCATGAAACTAGGGATGGGACGATAAGAAAGTTTCATATCAAGATTATTGTGACCAAAGAAATCGCGATTTACAATATTATTGCGATAATCAAAATATCCCAAACATCCATTATCATTCTGGGGTGGAACATTTGCCCCAAAAAATGGCAGATCTACAAGCTCACTAGGGATGTGCGCGTGTATTCGGTTATCCGTGTACACGGTTTGTAAACCACTATTCGTTTTGAAAATACAATTCGATTATTCTATTAAATATATTTTTAATTATTGAGATATTAACTTTATTAAACATTTAAACTCTGCGCCCATATTACTGTCTTCTCTTAATAAAATGTTACTTTTTAACAAGCAAATTAAGCAATCCCTTGGTTGATTTGCGGAGCATGACTGTCGGTGTCACAGTCTGACTGACTGTTGCGCGCTGCAGTGGTCGCACTGACCTGCAGTGAGTGTGCATGGCTGCACGCAGCCACACACCAGGCAGGCTGTCCGCTGCGCAAGTAAATTAATGGCAATTAAGCGACGTGTATCTTAAAGATACTGGATGTGAATCACTCGCCTGCACGCTGCATCTGTGATCCGGTCCATGAATTAATCCATATTTTGAGGTGAGAACAAGCCAAGGAGAATGCTTAATCATACATTGGCTGAGTATGGAATACCATTATGTAGCTAACTTTGAAGAGAACAGAGCTGTTGCTCAGTTACTATAGCGACTCCAGTCAGACAGACATCAGCTGTTGTAGCGACCAAGCTGAGACTGATGCGCTAATTATTGATCTGACCCAGATTCACGCAATGACGTAATTGATCAATTTGAGCAAGATTTCAATATTATATAACATTTTAAAAGGCTTTTATATACTCTTGATACTTTTTTCAAACGAGGTTTGCCCTAATAGATCGAAGTGCTCAGTTTTGGCTATTTTCTGTGTGAAATTACAATTAAAAAAAAAATAACAATTCATTTTCGTCTAGTCGAGTATTCGTTTACAAATTGTCGTGTACACGTCAGTGAAATTAGTCGCTAGGAACATCCCTAAAGCTCACAATGCATTGTGAGCTTGTAGAGCGGATATTGTTTGGCAAAGACATTTGATAAGAGTGGAAAAAAAAGACTGTATCAAGTAGGTATATTATAAGTAACTTTTACTAATTATAGAGGGTTTAAATGGTAGCGGACATGCAGCTCTGCAAATAAAGGTGAATTGATCCCAGTGCATGACGGAGGACAATATGACGATAAATTAAATCTCCACGATACGATTAATGTGAGTGTTTTCACCACGATAAACGATAATATCGCACATCGTCCCATCCCTACATGAAACACTATTTAATCAAGGGTGGTTTTCAAACAATTTAAGAAGGCTATGGGGTGCCAGGCAGCTCAGCCAATTCAATCGACATTATTGTCACATCACAGGTTAACATGTATACAGTAAAACAGTGGGTGGAATTCATTTTTGTGCAACTTCCATCGTTTTAGTTGTTTTCAAGAAGAGAAAGTAATTGAGGGAGGGGAGGCAGAGTGTTGGTAGGTCCACATAGCAGCAGGTAGTAGGTACGTACATGAGATTAGACATTAAGGTGCAAAAGAGAATCAGTGCATTGTACATGAGATAAGTGCAAACAGCAACATATTCGTTTTTAAGTTCAACCACATCTCTCTCTGCCTTTGGTGTCCTGTCTCTCTATACTTATACTTTGATATAAAGCACCAAAATGCAGGGAGAGAAAAAAAACTATAACGTACAAAATAATGCTTTAGAAGACTATGTCATACTGGACATGTGTGTGTGTTTAATCAGTGTCCCAAACATAAACAAATGTGGAGAAAAGAGAAAAGAAATATCAGCTGAGACATGCTTTTTTATTTTCTCTATGTGATTGACTCGGCTCTTCTTGATAGAACAAACAATAGATTTACATTAGTAATATTTGTGAACAACTGGAGTAAAAATAGACCCATATTTTTAATGGTGAAGTGCTAGAAAGTTCCAAATTGCATCATCTAAAAACTATAGCCTACTCTTTAAGAATTCATAGAAGTTTTATAACCCTAATTTAGATGTTAAAAACAATCACAGTTTAGGCATGTGTCACACACCAATTAAGGCTTAATTAAGAATGTAATTTCGCCTCTACTACAGCTAAATGGCTATATCAGTGAAACTCATTATTCCAGTCTGCAGTGCAGTTGTGCGTTCAATTACCTCCTCAATTCCAGCAATATTGTTGACAGCCAATTTCTTTAATGAACTCTGTAGTTTTTTGTCATCAGCTGTCGCTGTTCTGTGTACCACCTTCTTCTTCCTACGAGCTGATCCCTGAAACCAAAGCAGACATAATAAGCCCAGAACGCAGTTAAAGGTTTAGCTTGGGGCTGAGCATAGCTCACAAGAACGACTTGATTAATAATAGGCAGAATATCAGGGACGCAAGGGTCCTTACAAATGGAAGCATTGTTTATAAATGGTTCCATTCGTAAATTCACAATAGAGGGTATGCACAATGCATAAAGTGAATGGCAAATCGAGTGGCAAAGTGAGTTTAACGTTGTTTAATGTAATCCGAAAGGACTTTTCTGTTTGGATGTATGGGCTGTCAAGGCCAGAAAGTAGTTTTTTGCCATTCAGTAGGTGTTCCCGCATAACTTCCGGGTATGATGACGATATCACACGCATACCCTTTATAGACAGTTTTTTACAGTGGCATGCCTATCTTTCGCACGTCGATGCCTATCTTTCGCACGTCGAAAATGAATGAAATGGAAAGAAAAAAGAATGAAATGGAAAGAAAATAACACCACGCTCACAGAGGCGCTTCTTGCCTCTGTGAAAACAAAAATAGATCAGATATTGATTGGCTTCCTCATAACGTGAATCACGGACACCACGTTTCTTAACCGATGTGTCAACCATTCCAAAAGTCATACGATTGGTAGTTATTGCTCTACACAAATTCAGAGGAACTGGGAGGTGGGGGGAAAGGGTCGATCTACTTGAAGCGACGTGCAAATGATAGGCACACGTAGATATGAGTCCCATATCAAACTAGGGGCCCAAAGTGTTTGTTTCATAAAAACCCAGCGTAGGCATATTATGAGTTATATCTGTCAATAAATCCGAGCAGACATGTTTTTTTTCCTAAGTGTTGAACTTCGGAAGCGCTCGTCTTCTATAACGCCATGTCCCACTGCCTCTTAGGCTATGTGACATTTAGAACCAGCTGGTACACAGGACCGCTGAGTGACTTCCCACGAGCGCTTCCAAACTCCAGCACTTAGAAAAATATAATCACCTGAACTGAATTTCTTCACAGAAAGTAACTCATAACATGCATACGCTGGGTTTTTATGAATCAAACACTTTTCAGATAGAACGAGGATACTCCAAGCTTCCCATAGAACCCCAATATTTGTGAGCTTGACGTCGTTTAACACAATCAGATAGCAATAAACTGTTTTGATGCATTGGCTGCCTATGGGAGGTATTGCAACCCTAGATTCAACCGATTTAAAAGAAATCTAGTGTTGCAATTTGCAGCTAGCCTTAACTGTCTGTTTGACAACACCCACTTATCTGTGTCTTATCTGATCCATGACAGCTGATATGGTTATTGTGCAGTAATAACTGTGATCCCCACCTTGAAATATCAAGCCAAACAATGTGATTTCCTGGATGTCAACATACCTTTCCTCCTATCCGCACCTGGGCTTGAAGTTTGGCCAATTTCTCTTGATTCATGTTGTTACTATAAAACAGGTGTACAGTACATTGTGAACGTGACAAGATTGTGAAAATGTCAAGATAACCGATCACACACTATGTATTATTATAGTGATTAGCTCCAGGCATGCTACTAGTCTGCTTCCATCATGATTACTGGCCTTGCTGCGATATTAGCTAGAGTAGCTAGAGTAGCTACATGTAGCAAATAATGAGCTAGCAATGGAGCAGAGTGGATTTAAAAGCCCATCAGCCTGATATACATGCACAGAATGAATGCTGATGCATTCAATCGCACCGGGCATATACTGTAACAAGCAAGCCACACAAACCAGACACACCAGTGGTGTGCAGTAACTAGATACATTTACTCAAGTACTGTACTTTACAGGAGCATTTCCAAATTACAATACTTTCACTTCTACTCCACTACATCCTCCTAATACTGTACTTTTACTCCACCACATGTATTTGAAAACTTTAGTTACTTTGTAGATATAAATTCAAAAACATACATAAATTAAAAAAGAAAACATACATAAACCACTTAATTGTCTTTAGCCCTATTTTATACCTGGGCCGTTTGAAAATAGCCTATCTGAGCTTGTAGATCTGCTATTTTCCAATCATTACACATTACTTTTGGTGCTTTTAAGTACATTTTGATGCCAACAATTTCGTACTTTTACTCAAAATACATTTTGAATTCCCGGACTTTTACTTGTAACAATTATATTTCTACATTGCAGTATTGACACTTTTACTTTAGGTAAAACATTAGAGTACTTTTTCCACCACTGATGATAACAGGCAATGAAAGCCACACAAAGCAGACACGCTGATCATTCATGTCAACCTGTTATGATACAAGATGAAAACACAGCAGAGCCTGTTCAACACTCGACCACCTCATAAGCTGTCAATAAATACCCGCGTTTCCCAGACTCGTCGAAGTCCGTGAACCAAACTATCGGTCCGTACACCCTTTAAACTGTGCTAATATGTTACATATACGTGCGTAGAGCGGATAATTTAGTTGTATTATCAGTCCAAACCTGGTGTGAATGTGCACAGAGTCGACATGCGGCGGAGCGAAAGATGGAGGGGATGAGGACGATGTGACGTCACACACCATATGCTTGGTGAAGTCCGCAAAGCTGATAGAGGCCGCTACCGCCACCTAGGGGTTTCTGTGTGCTTGGTGGTGTCTCATTATACCATTGATTGAAGTATTAGAAGTTTGCATAGGGAAAGGTATTGATTGATTGAAGAATTAAGTTTGCAATAGAAAAAAGTACAATTTCATGACAGTATAAATCACTGGTACAAGGTCAACTAAAAGGAGATCCTAGAAAGCCGAGGCTTATTTCCAGAGGAACCTCACTTTAAGTAGCCTATCTCATATAACATTGAAAGACAAACGGATAGAACATAGTACTTTATCTAGGATAATATCAATTTCAAAGGCAGAAAAAGCATAACATCAAATACAAAGGCCGAAAAAAGGGTTGGGGGGGGGGAGCATGGGGGCAGCCGCCTGAAGGTGACTTTTCATACCGATTTTGAATTACACCATTGATTGAAGTATTTATTAGAAGTTTGCATAGGGAAAGGTACAGTTTCATGACAGTAGAGTTCACTGGTACAAGGTCAACTAAAAGGAAACTGGGGACTGCCCATTGGTTCGACCCCCCGGCCGTTGGTCAAGAAATTGGCTGCAGCCTGGAATAAGAGTTAGGTTTCGATGATATGAAATGCTGAAAGATGCTGAAAGAATTCTTTTTAGAATAATTGTTTTTAAATATGGTCCTTGATGCGCTTAATTAGTGTTTGACCCCATGTTGTAGGCTACATGCCTAAACTGTGATTGTTTTTAACATTGTGATTGTTTTTAAATAACATTAAATTAGGGTCATAAAACTTCTATACATTATTAAATTATAAAAAAGAGTCGGCTATAGTTTTTAGATGATGCAATTTGGATCTTTCTAGAACTTCACAATTCAAAATATGGGTCTATCTTTACTCCAGTTGTTCACAAAGAATATTACCAGTGTAAATCTGTTGTTTGTTCTATCAAGAAGAGCGGAGTCAATCACATAAAGAAAATAAATCATGTCCCAGTTCATATTTCTTTTCTCTTTTTCTCCACATTTGTTTTTGTTTGGGACACTGATTAACACGTCCAGCATGATTCTAAAGCATTATTTTGTTCGCCATTGTTTTTTTCTCCCCCTGCATTTCCGTGCTTTATATCAAAGAATAAGTATAGAGAGACAGGACAACAAAGGCAGAGAGATGTGGTTGAACGTAAATACGAATACATTGATACCAGGGCAGGAATATCAGGGAGGCCATGAAGGCCATGGCCGTCATTGCCCAACTTGCCCCTCAGTTTGGCCTTGTGCCCCTCAAAATAATGGCATGCCCTGAGGCCACAGTGGCCTCTACCACTTATACTCCTCTGTCTCTGTCTTGCCAACATGTAGACACCAGTGTCTCTTTCTTGTCATGTAGACACCAATGCCTTTGTTG
Organism: Nannobrachium achirus; assembly: GCF_963921795.1. NCBI lineage: Eukaryota > Metazoa > Chordata > Actinopteri > Myctophiformes > Myctophidae > Nannobrachium > Nannobrachium achirus. The sequence continues at coordinate 57,770,984 of NC_137810.1, read as the reverse complement.
AGTCCACATTTTAAACCAATCAGTATCTTTGATTGGCGCAGGGCTGACCATGGATCAGATTGTAAATGCCAATTTATTTATTTCACAGCAGATAGTCTACAATACATATTACATTTAAAATCATCCTTAACCCTTAAATTAAATTAATTCTTTCAATGGACCAATATCTTGTTTTATTTGATGGCCTTCCTGCCCTGGCATTTGGCCTTTGTGCCCTCAAACAATGGACAACATCAAAGGCCAATAAGTGGCCTTGCCCCTAAAATGACGAAATTCCAGGCCTGGTTGATACTGTTTGCACTTATCTCATGTACAATGCACGGATTCTCTTTTGCACTGTCTATTCTCATGTACGTACCTGCTGCTATGTGGACCTATCAACACTCTGCCTCCCCTCCCTCAATTCCTTTCTCTTCTTGAAAACAACTAAAACGAGGGAGCTCGCACAGAAATGAATTCCACCCACTGTTTTAAACCTGTGATGTGACAATAATGTAGATTGAAGTGGCTGAGCTGCCCGGCACCCCATAGCCTTCTTAAATTGTTTGAAAACAAAAACTATTAAATAGTGCTTCTTTCATGATGTCCTACCTTATTAGCACAGAGACATCACATTCACTACGTCAACATGGAATAAAAGTTGAAAATCATTTGAAGGCCACATTTGTGAACACCCGTTGATCAAGAACGATGGCACTCTGATCCATTTCAACAACCCCAAAGTGCAGGCTTCTCTCTCTGCCAACACCTTCGTAAACTCTACCTCCTGAGCCACACTATTTAAAAAAAAAAAGCCGATCTATGTGGGAGTTTAAGTGGTTCAACTGCTTTTGATGCTATATAAAATTACTGGGCCCCCTTGGTCCTCCCCCCCCTCTCTCTCTCCCTTTTCTGAAATGACACATCTGCAGGGGTCATCGCCATGCTGGCTTGTGGTGGGCATTTTTTTTTTAAATAATTTTTATCCCACAATTTTGTAACCCATTTTTTCACCCAGTGCCAATTGCCTATGTAATCCTGGGCTCTGCTCTCCCTCTGCCAACCTGGGGAGGCAACGGACTGACCTCATGCTTCCTTCTATGCATGAGGAGTCCAAGTTGCTTCTTTTCACCTGACAGTGGAGATTTCCCTGGTTTGGACGTAGCGCGTGGAAGGAACACGTTATTCCAACCAGTTTCTTTCCCCTCCATCAGGCGCCCCGGCTGGCCAGGGGGAGGCATTATTGAGACCAGGATTACGTGCATGTTTTTGTGAGGGTATCAACCCTAGGAGACACAGGGAGAACATGCAATCTCCACACAGAAAGGCCCTATCGCCAACCCCACCTAGGGTGTGGGCGCTGATGACGCGCAGGAGGAACACGCCGCCAGTGCCCACAGCGTCCCCCGGCGGGAATCGAACCCAGGACCTTCTAGCTGTGAGGCGAAGCGCTAACCACTGTGCCACCGTGCCCCCCTTGTGGTGGGCATTTTTGTCAAAATTATTTTTTTTACATACAAAATGAGTGGACAATAATATTACTACCAGAAACACACAAAGAGTTATCCCTGAACAGGTCTGTAACTCAAAGAGTGTACAAAAGCGTCCATTTAGTTCCATTTGTGTAAAACATTTGAGAACCACTTATACTAATTGGACTCCTGATATAACGGTGACTAAACCACTTTCCTTTGAGATTTTCTGCGGAAGTTCTTTGATTGAAGACGTCCGACTTCTCAGTGACTGTCTGACAGCATTGATAAGTCATCATCATACATCACCAGTTGAATTAGTGCACTTAAAGGGGCACTCCACCACTTTTCAACCTATGTTCATATAATTGGTCCTCATTCAAAAATAGCTTTTCTTTTCTTTTCTTTTTTTTTTTTTTTTCTCAGAGGAGGGCTGTGGGCTGGTCAGAAACCCATAGTCTTGTGACATCATCGATTACCAATCCAGCTTATAGAAACTGCAGGCTTTCTATTCCTGAAAAGTTGCAATTTTAAAGTGGAAGCCATTGTTCTCGCGATATTAAAAATCTAAATATTTTTTTCAAAAATATTGATTACATTTTTTTGGGGGAAAATGATGATGTCACAAGACGATGGATTCTGAACTTCCCACAGCTCTCCTAGGAGACTTGGACTGAGTAGAAAAAAATTGTGATATTTTATCATGAACATTAGTGAGGACCTATTATATGAAGACAGGTTGAAAAGTGGTGAACTACTCCTTTAAGTGATCGTTCTCAAACATTAATTTCAAGGGACCTCATAACCATAACTCAGTCTGAGAGTGAGAGTGTCCATGTCATTTTGGGGGGGACAAAAAGTTTGAGCACCACTCTGACCATTGATATAACAACATGGGTTTTTCACAAAACTGTTAAGATTTAGAAGACATTTGATTTTCAGTTTCCTGACCCTCAGGTCTTGCGGGTCCATTTGGTTCCATTACGGGTCAACTTGGTTCCATTTGCACACTCTCAGAGTTACAGACCTGGCTGTAAGGGTCCATTTGGAACCGCCTCAAGGAACCCAGAGGGTCCTTGAACTCCACTTTGAGAACAACTGCAAGAGGAGCAGTGATTAGGCTTACTTCATATACAGTGTCATCATTCTCTGGTTATACAAACTATAACACCCATACACTAACGTTTTTATTTCTTTATTAGTCAGCAGAAATGGATGAATTCAACATTTTCTTTTTTGTGTGCGAGCCTTTGCTTTTAAAGTTTCTACAGCGCAAGATTGGTCAAGAGTCAATACCAAGTTTATTATGATGATGATCGTCTCAAGACCTTACCATGATACAAACGCATCAAAACAATATTTAAAAAATGCACTAGTGAGCGTAACAGCTGAACGAGACAGCTGAACAGCTTATATGTCCCGCAGACTCCAGCTGGCATTGGCTGTTCTCGACCCAAGAATGACTGTTTATGGATTTTAAAGGATAATTGAGAGAATAAGCAACTAGGCCAATGTGATTAAGTTAGCTGTTTACAACAATACATTATCAGCTGAAAATATATAAAACATCAGAAGTACGACACAAGCTTCAGGAAAGATACGGTGCCAGAGCTACAATATTAACATTGTCTTAGAAACAGCAAACATACAGTGAATACCTCCAGCAGAACACAAATAGAAACTATGAAACAAGTGAAATTATCCATGTTTTCTGAACACTATGAGCAGTAAATAGATACATATTTTGTTCATAGCTTCTGATTCATGAACAAGAGACAACAAATTCAGCTATAAAATAGTTCAAATTGTGCAGACATGTCTTCCAGTTTCATTAGACGTCACTCAATATGAGTCACTAGATAATAAGCACTGGACTCTCTATTTTGGTCATGTAATAAGCAAGCCTTGACAAGCCATGACGCCCAAAGAGCAGGAACCTATCTCCTGTTTCTGTAGCAACATATTTCATGTTTCTGTAGCAACATACAGTATTTCAAATACCGGTATATGTTCACAAATCTTTAAAAAATAGCTAAAATAACTATTATATCTACAATCTCACGATGCATCGTGATGCAATGTGTTTTGAGGTTGTAGATTGGCTATTTTTGAAGATTAGAACACTGTCATATGATGAAGTAGAATATAGGGCTTAAGACTTAAGTGGTTAAAAAAAATAACTTTGATTACACCAACTAAATGGTAAATGGTGCATTTATATAGCGCTTTTTATCCAAATCGCTTTACAGAGATTGTGCATTACATTCACCCATTCACGCACACATTCATACACCGGTGGCGGAGGAAACCATGCAAGGCACCAAACAGCTCACCGGGAGCAATGTGGGGTTCAGAGTCTTGCTCAAGGACCCTTCGACATTAACTCAGGGGGAGCCCGGATTCGAACTGGGAACCCTTCGGGAACCCTTCGTGCTCTAATAACGGTTTCTCTACCCCTGAGCTATGCCGCCCCAACTGCCTTATTTATTTTTATTTTTTTCTCCTTCTCTGAGAACAAGGTAAAAGTGACAATTGACATATGACAAACTGTAATGAGAGTCCATTTCTCTCGACCTTTCCCCAGTAAGGTCCTTCAGATTACACCGTGCTGATTGATTTGATCTGAGAGTCGAGCCGTTGTATCACACCCTGGCAGTTGTTTGACCTGACATGCACACTGCTGACCTGCACCACTGAGCCGAGGGGTGTGATGTGGCACCTCCAGCGATGTGGAAGCAACAGGAGAGCTTTCCTCAGCACCGTCTTCCTCAGCAGGATGTAGGCCCAGGGGTCCAGGATCTGGTTCCAGGTAGCCATGCGCACCACCAGTAGCAGACTGAAAGGTGCAGGCTTGTCCTTGGTTTGTACGCTCAATATGAAGGTACAGATCTAGACAGGACACAGACAGAATAACAAAGAGAAGTGGTAGATCAGGGCTGTCAAGATTATGAAAGTTTACACGACGATTAATTGTCACTCGAATAATTACGATTAACGATTTAATTGTGTTCTTTGTCGTTGACAATTACATTTCTGTTTGGCTTGTAGTTGCACATGGCAAATATTACACATAACCTAAATATACAAATAAATGACTGACATATTTGACAACTTAATACTTAAAAATATCATTGATAGTGGATATAGCCAATCTACAAGCTCAGAACATTGTGAGCTTGTAGATCTGCTATTTTCACTATTTTTGAAAATAAATTATTATTTTTTCAACATGAAAATGATTATGACGATTATGACAAAATAATTGCGATTATGTCAAATAATTGCGATTATGTCAAATAATTGCGATTAGACGATTATGTAATCATTGTGACAGGCCTATGGTAGATATGAATGCAAATATGAAATGTGATATTATTAGAATACGGTTATCAAAGAAATACATTTAAATATAATGCAGAGTTCTAAAACCTGGGCCTTTAACGCTTTTGATTGATTGATAACTTTATTGATCATGAAATAAAGCATGTAATATACACCTGAAACGCCATAATCAAAAGGATAACACACTAGGAACGCATTGCGGCCCTCAGTATGTGTCGTGTAGTGTGGTGCTGTTGAGTGCATCAAATGTATAAAGTTCAGTAAACAAACACATCTCAGGAACCACAATGCCTACTATCCAATCAGTTCCCTGAACAAACTGAAACCAATTACTGCTTATCAGGTAACATACAGTGACGCGCTGGAGCAGAATAAAGTCTTAGTGAGTTGAAGAAAGCAGCAACTGCTCACCCAAAACACTGTTCAAGTATCCAATGTATTGCAAGCTTTCAGGCCTGCCTGAAGAATGTCTGTCTTCTTCAGACTCTTTTTCAGGAAATGCAAATGGAAAGCACGACCATGAAACTCTTCAAGCTAGCAGAAGAGCTGCAGGGTTTAAAGTGTGTCATACAGCTCATTGTGTTGGTCGCCAGCATGGAGTTTTAGTTACTTTGCAATCTGCTCTGGTCTTTGTCAGGTCTTCACCTGACTGGTCTTCTTCAGGATCTGATGATGACCAGAGCAGGTTACAAGTTGAAACACGTACTGTATATAATTTTCTGTAGCTCTATAGGCCCACTCTCTCATGAGAAGAAGTTGTTTATTCCAGTGACGTTTCATTTTTTTTTTACTATCTTTAGATGCTCTATTTCAAATGTTCTTTTATTAAATCATTAGATAAGCATCCTGACAAGTCCGGTGCAATTAGTTTTGTACCAAGAAGTATTAGAAATAAATAGTGTTTTACGGAAAAGATGATGGATGCATGAAATTATATTGTACTTACTAAAACTAAAGGATCATGGATTACTTATGTCTTTGGTTGTCCTTTGCCTGTTGACCTCCATTAATCAGTTCTTATACATACAGGTATAGTTAACTTCATCATCAACATCAAAGGATTTACCTTCAAACTATAAAGGCAGAAGGCATGTCATAGAAGTCTTATATCGTCGTTGTCGGGTGTAAACCTTGTATGTCCAAAACCGTTCGTTTTGCATTTATCCTTTTAAAAATGATTCAAACTAGTGAAAACAGCCGATCTACAAGCACACAACGCCTCGCACCGCGAGGCGTTGTGTGCTTGTAGATCTGCTGTTTTCACTACTTTTGTGCGACGGCGTTGTATGGTGAAGCAGGGCTTTACTTTGCGATAACATGTACACATTTGAAACTTGGAGATACGAGGTTTCTGCCCGACAGTGACGATATAATCCTACAGAAACTCTGTGAGGACAGAGGACTTCTTGAGCCACACAGCAGAGACAAGGCTCTACCTGAGTACCAGTAGGTATTTCTTACCAACAAGGGTCCCCAGCACACACAGGATAACAGCAGTATAGCCAGGAGCTGGCAAATCATCTCCAAGTCATAGCAGGTGCCTCCTGTGCTGTGTCTCTTGCGGCGCAGCCTCGACTGCAGCAAGGTGCAGCTGGTCAGAGTGTTGCTCACAATGGAGAGCAGCAGGGCTAGTAGACCCAACATGGAGAAGAGCAGAGGCAGGAGCACATCCAGCCTGTCCCTCATGCCCTCCATACGGAAGAAACACCAGCTCCTCGACCACTGTACCTGGTAGGGCTTCCTCAGGACAACAGGCAATATGGCCACCAGAGCCGCCAGCAGCCAGGAGAGAGCCAGCAGTTTCTTTGTGTGGTGGGCATCCAACGAAGTATGGAAGAGGGGCCTGGTGATTGCGAGGCAGCGCTCCACAGCCATGGCGCTTCCTAAGAACAAGGGGCTCAGGCCAAAGAACACCAAGCTGACCCCAAAGAGATCACATAATCTGTTGTGGGGGTCAAAAGTCTCCCAGTCCTTGTCAGAGCTGTAGACGTAAACTACCAGAGATCCGGTGATGAGGTGACCCAGGAGGTTTGTGATGACTAGGCTACTGGCAAACACAAAGAATGTGGCTTTGGACTTCAGATGGAGGCGGCGCCGGCGGTAAGCCTTGAGCAGGATGAAGCAGGCCAGGCTGTTGGCCAGGATCCCCATGGTCATGGAGATAACAGTGGTTGTGACCTGCAGTTCCTTCTGGATGGTGGCGTTGGCAGCTCTGACCTCTGAGCTGCAGATTGTGTCTGAGGTCCCATTAGCCATGGTCAACGTGTGAAGTCTGATCAGGAGCATAAATGGAAAATTGAAAGGGCGAGTCACAGTTTATTTCACACAGAATTTAAAATAGGTTCATTTGTTTACTTGCTGGCATCCTATAGTTTCTATAGTTTTAACGCACAAAAACCTATGATATTGTTTAGACCAGTGGTTCTCAACCATTTCACACCAAGTACCACCTCAGAAAATATCTGTCTCTCCATGTACCACTAATACAGGTGCATAGCCCTATGCCTATTCCGCTATGCACAAGCCAATAATTTGATGATCGGGTCATCGGTCAATAGGACGCCCCCGCCCGTCATCAAATTATTGGCTTAAGATGTAACAAAAACAAAAACAACCGATAGAAATAAGTATTTTTTTGTGTGTGTGAATTACTCCTTTAACTCCTGCAGTTGTCACACAATGCCACTAGCCTCGGAAACCCAGACTTTTATTTTGGCGATACAATACCACAGACACTGAGACAGACACTGAGACAGACATTGAGACAGACATTGAGAGCCTTTTTCAACCAAGTGCTTGGTCAGAACTACCTGTGGTATAATATAATTATTTCACTCCACTTTTTGTCTTTTTTCTTCCTTTTTGTGAGAGTCCTCTGTGTACCACCAGAGGGTGGCTCAAGTACCACCAGTGGTACAGTACATGTACCACAGGTTGAGAACCACTGGTTTAGACTGAAGCTATACAGTAGGTTCTTGGTTTAGTAGTCTACCTGATCCTACCGGTAGGTTACTGAGGCTCTACACTGTCTCTTTGCATTTCATGTATGTGTTTACCTTGCTTACTGTAAGTCGCTCTGGATAAAGCGCATCAGCTAAATGCCTTTATTGTAATTAGTCTGGTTGTAGACTATAGTAGGCTACTTGTATTTATTGTAATTGTAAAATTGTAACATTAGAGTGGCATAATTTGGCACTAAAGTGAATTGGGATAATAAATACATTAAATGCTACATGTAAGTATAAATTAATTACATTTTTAATGTGGTGCAAGCACTGTTCTATAGAAATGTCTAGTAGGATTATAAAACTAAAATAAAATATAGTGACAGATTCACTTTTACAACCATGAAAATCAAATAATTTCCAAGTTTGAAAGACACCCTTTTGGTTAAACAAAACAGACTTACAATAAAGTTGTTCTAAATACCGTAGCAACAAGTGTGGTTTCAGTTTTGACCACCTCACCCTTTTGGCTTGCATCAAACTAGATCACACTGAGACATGTTCCTAATGGCCATGGATAATGAATAGTGAATAGTTCCTTACCTCAGGGTAGATCATCGTTCAAATTCGCCATAAATTATAATAGTCCCTCTCAATCTCCCTGGATTTCGATTCTACATGAATAAATCAAAGCTCTCCTGTCGCGATTCTGGCAAGCCTGTCCAATGTGTTTTTTTGTTTTTTTGTTTTTTTCCTTCTCGAAGAGCCGTATGGTTCAATATAATTTCTTCACTCTTGTTCCATTGTGCTGCGGTCTGCTCCGATAATGCGCGTTCTTGTAGCGGGGCGCACTGGCCAGTGTGGCAGGCAGTCACTTTAAGAACTGTTGAAGAGTCCGTGTAGAGATGTATGTAGCCTATTGTATACTTCTGAAGACCAATGATGCGTTACGTTAGTAATGAGAATTAATTGTTTCGGTGGCTGCAAGTGTAGCCTAAAGCATCTTAAAATAGAAAGAAAGAAAGAAAGAAAGAAAGAAAGAAAGAAAGAAAGAACTGTTGAGTGAGAAAATAGCAGCAGACATGAATAATGTTAGGCTATATGAGATACATAAAGGGTGCATGTGCCGAAAAGCTTACTAGGATCTCCTTTTAGTGATTGTACTGTCATGAAACTGTACTTTTCCCTATGCAAACTTCTAATACAGTCTTCAATCATCTATCTATCTATCTATCTATCAATCAATCAACCAAACAAATACGTGGTTAACATGCCAGGTGCGGGGAGTGAGGGAGTCTCATCAGTCAGCACAGAGGGGCGGAACACACTCGATCGGAAATAACTGATATTCTATCATGAACACACATTGTTAGCCATTGAGCCAAGCAAGCCGCAAGACAAGCTAGTTCTGAAGGACAGAAAATAGAAAACAGCCAGGTTGGGTTGCCATGCAGTCGTGACATGCATCGGCATTGTCTGAAGAATGGTTCCAGAATCAGCACCACCGGCCATGGACAGCAACAGGCCATGTGCGCTGCAGTGACCCAGCAGCACCGTGCCACAGAGCGGCCACCTGTCAGTCTCACGACTAGGCAGGCTTACTACAGGTTCAACTGTAAGAACCAAGTGTTTGGTAAGCACACAGCCACACACAATTGCAAGAAATTTGTTCTGACTGAGGCATTTTATGCAAACATGGGGGTCAACCTCCCACTGATTGCAACAAAACCAAACTCAGTTAAAGGGATATTCCACTTAAAAAAAAAAAAAAAAAAAAAAAGGTTTTGTCATTGTATGGTCTAATCAGGCGTGTATGAACATCCTGAACAGTTTTTAATTTGCTTAATTCAATATTTATATATATGATGTAAATGTTACCAGGTCCTCCAGGTCCAGGGTCTCTCCCCATACACAACCATTGTAACTTCTTCAAACTCCATTTTTTTTTCTGGTGACTCATAATGCCGTGTTTCTTCGATAACGTTTTTCATGTATTGTTAATAATTAAAATACAATAAAAAATATAAAAAATAAATGAAAAAGGTTATTGAAAAAACACGGTCTGCTCACATATTAGGAGGGGATTATAAGTCACCAGAAAATGAATTTTAATGAATCTATCAAGGTTAAAATGGAGTTACAATGGTTGTGTATGGGGAGGGCCCTGGACATGGAGGGCCTGATAACATTTACATCAAACATCTAAAAACTGAATGAAGAAAATGTAAAACTGTTCAGGGTGTTCATACAAGCCTGATTAGACCATACAATGACAAAACGTGTTTTTGAAGCGTCTAGTCGGCAACCTGGCCAACTCGGGAACGATGTAAATAGGGAATGAATGCCCCGCCCTTTAATGCAAACCCCATTATATACCTGTTTTTGACCATCTGTTTGCCTGTGTCCATTTATGCCCATATATGGAGATATCTGTATCTGTCTGTCTGTCGGCGTCCATTTTATGTCCATACATGGAGATCACTGCAGATATATAGTTCTGGGTCCATTTTATGCCCATATATGCCCATATATGGAGATATCTGTCTATTTGCGTCCATTTTATGCCCATATATGGAGATCTCTGCACACACAGTACCGGTTGCGGAAAACTCTGATGTCAGACATCAGCTCCGCATACGGGCATTCATTTTATGCCCATATCTGGAGAATGCGCGTGCCGGTGGGAAGAACGGTTCTCGAGATATGTGGATTACATACATACACATTCACAGAGATTTTTTGTTGTACGTGATGTCTTTTATGAAGTGATGTCACAATGAGTCAGCGCTTGCGCCGATAACCCTTTTTTTTCAGTCTTGTGCTGTTGATTTAGCCTGTCTTATGTTTGTCTCCTCCGTCTGCACCTCAGCCAACCCAGATCTCCACTACTGATCCTTGTTCTCTTCAGCAAAAGCTGTAAAGTAATTTAAATCTGCATCATCGATGTCCTCCCAGTCACACTCTTTGTTGCTTGTCTTATGTTTGTCTCCTCCTCCATCTGTTTGTCTGTGTCCCTTTATGCCCATTATGGAGATCTCTGTATCTGTCTGTGCCTCCGACTGTGTTGCAGACACAGTGCTGGTTCCCCCTTTAATGCAAACCCCACCTGTTGTCATAGGACCCGTTTTGACCATCTGTTTGCCTGTGTCCATTTATGCCCATATATGGAGTATCTGTCTGTGCCTCCGACTGTGTTGCAGACACAGTGCCGGTTCCCCCTTTAATGCAAACCCCATTATACCTGTTGTCATAGGACCCGTTTTGACCATCTGATTGCCTGTGTCCATTTATGCCCATATATGGAGATATCTGTATCTGTCTGTCTGTGTCCATTTTATGCCCATATATGGAGATCTTTGACCATCTGTTTGCCTGTGTCCATTTATGTCCATATATGGAGATATCTGTATCTGTCTGTCTGCATCCATTTTATGCTCATATATGGGGGCATTCATTTTATGCCCATATATGGAGAACGCGCGTGCCGGTGGGACGAACGGTTCTCGAGATATGCGGATTACATACATACATACACACTCACAGAGATCTTTTGCTGACTCATGTGGCGTACGTGATGTCAGAGCCTTTTATGAAGTGATGTCACAATGAGTCAGCGCTTGCGCCGATTTCCTCCGGAACAGCCTGATGTCAACAATCAGCCCGCATAAGGAGATTCCGAACGTTTCGCGCCGGTTAGGGAAAACCGCGTGTCGGGTCGAGGCCCGGCACTGGACTCCGTGCCGCGGCGGGGAACGCGCGTGCCGAATCTGAAGCCGGTGGGACGGTTCTCGAGATACGCGGATTACAGACACGCAGACAGACACACACGCAGAGACTTCTCGCATTTATAGATAGATAAGCAGGTGGAAGTTCTTTGTTGTCTCCGCCAGGCAGAAAGGCATATGGTCAAGAAGACTACCAGTATGTTTTGCCCCCTGTCCGTCCCAGGGAGCCAGTTGTCCGGATTTAAATTGAAGCAAACACAGAAATAAAAGTTCCTATGATTGGCCGCTAGTTTCGCTGTTCTGGTACCAAAAAGCAACGTGTTCTCAAAGGATTCCATTCATTTCCCGCGAACTTTTACATTTAATTTTCTTATTTAATAAACATTGTCAATGGCACTGAATACTAGGAATGACCCATCAGGGCTTTAGTCATTTCCAATGAAGATGTCAGCTCTTACACTGCTTGCTACTAGACAGAGGGAATAAGCAAGGTTAAGGAGATGACTCATAGGCAATGTTCCCTCAAAATTTTCACCGGTCTGAGCAAACACTCCAACCTTCTGACTGCAACTTGAGCAACTAGACTAGCCTTTTAGAGAAGTGGACTGTCTCTTAGTAACCACATTAGTTGTCAATGTCAAACTAGAATGAATAGAAATCCAGTTTATTTTGGTGTAATTTATTACTCTTAATATGCTAAACAAAACAGCAAGTGCGACCTGATAATAATGAATTTTGTCATTTCTGCAGTAGCTCAAGTGGTGGAAAGCATGTTGTGATCTTGTGATTCTTTCATCTTGCAGCGCACTAGAGCTACACTAGGAGCAGTGCACAACAGTGTGTCGTGTGTGTGTGTGTGTGTGTGTGTGTGTGTGTGTGTGTGTGTGTGTGTGTGTGTGTGTGTGTGTGTGTGTGTGTGTGTGTGTGTGTGTGTGTGTGTGTTCATGCGTCCGTGCGTGCGTAATGATGTAGAAGACCAGTGGTCTTTCTATGGAAAGCAGGGGGTAGGTCCAGATCAAGGTGCAGGCAGGCAGCTGAATCAAACCAGGTGGCAATTTAGAAATACAATACACAAATCTTTCTGTTGGTGTCAAGGGGTGTGCGTGCACTACTTAGATTTTCTCTGCGTGCCACATTCCAGGGCTGTGCGTGTGGCTTACATTAGGGGGAACATTGCTCATATGCAGTAAATTGGGCATCACATTCTGTAATGTTCAAGGTTCAAGGTTCGAGGAACAGCCATGTTTCACCTGATGTAGGCTGTAGGCCAGGGGTAGGCAACCTTAGCCACGGGTGCCAAACAGTGGTGTGTTCTAGACTTTTTTTAAGGCCATACTACAATCTATGATCCGTGGCTATTCGTGTGGCCAGGGCATACGCCAGTGCATAATGCTTATCATATACGTTACTTTGAAACGTTCACGAGGGCAGATGCTATTCATATTTGTATTTCCGACAGCTGACGCTGTATACGTGCGTTACAGGCAGAAGTTAGAGCACAGCACTGGTGCCAAAATTGGCACAGGGGAGGGTGATCACTGGCACACTGGCAGAAATAGGAGAGAGAGGATTTATACTTTAAAATCAAATATTCTTTTAAATGCGGTCAATTACATTAAGTCACCCAATTTGCAGCAAATTACATCCTGCACACAATTCTACATTCATTAAAATTCAGAACTTCGACTGGGGAGGGAGTCGGGGAGATTATGCTGAGTTATTGTCTAATGATCGTTATAGCAAGGTCCTGATGGGGTGTCATTAAAATGAATGTTGACATGGCACACCGACTATCTAGATTCTAGAAAATAAAAACATGGCACTTCATTTCAAAAAGGTATAGGCTCTTCTATGGTTTCTGCTGGAGCAGGAAGAGAGGCCAAACTCGCAGTCAATCAAAAACTGTGTTCTACCATAGACTGTAAAATGAATGGACACAGTTACCCCATTGGTTTCTACAGACTGCAAATCAAGCCTATTTTTCAGTCATTTCAAATCTGCCATCTTCCTAATATCCGGTCTAGAAATGCTGACGGAAATGAATCAAATGAATGCTAATGGCTGCAACCGCAGCGTGGGTGGGTGGGTCTTCACTCGGTAGACCCAGTAGAAAGCCTACCTAGAAAGATATAGCCTACTTTATCATTCATTTTAAAATGAATGTGACCATAAAGCTTTAAAGGGATAGTACATCTATCGATTACTCACCACATGGAGAATTGAATTCATGGATCTTTTTATTTATTTATGAGTGTGTGTGTGTGTGCGCGCGCGCACACGTGCGTCGTGCGTGTGTGTGCGTGTGCGTGTGCGTAGCCAGGAATTAATTGGTGGCTAGGCCTGTCATGAAATGGGTGGGCACAGTGTCACTGTAATAATTCATACTTATTTTTGCCTTCAATTAACTAAAAATGTCCAAAGAATGCTCAGTAACTACAGTAACTCAGTAAGAATTGACAGCCTACACATTATCTCTATTGTCAAGTGATCACGACGAAGCCGTCCATCTCTACCAGCATTCACCTATTCTCTCTCTTCTCATGGAATGGAGCACACACACATACACACAATTGGCCCAATATAGTGTAAATAAAGTGACAAAATCTGGCTTATATTTCTGTCTTACCTTCAAAATCCCTGACAAAAAACATTGCTGAATCTGACCTCTGACTTGGGAATTTTCCTAAATGCCGGTAAGATCAAAATATGGGTATAATTTGGCCATAAAGAGCTTGATGAATTGGGCCTTGTTCTTTACACCTATGAAGTGACAAATAAACCTGATGTTGTCTGTCTCTGACAAAGCATTGATAACACAACATTGTGCAGTGGTGTAATCTATTAGTTAATTCGTTTATTTTCATTTATACTCACATTGTTGCATGCCAGATGCTTGTAAGTAAGGCTTAAATGGCCAGAATGATGAGCCATGCGGCATGGCTTGTCTCATACAATATACTGTAAGTTAGGCTTAAGGAGTGCATACCTGTGACAAAGACATTGTGCCATTGCAATGTCATTATGACCTGGAGCTGGAAACTCTGTGTAAAACAGAAGTGCTACAGGAAAGTAATCAGAGCAGTGTGAGGTAAGTAGAAAAGATATAGGGGAGCCAGCAGAGGGACATACTCCATTTGTAACTGTCCATCAACATTGTATTCACTGAACATTATGTAATGATGTATAAAACAGGAGATACTGTCATAGTACTATTCACACTTGGAAGCATGAGTTCTGTTAAAAACCTAAAACTGTGTGAATGATGGGCTGATGAGATCGCGCCTGTGGAAAACTGTCAAAAATTGGTGACATTACACATCAGAATTGGGCCCTCTTCTCTGTCCAAAGGAAGTAATAATGAAGAGAAGAATGCCTGTCATTCTCTGTCTGTTTCTGTCTGTCTCTGTGTCTGTCTCTCTCTCTCTCTGTGTGTGTGTGTGTGTGTGTGTGTGTGTGTGTGTGTGTGTGTGTGTGTGTGTGTGTGTGTGTGTGTGTGTGTGTGTGTGTGTGTGTGGAGAGGGGGTGGGGGTAAAGACAGCATCTGTGTAAGTGTAATCACACTGTTTTAGTGTGGGCCCGGCTGTGATAACCGGACTGTATCACATCTGATGGGACCCTGCAGGACATTGAGAAAGACGGGGGAAAGACGGGGGAATAGCCCTTAATGCAGGCCACTCTGACATTTGTGGATAGCCATGTCTTTCACATCTCTGTCTAGTATAAATCACTTTCAACATGGCATTTGGTCTTGCAAAACCTTTCAAAAACAAACAAAAAGAGATCAGATATTTTTGAAAAACCTTTGGTAAACTTAAGTAAGTGGTTAACCAATAGCAGTGAGGTAACTTAGAGTTGGCTTGTGATATGCTACAAAGGTTGCTCTCTCTCTTTCTTTCTTTCTTTCTTTCTTTCTGTAGATGGGACGATGCACATTAATGAACATTCCATACATGAAAGTGAAATTAATCAGCTAATCATAATCTCATGCAAAGTAAACGTGCCATATTGATCATGATAGATTGACTGGGAGGCTGTCTCATCGCTCACGCTTCCTGTGATGGACAGAACATCTGAGTAAATGGTGAGCTATGACTCAATGTTTTCTTGAAAACATTAGGTCAGTGTGTCACTCAAATATACAGCCAAGTCATCTATGGTAGATCAACAACTGTATATGTGAGACAAAGTATTAGTGAAACCTTTACCGGTTGAGATACATTTTTGGTCAAAGTAGTATTGACCACTTAAGGCCTTTACACTTTAAGTACAGTCCAGGTGTGGCCATAAAATATGGCAGACAATAAATATACAAGAGATGATCTCTTATATATTTCGTGTCTGCCATATTTTTTGAGCGCCAGCAGGTGAGACTGAGGCTGAGTGAGACTGCAGATATTCAGTGCCATACGTAGTTACTATAAGAGCTGGTCATTAGAAGTAGCAGAATTGAACACTCTAGTGGTATAAAAGCTGGCATGGCAACTATTATAGTTGTAACCATCTGCTGTAATTGTTTTATAGAACATAAATAACCTGGAGACTGCAGTTGAGTCGTCATCAGCATATTTTCTGACACAATGATGTTTCTGAGCTGCTTAGAAGTGGTCACTATGAAGTGTTCATTTTGAAACAGCTAGAACTTGCTGAACCAACATTACTGTACAACAAGGCATATTACACGGCTATATTTATTGTTCTTGCAGTCCCATTGGCTTAAATGTGTCTACTTCTAATGCTATTGTACAGTGTACAATACCTTCAGACTTGGCTTCTCTGCTCTTTTATTCTCTGAGACTCTAGCTAACTGGGAGGGGACGCATCTGAACAACATGGCTAAAAACATCATAATATGATGAAAGATGAATGGACAATTGGATCTCCATAAGGGATGCCAACAGGTACTCAACTCTTTTTCTTTTTAGTGTTCTTGCACTGACCAATGGACACTTTTTTGTTTGGCTCTGCACTATTAGGTTGTGTTAGTACAGTATTGAGTATTTTGCTTGTGTTTGACATGGTGGTGAGATACTTGTAGTAGCACTGACTAGTATTGACTATTAAGGACACTTTTGTTTAGCACTGTATTGATAATTGTGCTTAAGTATTGCTATTTTCTTTTTTTGTAAGTATGGCTGTTTCACTTCGTTCCCTTTCTTTGATGTACCTTGCTCTTTACTGTACGTACACTGTTAATTTTTATTCTTTTCATGCTTCTTTGTAACTTTGTAAATATGCTTATACTGGTGTGCTGCCTCCGGGCGACTGATTTTCCCCTTTGGGATAATAAAGGTATCTATCTATCTATCTATCTATCTATCTATCTATCTATCTAACCCCCTTGGGTTGGCGGCGACGCCGCAGACATACAGTAAGAGATCATGTGCATTTATTGTAAGATTGTTACATACATATTATTGTTACATATTGATGCTCCTAATGGTGCATGGCACAAGGCACATGAGAGTTGTCTTGTCATCTTCAACTGAACAAACAACCATGCTTCAACCTGCAAAGATGGCAACCGAGGCTGGGCACGGAGACACCCTCTCGCTTTAGGCTTTAGACTGTAATGAGGGCCATTCGAGAGAGTAATGAGGACATTTCACGGCAAATCAATACCAAAATGGCTGACATTCAAGCTTCACTGACAATCAAATCAGCTCTTTCAACTCTCAGTGAAGTTATGGAGATGGAAGGTTGATTATCTGCTAAAGGGGATAATCTTAGAGAAGCTACAGCTGATTGAAAAAGTGGACAAAGAATTGCAGGCATTGAAATAGAAAAAGGATGAGTTGGAAAACAGGAGCAGACCAAATAACATTAGGACATTTAATTTACCTGAGAAGGCTGAGGGCCCCAACGCAGCCAGCTTCTTGGAACGAGTCCTGACAGAAATCCTTGCCCATCACCTGCAAGTGAGACCAACGCCTGGGGAGATTGCCTGCTGATGGTACCAATGCTAACGCAGGGAGGCCAAGAGATGTAGATAGATAGATAGATTATCGCAATACTTCAGAACTTCAAGGACAAGCAAAGATCAGGTGTCTTAAGTTACCAGGCAAAAGAAGGCGATTTATTTTGAAAACAGGAGGATTCATATCTTCACCGACCACACCCCAGGCCTTCCAACATCACAGAGATGGCTTCAAAGACATCAAAAATAATCTACACAGTACAAATGTAGAATATTATGCTCCGTCCATCTGAATCTTTCACAGAACCATCAAACAAGTGGTTTACTAACCCATCTGCAGCGGTGGATTTCTTGAAAGAAATTGATCATGACGGAAATGCATTAACACCTGCAAGCGTTCTGGACACACATACTGTAGGAGCCATAATGTGATTTCCATGGGTTTTATTATTGATGTGGAGGTATGCACATTTCATTGACAGATTGGGCACTTCACTGTTAGCACTTAGCAGGTGGTGGGCGTGGGCACCGGTAGCCTGGGCTGGCTTCCAATTTCGGGCTTTTGATCCGGTCGGGAGCGGAAGGGCTCCTACGTTTTTCTGTAGTCCAAAACGGACTACACTTTGGCCGGAAACAACGACCGGAAACAGTTTTAACCCGTACTTGCGCATGCGCTAACTACTTGAGCATGCGCTAACTGGGTTGAAACTGTTTCCGGTCGTTGTTTCCGGCCAAAGTGTAGTCCTTATAGTCAAGAGTTTGCTGGGAACTGCTGTAACTTTACGTCTGTGAAAGAATAAATGGTCAAACGCACGGATTGGAGTGGACCTGAAGTCTTTGCTTGCGTGCACGTCATACAGTGTTTTTACCTTCCATGCTTAGCTCCTCGCTGCCTTTTTTGGGAGGCTCTCTCCATTCCGACATGTCGCCACTCCGAAATTAACTTCTTATTGTCGGAGTGGCGACACTCCCATGGGCCTAAGGTTTAGGGTTAGGGTTAGAGATAGGGTTAGTGTCGGAATGGAGACATGTCGGAAAGGAGACATGTCGGAGTGGAGAGATGCACTCGCCTTTTTTAGAACTGCCTATTTACTGCCGCAATACATACTGTACAAAATACACCCTTTCATAATTGTAGAATAAGATTGATCTGATTTGCTTCAGGTCAGTGCTCTTTTCTTTTGTCTCCAACAACAGCCATGTTTTTGGATTATGATTGGGCTGTGATTGGAGTCATTGGACTGATGTTTATGGTTAGTGTGGGCTAATTTCTTTGGTCTCCACTGCAGCCATGTTTGTTTTGGTTTCAGTACCTTTTACCATTACACAGTCCCTAATGCACTGCAAATATATTTTTCACCTTTCTCTTAGTTACGCCAACATTGGTCTTAGAAGCATTTTTGTTCATTGAACAGATTTGCCACGGTTGAAGGCAGCCTCTCTGTCAGACTGTCACATACTGCTA
Organism: Nannobrachium achirus; assembly: GCF_963921795.1. Taxonomy (NCBI): domain Eukaryota; kingdom Metazoa; phylum Chordata; class Actinopteri; order Myctophiformes; family Myctophidae; genus Nannobrachium; species Nannobrachium achirus. The sequence goes on along the minus strand of NC_137810.1, from coordinate 57,752,142 downwards.
TGACACAGTAAACACAGACACGGCACGCTTGCTGACCCAGTATGCTCTCAACCCGACCTCAACTCGCACACACACGTTTTCTCTCTCCACCCCACCAGGGCACGTACAATAGACCTTATTCACATATATGAATAAGGTCTATGTACAGTGTTTTCCAACGAATCTTCATCCACATTGTTTATACAAAGCAGTTGAAGTAAGCACCATCACGACACACTGTCATAATGCTACCCTTATAGCAACGCTTTGCGTTCACACTCAGGTGCCGGGATAACAATGCAGACATTTTGGCTTGGTAGGTAGATGACGTCACATTAACTGGCAGCACACATTCCCACAGGACACCAAAAATTAAACATGCAGTTAAATTGCAGGCATTTCAAAATTAACTGGAATAGGGTGTAGGGGACAAACAGAGTGTTTTTCTTTTACTTGTATAATAACCCGTTGAACATTTTGCATTCCCTGCAGAGTCCATGCCAACGCCTGATGAGATGGAAGCTGTTCTTGCAGCTATAACTTGGAAGTTTGGCACATTCTGGGCGTGAATAATGTAATCGCTGATGCATTAGTCTGGGTGAGGTGAGGCTATGCTGTGGGCCTGAGATTCTCTCTCTCGCTCTCTCTCTCTATACCTTTCACCATTACACAGTCCACAATACACTGTACTATACTTTAGGATCACACTTACACTTGAATGCTTATACGGAAACCTATTGTTTTCTAAATATGTCTCTTTATTGTTTGCCCCATGGGGTCTGGGACTGCCCATAAGTCCTCATTACACAGACTACGAGTGGTCTCCCTTGTGTTGCATAGCCAGAGCCAGGCAAGTGTAACTGCAGAGAATGGCAAACAGTGAAAAGCAAACATGCTGATCTGGACAGTGGTGTAGAGTAACTACTGTAAGTACATTTACTTAAGAACTGTATACCTTGGCTATTTGAAAATAGCCGATCTACAAGCTCAATGCGTCGCGCTTGTAGATCGTGTAGATCTTGTAGATCTTGTAGATCTGCTTGTAGATCTGCTATTTTCAAACATTTTGCACTTTTACTTTTCTTATACTTTTACTCAAGTAAAGAATTTTTCCACGCTTGGATCTGGATGCACCCTACTCTACTGTATAATTGGTGAATGGTGCATGACGGTCGGTTACACATGCTGGTCTGTCTCTGACTGGAAGAAAGTTAGCAATCATTAAAGTGTGCAGGATTACCTAGAGTTGGGGAGAATGATTGCTAGTAAAATAGGACATCGATGGCCAAAATGCAAAACCTCCTATAAGCAAATTTCAAGATGTTTGGATTTCACTTGAAATCACTTGAAAAACAGCTATGCTGCACATTGTCACAATTTGTCAGTCTCTCTGCAAGATTGTTCTGTTCTGCCCCTCATTTTGTAAAAAAAATCATGTTATTAGAACATGACATTTGACAGGTTTGCAAAAGTGGCAAAATGATAAAGCTCAAAACCTTCTATCTGCATTGCCTTTTTGATTGCTAATGATGTCAGGTGGTGAAACCTTTACCACATGGGTGAGTTGAGAAATGTTAATGGTAATACTTGTAACACACCTGAATGTCTTGATCTCAAAAGGAGCATAATTAAGTGCTGTAAAAAGTGTTATTTAACAAAAACAATTCTAGGTAAAAACCTCCTATCTGCAAGTTGTCGACTGTAGATAGATAGGTTTTTACCTAGAAATAGTAGAAATAGTTGATAGGAGGTTTTGGTGTTGAACACATATTTCTCTTTTTCATTTTCCCAACAAAGTGAATTTTTCAGATAGGAGGTTTTGCATTTTGGCCATCGATATGGATTTAGAAATGGAATAAGGTTTGAAGTAACAGTACTCTATATAATCCAGAGAGTTAATTTGTTTACACTTGTAGAACTGAAGTGGGGCTGCTTTCACAGTTTGAGATTGTCTCCATCTACTGGTAAAAGGTTTTAACTGTAAATCTGAAAGGCTCAAGTCAATTACAGTATGTCTGTGAGAGTACCAATTTAGAAACTCAGTTAAACATCCATTTACAATGTGCAGTAGGATATTTGCATCTAAAAATCTTACCAAGATTAATTTCTCCACCCCACCCCTTTGAGATAAGATTGTAGAGAGACTGGAAGTATGGAGAGATAAGGGGAACATGGAACACAGCATCCAGGAATGGAACTACCGTAGGCCTACCTCTTAGTTACAGTATGTGGTCGAGCAGGTCGACAGACTATCCAATCCATGCCACATATTGACGATTTCCAATTTGGTTGGCAGGTCAAGAGTCATCTCTGAAAAAATACTCATTCCTGAATGTCATAGATTCACATCTATGATTCACATACAATTGTACTGTAGCCAGGGACGTGCTGGGCCCCTGATTCAGCCCGGGAAAAAGAGTTGGAGAGGCCCTCGTTGCGCGCTATGGAGAGAGATCTCTCTCTATATCGCTGCTGCTACTCAAAGATTTGCCATTTCAGATCACGACAAGTGACAAGCCAGTGGGCCAATTACTGTACATGAGTTATATTTCGTCGTTGTCGGGTGGAAACCTTGTATGTCCAAAATCGTTTGTTTTGTATTTACTTTTGTGCGACAGTACGACCTTGTATGATGAAGCAGGGCTTTGCTTTGCGCAAGAAATCTACGAATTTGAAACTTATTACGAGGTTTCTGCCCAGCCCCCAAAATGGAATGAAGGCCGACATTTTATTTTTATTTTTTTCCTAATGGCCGGCCTGGACAGGCCGGGAATGAACCGGCTGTTCGGGAGTTGTCCCGCTTTTCCCAATGGCCAGCACGTCCCTGACTGTAGCCATTTGTGGTTTTGGCTTTTGACAATAAGTATAGTTGAGTAGGTACCTAGGCTACAATCTACGAATTCTGCTGCTTCATGAAAATGGTGTCTTTCACAATCAGCCTTTCGCTATAGAAGCTATACAGCATGTATGACCATTATTATGTAATTGATATCATTGTGTGAATTAATTTCTTACATAACATAATATGGCTTTTGATTGAACATAATGCATATGCTTATTATTCAAATGTGCTCTTCCATAGACAATAAATAAAAAAGTAATATGACATTTTATTGTTGATGGAATAGCAGCTTAAAGATAGCAAACTCATTTCACACACCAACACTAAATCCAAACAATTTCCAACCTGAAAAGAACATGTTCAGTTTATACCGCTCTGAAAAGGCATAATTTGTCCGTTTTCTTTCAATCTAAAATTTAGCTAACCATGACTTTACAATAAGGCTTGTAAATAACAACACTGATTTAAAAAAAAAAAAAAGAAAAAAAGAAAAGATTTGACACTGCAGCAAGGTTTGATTTTGCAATTAACCAAAACTTGAAAACCATGTGTGACTACACAAGATTTCCACAAGGTGTCAGGCTAACAGCACAATTTTGCAGCGTCCTTATCTTGATTTAAAAAAGTAAAACTTCTATAACATTCAAGGACTTAACAAATGTAAGCCAGTATCTGCTTTTTTCACAAATGGGCTTATGTCTGTGTAATCACCCGGCTTTATAGAACAGAGATTGTGGTGGTTGCCAGCACCTTGCATCAGATAGTGGTGGTCCATTAATTCTTATCTGAGAAACATTTTGGTCTTGCGGGAAGATGGCTTTTGATTTATTAATTCATTTTTAAACCACTGGCTTGGCGGAGCTGTCATTTCACAGCACTTGCTGTGGCAAGCGCATGCTTATCAATGGCAGGGGGACCATGGGGGATAACAATGGGAATGAAAATGTACAATGATGCTGAGGAAATGAAGGTCAGTGTGTATATTGCAGTTCCATATACATTGTAGAATAGTTAGCCTATATTGGCAATAAATACAATAATGTTCACACTAAAATATGTGCTTTTGTATTCTTTTAGAAAGATGTGAGTAGGCCTATTTATAAACTCTCTTATTGTTGACAAGGGAGGGAGTTGAAGACTAAACACCCTACATCTACAAACTGCATGATTTTCTGCATGATTGCTGTGCAATTTCATCACCATTTATAACTACTAGAAGCTGGGCCGCCCTTCGGGCAGCCCAGCGTCTAGTCGGCGACCTGGCCAACTCGGAACAATGTAAATAGTGAATGAATGCCCCGCCCTTTAGGACCCGTTTTGACCATCTGTCTGCCTGTGTCCATTTATGCCCATATATGGAGATATCTGTATCTGTCTGTCTGTCTGTCGGCGTCCATTTTATGTCCATATATGGAGATCACTGCAGTTATAGTTCTGGGTCCATTTTATGCCCAGATATGGAGATATCTGTCTATCTGCGTCCATTTTATGCCCATATATGGAGTATCTGTCTGTGCCTCCAACTGTGTTGCAGACACAGTGCCGGTTCCCCCTTTAATGCAAACCTCACACCTGTTGTCATAGGACCCGTTTTGAACATCTGTTTGCCTGTGTCCATTTATGCCCATATATGGAGATATCTGTATCTGTCTGTCTGCGTCCATTTTATGCCCATATATGGAGATCTTTGACCATCTGTTTGCCTCTGTCCATTTATGTCCATATATGGAGATATCTGTATCTGTCTGTCTGCAATCCATTTTATGCCCATATATGGGGGCATTCATTTTATGCCCATATATGGAGAACGCGCGTGCCCGTGGGACGAACGGTTCTCGAGATACGCGGCTTACATACATACATACACACTCACAGAGATTTTTTGTTGACTCATGTGGCGTACGTGATGTCAGAGCCTTTTATGAAGTGATGTCACAATGAGTCAGAGCTTTCGCCGATTTCCTCCGGAACAGCCTGATGTCAACAATCAACCCCGCATAAGGAGATTCCGAACGTTTCGCGCCGTTTCGGGAAAACCGCGCGTCGGGTCGGGTCGAGACCCGGCACTGCACTCCGTGCCGCGGCGGGGAACGCGCGTGCCGAATCTGAAGCCGGTGGGACGAACGGTTCTCGAGATACGCGGATTACAGACACACAGACAGACAGACAGACACGCAGAGACTTCTCGCATTTATAGATAGATTATCAGGGACGTGCAGAGAGTCACGGGCTGAAATGTCTAAAAGGGCCTTTTGGTGAGAATATCGAGAATAGCCGACCTCCAAGCTCACAACGCGTCGCGCTACGACGTGTTGTGAGCTTGGAGGTCGGCTATTTTCGGTGCTTGATACCACAACACATAAGATGCTGCGTTCAAGTTCAGGAGACTTTGGACAAGGCAATTCTCTTGAATGCTGCCTTCAGGTACGGCATGGAAAGAGGGCATTTGCGTTTCTTTCACCATAGTAAAAACTGCATTCATGGTCTGGAGAGGGCACTTTTTACAGACGGATAAAAGGGCTGGGGCTCAAGCCCCCTTTGATGTCTATGTGTGCACGTGCCTGACTATTATAATTCAAAATGTAATACGTTCCACATAGCTTTTTAAGCCATTCATTCTCTTTTTCCAACTTGAAAAGGTGATGCACAAACATCGTCACATTGCCAACAGCGTGTGTGATTAAGGTACATGGCAGCAGGCTCATTTGCAGCCAGATCATCCTTTGAAGCCTTTTAGAGTCCAACCCTTCCAGCTGGGGAAGGGCAGCCATTTGTGTGCAAAACACACACTCCAGAACTCCAGGGGGAGTCAGTGCACCCGGCGTGACATCCCACACAGCAAAGCCCTGAGAGCAAAGAGTACAAAAATGGACCGCTGGATCCCCCGCCTTTTCTTTTATACTATATCGTCGTTGTCGGGTGGAAACCTTATGTCTGTCCAAAACCTTCCTTTTTTATTATTTTAAAAACAATTTAAAATAGTGAAAATAGACGATCTACAAGCACACAACGCCTCGCATTGCGAGGCGTTGTGTGCTTGTAGATCTGGCATTTTCACTTGTTTTATGCGACAGTCTTGTATGATGAAGCAGGGCTTTAACCTTGCGGAAAAACATACAAATTACATCAAATGGAACGTCGAACAAAATGTTATGTCGAAATATCGACACTCTCCCGTTCAGTATACAGTGCTCTGACTTGATTATTAAGAGTCAGTAATGCTTGTAGTGATGTAGCTATGTACTCAAGTACTGTATTAAGTACTATTTTGAGGTATTGCTTTACCGGAGTATTTACAATTTTCAACACTTCTACTCGCAGAGCGACGGCGTTCTCAGCTTCTTTTCAAAATATTTGTATACATTTTATTAAAACTGAAAGGGACCTTCTGCATAATGAGTACTTTTACTTCTGGTACTTTTGTACTATTACTTGTCAATTTTGAATTCCGAACGTGTACTTGTAACACTATTTCTACTATAGGGTACTGATACTTTTACTTAAGTATAAAAGTGAATACTCCTCCTATCACTGGCATCACTAGTACATCATCTGATTTACTTTGTAGTTACTTACTATGCATGATGTTGGCTTACAAATGGCTTTTTAAAAAACAGGACAGATCAGGGACGTGCTGACCATTGGGAAAAGCGGGACAACTCCCGAACGGCCGGTTCATTCCCAGCCGGTCCAGGCCGGCCATTAGGAAAAAAAGTAAAAATAAAATGTCTGCCTTCGTTCCATTTTGTGGGCTGGGCGGCCTACAAAGTAAATTGTCACTGTCGGGCAGAAACCTTGTATCTCCAAGTTTCAAATTTATAATTTTTTTCGCAAAGCAAAGCCTTGCTTCATCATACAAGGCCGTTGCACAAAAGTAGTGAAAACAGCAGATCTACAAGCACACAACGCCTCGCAGTGCGAGGCGTTGTGTGCTTGTAGATAGGCTGTTTTGACTAGTTTAAATCATTTTTAAAATGATAAATACAAAACAAACGGTTTTGGACATACAAGGTTTCCACCAAACAACAACGAAATATAACTCTACAGTAATTGGCCCACTGGCTTGTCACTCTTGTCATGTTCTGAAATGGCAAATCTTTGAGCAGCAGCGCTATAGAGAGAGATCTCTCTCTATAGCGCGCAATGAGGGCCTCTACAACTGTTTTTCCCGGGCTGAATCAGGGGCCCAGCACGTCCCTGGGACAGATTACAGCCTATAATATCAACCACTTGGGTTCTGTTGGCCTCATTTAACTCCCATCTGTTCTGGGACAGTGGAATTCAATTGTATTTATAAAAAGACAAGTCAGTCACACTGAAGAAACGTTACACGCATAAAATGGTGGTGCATTTTAAATGGTGCATTTTATATAGCGCATTTATCCAAAGGCACTTTACAGAGATTGTGCTTTTACATTCGCCCTTTCACACATCCACATTTACACCGATGGCAGAGGAAACCATGCAAGGCACCAACCTACTCACCGGGAGCAACTACGGGTTCAGAGTCTTGCTGTTGAAGCCCAGATGGGTCCACTCACCTTGGTGAAAAACAAAAGGCGGGGGATCCAAGGGGATAGTGGTCCATTTTTGTACTCTTTGCTCTCAGGGTTTTGCTGTGTGGGATGTCATGCAAGGTGCACTGACTCCCACCCTGGAGTTCTGGAGTGTGTGTTTTGCAAACAAATGGCATAGCCTCGTAAACCAGCCTCCTCCGGAAAGCAACATTTCATTTGCTTTCCCCTGAAAGCAAATGGAATTTGATTTCCAGGAGAGGCTTGTTCACGAGGCTACAAATGGCTGCCCTTCGACACTAACTCTGGGGGAGCCCGGGATCGAACTGGACACCTTTCAGGAACCCTCTGTATTCTAAGACGGCCACTCTACCCCTGAGCCACTCCCACCCCATGGGGGGGGGGGGGGGGGGGGGGGGGGGGGGGTGCTTTTACTGCTTCACCAGCAGATGGATGATCACACAGGGGGGAGCTCAGGGGCTGAAATTTCTAAAAGGGCCTTTGGGTGAAAATATCGAAAATACCAGACCTCCAAGCTCACAACGCATCGCAGCGCGTCACGCAGGGGCGCTGGAAGTGGGGTGCTGAGGGAGCTGCAGCTCCCCTGGTGGTGGGGAGAAAAAAAAAAAGAAAAAAAAAGTTTTTTTTTTTTTTTTTTTTTTTAAATAAGCCTATATATACACACACACAGAGCTATATTAAAACAATAATGTATTTGACTTTGGGGAATAAAATATGTTGAAAAAAGGTATTTGATTATCACATGGTGACCTAATCACATGGTCACCTTGCCACTTCCGGTCAGAAGGGAAGTCAAATTTAAATCCCGCTTTGATGGCACACCAAAGTCTATTTATTTGAGCACTAGAAACTGTCTATAGGCTCATTGTTGCAAACTAACACGGTTGTATATGGGGAATAAAAAACAGTAGAAAACTGTTACAAAAATAATACCCGATTTTGTAGTGTGTGCGTGAGTGACTGTGTGTGTGCATGCGTGCTGTGTGTTGCACTGTGCAGACATGCAAACAGACCCAAGGTGAAAAAGGTGACACATTTTTATGGGGATAAAATGTGCGCCGCGCACAGCGCGGCGCGAAATTTTGGACCTTTTTTTACTGAATTTGCACGTTTCTAACTCGGTTAAACAGTGACTTACTCATACATATCATACATACCGGTATGCAGCAAAATTGTTCTAGATATAATAAAGAAAATTAAATCTACAATAATATAGCCTACAGATATACCGGTAGTTATAGGAATATCTTAATATTTAGGGACTTGTCTTTAATAAACAGGCATAGACAGTGACAATGTGCACTGTGAGCTTGTAGATCGGCTATTTTAACTACTTCTTAAATAGGCCTATTTGTTTTCTAAGCTCATTTCTTATATCATTTTGTATTATTTATTCATGAAATTAAAAAAGTAATTTACTTTTTTTTTTTTTTTAAATCATGAAATGTTTAGCTTTTTTGGGGAGGGAATGTTTTTTGAAAATGTTTTGAAATAATTAAAAACGAAATGTAGGAAACCAAAAATGAAGGGACCCATAAAAATGTGTCCACGACCCACACATGGGTCCCGACCCAGTGTTTGGGAAACAGTTGTAAATCAGTCACAAATGATTCATTTAGTGGATTCTCCTGGCTGACTTTTTGCAATCTAGCTAGCCATCATCGTCAAATAAAAGGTCGATCCTTTTCACTTGTAACTCGAGCTCAGTTAGTCCGTTCTTAAGTTGAGAGACCAGACTTTTTGTGACTTGTCTCAGCCTCCTCCTTCTGTAGGAAGAAGTCACGGCAACTCTAGCGTTAGCATGTGGCTAAGCTAGCGAATCATCGTAAAATCAACAAGGCTATAACCGATAATATCACATCACGCATCGATGCAGAATAGCGCACGACCGCGATGCAAGCGAATCAAACAGCCAACAGTCCACAGTCACACCACAACTACGGCAACTGTCTTTGCAAGCTTTGAGCGCTCAGCTCTGCCTCTGTCAGGGCCGCAGTCAGTGCATTGAGTGCAGTCAGTGTTGTTGACTGAGCGCTGCCAGCTGACGACGACGTCACAAAGAGAAGGGACTCAGGGAGCGCTTGATTTGTTAAAAAACAAAACGACCCACTTCCCCTTCCACCTTCAACACCATTGTCCTGACAAAATGGACGGCGCCGAGAATAAGAAATAAACGCTCCTCTTCTCACTGCTGCTCTGATGACATGACACCCCCCCACCCCCCTAAACATTTTTTTAACGAATCTGCACGATTCACACAAATGACCAATTTGGATTCAAAACGGCGATTTTCGCCGAAAAGCTACACGTTTGCATGCCTGACTGTGTGCTAAAATAACTAGTAACTATATAGCTCCTTGTTACACCGTTGTGCGGGGAATAAGCACCCGAAACCGTAATAAAAATAACCCAAAACCAGATAAAAAACCCCTTGGGATTTGGGAGTTCCAGCGCCCCTGGCGTCACGTTGTGAGCTTGGAGGTTGTCTATTTTCTGTGCTTGATACCACACTGAACTGAGCATAATCAAATCAATACTGGAGATGTGGCGTAACGGCATGTATTTCTACACAGAGAGGGCATTTCTTTCAACATAAGATGCTGCATTCAAGTTCAGGGGAGTTTGGACAAGGCAATTCTCTTGAACGCTGCCTTCAGGTATAGAAATGAGGGCATTTGCATTTCTTTCACCATAGTAAAAACTGCATTCATGGTCTAGAGAGGGCATTTTTTACAGACAGATAAAAGGGCAGGGGCTCAAGCCCCCTTTGATGTCTATGTGTGCACGTGCCTGGGGGAGCTGGTTAAAGGACAACTCCACCCTAAATCACTTCTAGGATAATTTTCCTACTTATATTGATCCACACAAGCCATCACACTCTGCTAAACAGATGTTATGCTTTTATGTGTTTTGCCAAGTCCCGGAAAAGAGGCCCTGTGATTGGCCAGTAAAGTCACTTTGATTGGCAGTTGTGCCGAATGCTCACGCCAAAACATCTATGAGACTGTGGCTTGTGTGGGACAACGATGGCATGGCTGTGTTTGTAATGACAACTAGTAACACATTCATGAAAAATAAAAACACTTTTGACCACAACAAATAGTGTAAAAGCGATAGGCTTATAGGCTCCACTCTATGCTATGAGAGCTGCTGGGTTCTGCTGGGGAAACTGGACAACAGGGGGATTTCTGCCTAATAGACCCCATGGACAGTAATTTTGGATCATAAGTGGGAAAATGAGCCTAGAAGTGATTTAGAGCGGAGTTGTCCTTTAAGCAGCTTGCTCTGGGACACTTCGACTGAGTGAGCCGAGGGTGAAAACCGGGGAGCTCCACCTCCTCTACCCACTCAGCTATGGCAGTTTATTTATTGTCTGTCCCATCTCTTTGAGACCATGGAGGTATCAACACTGTAGCTCTTTGGCAGAGCCACAGATAACACTTTCTCAATGTATAACTCTGGATCTAATCTGTTATCTAATTTATTACATGTCCAAAAATACTGTTAACTCTGGATCTAATCTGTTATCTAATTTATTACATGTCCAAAAATACTGTTCAGGCTCCCACGCTCCAACCATAATGCACTGGTCCAGATCTGTCACTCTGCTAACGCTGCTAGCAGCCTTAGTATAGCAGATTGTACCACGTTGCCACTCTATTGTGCATTCACAATGGCTAGAATGGTTATCAGGACACTGATCTCGCTCGCTCTTCCACTGTCTGTCTGTATGTCTCTTTCTCTGCCTCTCTCCCTCACACACAAGCATGTATGCACGCATGCATGCCGACACACACACACGCACACACACACACACACACACACACACACACACACACACACACACACACACACACACACACACACACACACACACACACACACACACAGACACAGACAGAGAGATAGTATTTCCATATTCATGAAGATCTCTCGGGCTTCAGGTGCCAGCTGGGTCTGGAGTATAGGAGACGTTCAAGTGAATAGCGGAGGACGGTTTCCAGTCGGGTTGGTAGAAGTGGATGTCGAGGGTTCGAGCCCAGTTGGAGAACACCGCCTTCTCTGTGATGAAGCGATGGTGGCTTCCCCTCCGGCTGTGTTCGTGAGAGAGATACATGGAGCACTCGTCTGGCCCGGTGGGCTCGTAGTAATGATACGGCACAGAGGGATGGGAAGGCGATCTGCACGCAGGAGGAGAATAAGGAACAGAGAGAATATACATTACATAAGAGAATAAAGGGAAGACAAGAACATAGTTTAATCCATTTAGGCTTGAATTATTTGATACTTTAGCTATTGAAAAATAGCAGATCTACAAGCACTCGGTGCAGCACTCGGTGCCAGTGCCGCGCTACAAGCTTGTAGATCTGCTATTTTTGAAAAGTCGTGAAAATGTGTGCAAAATCAAATCTTTTAATATATGTATTTTTTAAAGCGAACATTGGTAACTCAAAATTGGCTTCTGGGGCTCCCAGGAACTAAATATTTTGAGATGGGGGTCCGTGGCCGAATATATATCCTTTTGGGGGTCCTTGACATGGAAAGGTTTGAGCACCACTGACATCGAAACCCTTTTTTTAACTTTAGAAGGATTTCAGTCAGTTCTTTCGAGAGTGAGGTCTAGCCAACACCAACTCGGGATTCCTGGATCGCTGCCGTCCACAGTCTCCTATCCAACATCAGGTTCTTGAGCTCTGCAGTGTTGTGAGCAGAGCTGTCGCGCCGCAGCACGTCTACATAGGTGGTTCGCCTTTTTCCCCTCCTGGCTTTGCCCTGGATTGGCTCCCATAGGGTCAGTTTATTAGCCTCCAGCTCTGGGTGCCTGACACAGTGTCCTGCCAGCCTCATCCTTCTTCCTCTGACCTTGTCCGTGACCCGTGGTAGGTCTCCAGATTTAGAAGGATTTAGAAGACACTTATAGAATCGGGTCAAAATATTCTAAGACTTGCAAAGGTCTTTGCGATTTTACAAAAATAGCAGATCTACAAGCTCGCTGTGAGCTTGTATATCTGCTATTTTTTTAATAGTTAAAGCATAAAATAATGCGTTCCTGATCTAAATAGGTTAAAAAAGGAGAAATAGCGGCAGAGAGAGTAGCACACTGAAAACATAACGTACTGTACGAGCCTACAACCCACATGCGTTCATCAAAGTCAGCACCATTGATCTCATACTGACAGCCAGCGATCCAGAGAGTTCACTCCAATCTAGCTTGCATTCCCTCATGAGCATTATGTCACTATCTGTCTTCTCTTTGAGGGTGAGAGGAGTGTAGGCCAGCATTACAATGTTGTTTCCTGTGTGAACATCAATGTTTTGTAGGAGGGGGTGGGTGGTGGAAGGGCCTGTGCCTTGAGAATTGTTGTATTTTGCCCTCGTTTTATTTCTAGTGTTTGGGTTTACTGTTGTGCTGTATTGTAAATGCCAAAGCAATTTTTCATCCGTGCTGAAATTACCACCCCCCTGCCTCTTTGTGTGGCAATAACAGAAACCTGAACTTATCACAGCAGAGAGTAAGCTGTTCATTATTTTCTCATTTTTGCACATGAATGCCACTCGGGATAAGAGTGTTGGTACATGCATAATAACATGAGAACACAAGATCCCACCTGCAGAAGTCAGGAGGCACCATTCCATATACATTGATCCTATCGCACAGCTCCAGAGCTATAGCCATGGTGAACCAGCCTGTGCTCAGCCAGGAGTTGGACCTCTTCCTAGAAGACAACGTGTACAATATATTAAACATATTTATTTAGGCGCACACACATCTACAATTAAATAGCACATACATAACAAAACAAAGCTGTGATGTACTACAGGATTCGAGTGGAAATATATTTGAATATCGTCGCTGAAAACCTTGTATGTCCAAAACCGTTCGTTTTGTATTTATCATTTTAAAAATGATTTAAAATAGTGAAAATAGCCGATCTACAAGGACACAACGTGAGGCGTTGTGTGCTTGTTGATCTGCTATTTTCACTAGTTTTGTGCGACAGTCTTGTATGATGAAGCAGGGCTTTAATTTACAAAAAATATACAAATTTGAAACTTGGAGATACAAGGTTTCTGCCCGACAGTGACGATATATAATATAGTATGAAATTGTGCTCTGTCCAAGCGGAATTAATACGTGGTAATGTTAATGAAGTCCAGCCCGGCCAATCTTCTCACTTGGGATGTTAGTTGGCAGCTGTGCCCGGGCCCTCTGCCTGTGATGATGCTGTTAGCTGGTGGCTTGTCTGCCAGGGGGATTTGGCGATGCCAAGGAGAGTACCAGCAGGGCCGGGGCAGACAGAGACCATCATGGACATGCAACCCTGTCTGTCTACCATCCAAATTCATCTGGGATGTGAAGTGCTGCTGCCATCCCCTGTTCACTAGTTAATGAAGTGAGTGCCATTACAGCACAGCAGCTGTCATGTAAGGGTACGCATTTACTGTAAGCACTTTCAACCTGGCGTGACTATTCTGGGCATGAAACTGACTCAGTTTCAGCCCTCAGCCTGGGTCTAACCACTCATGCCTACAGTAGTTTATATTTAATTGCACGACGGTCAGAATCAGAATACAAATCAGCTTTATTTTTCACATCACATGACTACAGGGTGTAAAAGATTGGGTGAAATCTGCAGGTGCAGGAAGATTTAGGAAAGGGAAAGGGAGAATAGAGAAGAAAGGAACACACAGAACAGAAATAACTGGAAGGCAATAAGGCACTGCCAAATAAAATAAAATAAATATATATATATATAAAGTCCATGATTTCAAATGAGATATGGCAGAAGTACTGTTCTTGTGCAGGTGTCAAAACCGCTGATCTTCGATCGAGTAAATGTGACGCAAACCGTTTCTTGATTGAAAAGGAGATATTTCCGGCCAGCAGCGCCCGTCATGGGACAAAGAATAAATTGGTCCTCAACATTTCATTGTGTCTTTGCTTGTAATGGGGAATAGTCATGCACCCGGGGAGAGATTTAATCTGACTTGAGTGACTTGAAAGTAGAACGAATGCTCTATTTATGATGACGACTCAAATCTGCAAACGCCTCACTGGGCATTGCTACGGTTACATGAGGAAAGACTCTGAATCCCCCTGTAGAAATGTCATTCTGCCTTCGGTGAGGGACAATCATGACCTCATAATGTTAACCAAATCCCCTCAAATTCTTCACCATATCGCCGTTGTCGGGTGGAAACCTTGTATGTCCAGAACCGTTCGCGTTTTGCATTTATCATTTTAAAAATTATTCAAACTAGTGAAAACAGCCGATCTGCAAGCACGCCTCGCACCGCGAGGCGTTGTGTGCTTGTAGATCTGCTGTTTTCACTACTTTTGTGCAACAGCCTTGTATGACGTAGCAGGGCTTGGCTTTGCGAAAAAATGTACAAATTTGAAACATGGAGATGCAAGGTTTCTGCCCGACAGTGACAATATACTAGCTCTAGCTTTGATGCAAATCCCATTAATGGTACTACTGTGAGTGGTTTCGCAGCTTGCGTCTCCCACTTGTTCTTTTTTGTTGAATGAGCATGTCAAAAAATACACCAGGGCTTTCATAAGAATGAATGTAATCTGTATAGTTCTTCCTTCACTGCACATTCTGTGTCTGTCAAGTAGGCTGCATCAAGCTCCAAAGCAGAAGTTATTTATTTCGTTATTTATTTATTTTCCTCGTATTTTCTTTATTCTTTCCTGTCTTTCATCCCATCCATGAAAAAAACAGAAATTGAAGACAGCATGTGTTTTGAAATGCTTCTCAACTGGGACTTGCTTCAACACCCCACCCCCCGCCGCCCACACACACACACACACACACACATACACACACACACACACACACACACACACACACACACACACACACACACACACACACATACTGTACACATTGACGCACACACACACACACACACACACACACACACACACACACACACAACACACACACACACACA
Source organism: Nannobrachium achirus (assembly GCF_963921795.1). NCBI lineage: Eukaryota > Metazoa > Chordata > Actinopteri > Myctophiformes > Myctophidae > Nannobrachium > Nannobrachium achirus. The sequence goes on along the minus strand of NC_137810.1, from coordinate 57,736,824 downwards.
CACACACACACACACACACACACACACACACACATACTGTACACATTGACGCACACACACACATACTGTACACATTGACACACACACACACACACACACACCCACACAGACACGCACGTGAGAGCGCGCACACACACACACACACACACACACACACACACACACACACACACACACACACACACACACACACACACACACACACACACACACACACACAGACACAGACACGCACACACACACACACACACACACACACCGCAGGCTTTCTCGCTTGGATCAGCGAGGATCGGGCCGCGGTGGAGACACAAACACACTCGCTTCCACGAGTAAACGCAAAGATGACCACAATCCAGCTCTTGCCGCCCGTGAGCACATGCACGAACGAGCACGCGCGCTGGGAATTTCACGGGACAACGCCCGCTCGCCTCGCCGCCCCTAAACTAAACGTGCGTGCCCAAATAAACGCCCGCCTCTCATTGAAAATGAGAGGACCAGTAGCCCGCTGGCCTACTGGTCCAGGCGCATACCACATAGGCATGGATGCCTGTATGGCAGCGTCACCGGTTCGATTTATTCTTTGTCCCATGACGGGCGCTGCTGGCCGGAAATATCTCCTTTTCATTCAAGAAACGGTTTGCGTCACATTTACTCGATTGAAGATCAGGTGTTTTGACACCTGCACAAGAACAGTGTGTATTTTGATTTTCTTTTTTTTTTGAAAACTCACCTGTCTATTCCCGTCTCGTTTTTGAAGAGTTCGTCGAACCTCAGCATCTTGGCCCGGGAGATGGCGTACACCTTGAGCTGGGGCTTCTGCTGCTTCAGCAGCCGGAGGTGGTTGTAGACCAGCCCCCTCCCGTCCCGCCTCATGCTCGCGCTCGGACCCCAGAAGATCAGCGCCGCGGCGCCCTGGCTGGCATTGAGCAGCTCCTGCCGCGAGGCATGTCACAATTATTACATCATAGTCTAATCGCAATTATTTGACATAATCGCAATTATTTGACATAATCGTCATGATCGTTTCCATGTTGAAAATGTTCATATATTTTCAAACATTTTCAAAAATAATGGAAATAGCAGATCTATTTCCTCTATCAATGTTCTTTTTAACCCATTTAGTGCTCCAGAAATTAACGGGTTAAAATGTCCAGCGTGCCTCTCGCAGGCTCCATCCGCGACCGTTCTCTTATTTTGAAGGCCAGAAGGCCATTGCGTAAACACTTCCGGTTTGACGTCATGACGTCATTCACCGGAAGCGATCGTCATCCACATGCGGTTGTGTAATGGCCGACCGTTGCCTTTCAACATGTGTTTTTTTAGCGAGAATCTAATGCCATCCTTGGCTTCTAAAGTGTTTTTTGGAGATAATGGACATTAAAGATGAGATCGGCCGTCGGCCTCCATGTTAACACATCGGATGCCCACGTGGTGTCTACAAGTCAATTTCTTTGATGTCGCTGGAGAACCACGATGCGTTTGACGCGTTGTAAACTATACTGTACTGTAGCTACTGCACTTGGCTACCGCGGTGATGAAACAAACTCCATTTCCCAACATGCAGCGCGCAATTACGTCACCCGGACGTGCTGTGTGTCTCGTTGACTTCCTGTTTAGCGGCTGCACAAAAATGCTGTTTTCTCCGGATTCTCTTCCTTTTTTCATTTTTTTTCTCAAAACGGCAGCCTCTTCTACATGCCGTAACACAAACACTGTGGCTTAGAAATGATAAAAAACGGTCCTGACTGAAAGAAAAGATTTTCGCGAAATAAACAGGACATACTCGGATTACATTTACTCTGATTACTTTTCTCGCCAGTACTCTCGCCGGTAGGTAAAATGACGCGTTGCCATGGGCACCAGCAAATTAAGACGTCAAAACCACGTGGGCGTCCGATGTGTTAAGGGATTACTATTTTGTGCACGTGCATCCGTGATGATAATGAATCGGCGAGTCCAATCGTGCCAGCACTTTCCAACGGACCCTAGGGTAAGAACGCCAGCGTTACTCTATATACAGTATTTTATGCGAGTATACTCGGGATCGGCACTCTAAATACTCGAGTATTTTTCACGAGTATACTCGGGATCAGCGTTAAATGAGTTAACCCATAATAGACGGGACGCCGGGAAACCATTTTTCTGCTTTTACCCCTCAGGTTGGGAACCCATTTTTGTGTAGTACAGTACATGTACAGTATTTAGCAACTTTGTTTTGGTTTTTTTGGAAAAATGTAAGAAGTAAACAAATGTAATGAAAGCCAAAGGTGTAAGCTATCAAATAGTTTTGGAATTTTGTTTCTAGCTGCTACACAGGCTGAGTAATAGTTTTCCAAAAAAAATTGGGTAATTTTCAAATCCGACATAGGTTTTTAAGGCTTTATTCAAATTGGACTTAGGCTTAAATGGGTTAAAGTATAAAGTTGTCAAATATGTCAGTAATTTCTTTGTATATTTTGGTTATGTTTCATATCCGCCATGTGCAACTTCAAAGCCTACAAGCCCAAACAGAAATGTAATTGTCAACAACATAAACACAATTACATTGTTAATCGCAAATGATTTGAGTGACAATGAATCGTCATGTAAAATGTAATAATGGTGACCGCCCTACCTGCCGGTTCCGCAGCACCCTCTGCAGGCTGGAGTGGGCCACCACGCGGAGGCTGGTGCGGCGGCCCACGTCGCCGTAGTAGCCGGTGCTGGGGGCGTCGTTCATGCGGACGACGCACTCGGCGCGGTCGATCTCCTCTCCCCTCTGGCTTCCTGTCAGCTGACCGGAGCTGGTGACCAGCGAGCAGGAGGCGCAGTGCATCTTCAGGGGCTGTTATAGGAGGACAAAGGTCAAAGAGGTCATTCAGAGAGCATACTCTTGTCAAATGATCAGAGTTAATTTAACGCTGTGGGTGCGTTCAGACAGTCAGAGACAGATGCATCGACCCCCATCCACTCCCATGTTAAAGCTATACTCTGGAAGTTGCTCAACTACTGGTCAGTAGCGGTATTGCTTTTTCCGCCCGGGGTCGCCGCGGACCACCGCCGAGACGCATCCATAGAGGGGTCTCACGTCCCTCTGCGACCAGGCGTTGGGGAGTAACAGGCTAGACTCCTACACCAGAGTCAGTAAACACTGCTGTTGAGGCAAGCTACTTCCTGAAAAGACGTCAAGGCGCGCTGTGATTGGCCACGTATACGGAAGAATGCAGATGATGTAATTTTGCCGCGAAATCCGGTCCCCGGCCAGGATCATAGAAAACATATTTACAGAAGGCTTTAGGGGCTGAAATTCACGGAGTGGGTGTTCTAAAACGTTAGCGATTTAATAGTTAGGACAATTTTAAGATTTGTTTTATTGGAAAAGTTACAGATTATAGCTTTAAGAGAATAACCCGGAAGAGGCGTTAGGTCTCTGATCGAAGATGCATTATGCCGCTGTGGGGCGACGAGCTCAAGGGTTCAATACAGGTTCATGGTTCAGCACTGCTGTACTCTCACCCACAGATATAAAGAGCTAGATGCCTCTTTCGCCTCTGCAGTTAATTGGAGCGATGTTCAAAAGTTCTAGTCCGGACTTGGAAAAATGAAGGGAACGCTGTCAGTCAAAGTGACTACTGGTCAATCACAGCGTGTCTTTTCCAGGACTTATCCAAGGACCACAATCCAATTCAACAGAGCCAGTACCGATGTTGCGCTGCTCAGCTGTTCTTACAGGCTGCATACGTAAAGACCAGCCCCCACCTGCCTCTGATTGGCTTACCGACTTCCGTATGTGTGACGCACGCGGAAGCAATGAACACGGAAGCAATGAACACGGAAGCGATGAAGATTCCCTTAGTTGCTCAATGCATACGCCCCCTAGCCGAAGGAGGCGTCTACCTTTCTATGTCTATGCTCTCACCCAGTAGAGACACTCACTAACCAATGGGACTGACCTAAACGCAGAAAGTACGTCACTTTGTTGACACTCACATTAGCTGCTCAAATGTGAAGGTTCAAAGGTAATGCTGCTATAGGCAGGGGCGATACGCCTCCATCTGTCGCGAGATATCTGAACGTACCCTCAGTTAATTTAACGCTGAGAGTGTGTTGTAATGCATTGTTTTGCCAAACACTGGGTCGGGACCCATTTGTGGGTCGCAGACAGATTTCTATGGGTCCCTTAATTTGTTTCCTATATTTATATATTTTCCAAAAAAAACATTCCAAAAAGAAGCTTTCATGTTTTTCATGAATTAAAAACTAAATTCTATGTTTTTTTTCTCCAATAATTTCATGAAGAAATCAAAGAAAAATCATTGCATACATTAGAAAACAAATGTTTAAGAAGTAGTGAAAATAGCCGATCTACAAGCCCGCGAGCTTGGAGATCCGCTGTTTTCACTAGTGTGGGTCCCGGGCTAACGTCTAATTTCTCTTTTGGGTCATGGGCTAAAAAGTTTGGGAACCAATGTTGTAATGTAACCAAATGGACCCGTTACACTCTCTGATTTACCAACGGATACATTAACACAAAGGATTTTGCTGTGTACGCTGTACAGCATGTGGCTTTCAGTAAACTAATAAGTAGCGGGCATCTCAATTGTGTGAATATTATGTTGATTATTTAAATGGAATGAGACCCGTTTGACTGCCATTAGTTCCACCAAGGCACTCATGAGCGTCCTCAAAGATTAAGTGACAAGTCATTTACTCAATACTCATGCATGTTTAGTTGTTACTGTCATGCACTAGGGAGTTGCACAACAAAACAGGGAGTCCACACACAAGTAAGAGCGTTTCAAATTATATTTATTATTCTAAATTAATTAAATAAAAACAATTATCAAACAAAACTGGGTATGAGGTGTGAACAAGTCAGTAATCAGTCATGTCTGCAGTGTATGGATGTTTGGAGTGTGCTATGTGCGTGTTGTATAAAAGGGTGCAAGAGCAAAAGCAGAACCTGCTTCCAAGGAGTATAAGTCGGGGGCCCCAGGGATATTTTGGTTCAGATTCTCGCAAATTCGCCAAATTTGGCACAGATGTTGTCCATAACACACTTAATCATTTTAAGATGGGTGCCAAGATGGGCACCCCATGGTACTGCCATAATTGAGCAATGCAATTGGTGTCCCATTAACTTTACATTACAGGGAAAAAAAGCAAAAAAAGAATCTGCTTTAAGTAGCATATAACTGGTCAAACTAGGGGGTTTTCATGATTCTGAATCCATTGCAAGCATCCGTTTTGCACAAAAAACATTCCTTGGGCTAAAAAACTGCCCTACAAGACTATGGTTTAGTGATGAAAAGTGATGAGTCATCACTTTTAACACTTTCGTGGTGGCCGTTTTAGCCCAATGAATGTTTTTTTTTATGCAAAACGGATGTTTGCAATGGATTCAGAATCATGAAAACCCACTAGTTTGACCAGTTATATGCTACTTAAAGTAGATTCTTTTTTTTTTGATTTTTTTCCCTGTAATGTAAAGTTAATGGGACACCAATTGCATTGCTCAATTATGGCAGTACCATGGGGTGCCCATCTTGGCACCCATCTTAAAATGATTAATGCTGTTGGTACAACATAAGTTCGGGAGGAAAGACCACACCGGAGAACTTTCTCCCCACTATGTTATTGCCTTCAATCTGGCTGACTCCTACTCCTCCCAAGCTCACCTGCTCGTGATCCCATTGATAACAACTCCTCCCTTATCTCCTCCCTGAAACCAACCAAGGGTTGTATTTATACACGACCACCTCCACCTGCTATCCTCTGATCCGTTTCTCGCATCCCTCCACCACCCCAATCTCCACACTTTTCTCATGCGCTCCACTAACATTTCCTTATCCTTTCCTTCAGGTTCCAGATGGGGCCTTAAAGCGTAAATCGGCGCCACTCCAGATCCATGGACCTCGGCGCCACTCCAGATCCGAGGACCCCAAAGCCAAACACCCAGGGTTCATCGCCCCCTGGAACCACTAACTGCCACCTGCTAGCACCCAGATCAACAAGCACCCATGCCTCTTCAACCCATCTACACCACAACTCATCTACACCACACCATCCTCAGTACATCCCTCAATCAGTCTCCATTCATACACACTGTATCCATTCAATAAATACAACCCAACTGATATTGTTTGATGGTGTGGTCTTTACTAGTGAAAGTATGTTATGGACAACATCTGTGCCAAATTTGGCGAATTTGCGAGAATCTGAACCAAACGGTCCTTTTATTGCCCTGGGGCCACCGACTAGTAGAGAGCTCTTGAACCGAGCAGGAGAGCTCTCTTTATACTCTCCCAACCACACCCAAACTAAGGTGTGCCAAATTGGCCTGACAGACTGCTCCACTCTGCTCTGACACTGAAGCCCTTATCAGAGTCTGCGGTGAAGAGCCTATCACCGCAAATTTTAGGTGTAAAGCTATCCACCTAAAGTGAGAAAATAAGTGTGGAGGCCATCATAGTCAGTCACGGTGAAGTCCTATCACTGTGACTGACTGGTCTAGATCGACCAATCAGTGAACGGGGTGATGGGTCGATCTGTCTGAAAGTAAAAACAGAGAGATGTGTCGGGGTTCGCGGTGGATAGCTCTTCACTGCGAGTAATGACACAATGTTGTAGTTTTATGACTTGAAAAGACTACACCGCGGTGGATAGCTTATCACCGCGGTGCCTACTATGATAGGGGCTTGAGGCGGGCGTGAGGCAGAGAGGGGCAGGGCCGTCACATTACTAATGTACTGTATATGTATTGCAAATTACAATATTGGCACCCTGATCAGCTCAAGTTCAAAGTTAGCTCATCGACACAAGTTCAAAGTCTCCACCATGCACCCGGGTGGTGCAAATCCACTGTGGTGCATCCGGCTTTGTTGAAGGTCGATGGGAGGGAGGGAAGCCAGGCGGGGAGGAGGGTGATATTTGTCACTGCACGTATTCCTACAGGCTGGGGCGGCACCTGTCAGCAGGGAGTGTTGGTCGGACTGGGAAGGAGTAGGACAAGCTCTACGTCCTCCCGGTGGGGGAGTTAGTAGGATACAACAGCAGTGACAACACACACATATGTGTGGGGAGGAATGAATTGGCAGAGTGTTCATATAAGGGTTTGTGCCTTTAACAGTGCACATACACTATATTATACAAAGAAGCATGTAATCCATGATTCAAATTCAGATTCAGATTCCTTTATTTACCATTGTGCAACACACATAGGAATTTGCTTTGGAAATATACACGTGTGCATTCAATCATTTTTTCACAAATAACGATGATGAATTGGGACCAGCTCTTGGTTTGAGCCTGAAAATGTTGGACAGTCAAACCTACAATATACCGGTATTGTACTGCAGCTGTGTGGTCACAAAACCATCAGTCATTATGGATATGAGTCTATAGTACCTACAGTTAGGGATGGGACAATAATCGCTGTTATTAGGGTTTATCGTGATAAAAAACATGATAATCGTATCGTGGAGATTTAAATTATCGTGAAATTGTCCTCCGTCATGCACTGGCATCAATTCACCTTTTGCCGAGCTGCATATCCGGTACCATTTAAACCCTCTATAATTGGTAAAACGGACATGGAAATAACGTACTTGATACAGTCTTTATTTCCCTCTCTACCAAATCTCTTTGTCCAACAATAGCCGATCTACAAGCTCAAAACATGTCGCAACGTGACTCATTGTGAGCTTGTAGATCTATTTTTTTTTGGCAAATGTTCCGCCCCAGGATAATGGATGTTGGGGGTATTTAGATTATCGCGCTAATATCGTAATTCGCTATTTCTTTGCACAATAATCATGACATGAAATGTTCCTATCGTCCCATCCCTACTGTACCTACAGTACAATCAAAAGGGATGATATTCTCACCTCCAGACAGCAAGGTGAATTAGACATTTAGTGTATATTCAAATTAGACCCTAACCCTACCAAGAGGGAGAAATCCTATTGTCCTGAGGCCTGTTTTATAGTCACGCACCGAAAATACACCATCTACAAGCTCACAACGTATCTCACTGCAACGTGTTATGTGAGCTCGTAAATGTGATACTTTTGGTGTGAGATACGATGTGCTACCAAGTATAAAAATACTTTATATCATCGTTGTCGGGTGGAAACCATGTATGTCCAAAACCTTCCCTTTTTTGTTATTCTAAAAACGATTTAAAATTGTGAAAATAGCCGAGCCATTTTCACTAGTTTTGTGCGACAGTCTTGTGTGATGAAGCAGGGCTTTGCTTTACGTACAAGTTTGAAACTTGGAGATACAAGGTTTCTGCCCGACAGTGACGATGTGTTGCAGCAGTATGAGAGCCTATGTAGAAGGTCATGAAAAACTCATCTTGCATAAAAGGACTATTTTGCATCTCTGATAAAAATAAAAATCACAAATGTAATCTATTCTCTTTGAAAACACACTCATTATGAGGCAGACTGTCTGCATGAAACCAGAAAGTGGGTTGTTGTGCAAAAACCAAAGGGAGCTACAGTACACTGTGCTACAGACTAGAACACATAAAAATAACAAGAGCCCACCTGTCATGAATTATTCCAAGCCTTAATGGAGAATCCCTTTGGCATTCTGAACCGTGCCTTAAGCTCCATACTATGCGGACACACACACAAAACACGCACGCACGCACGCACGCACGCGCGCGCACACACACACACACACACACACACACACACACACACACACACACACACACACACACACACACACACACACACACACACACACACATATTGGTATACTTTTTGATATTTTTTTAACCATTAAACAACCATTTTATCCTCACATACAATGTTCATTTCTACACACACACACACACGCGCACGCACGCGCGCGCGCGCACGCACGCACGCACGCACATACACACACACACACACACACACACACACACACACACACACACACACACACACTCACACACACACACACACACACACACACACACACCAAAACCGTTGCCTCGTACTTCCTGTTTGTCTCCCATTATGTGTGAATCACCATGCAGAGTTATCAGGCAGAGCAGTCAGGGGTGTGTGGGCTGTGGATGGGTGTGGTTGAGATTTCAGTTACATCCTCAGTGTTCATTTAACTCTGAGAGTGTACACAAACATGTAACCAAAAGGACCTGGAAAATTTAAAACATTGCAATACAGCAATGCATTGATATTAAAAAGAATATGTGCTCATGAATTTTTCACCCAGTGCCAATTGCCTAAGCTGTAATCCTGGGCGCTGCTCTCCCTCTGTGAACTTGGGGAGGGCCCCGAACACGTTATTCCAACCAGTTCCATTCCCCTCCATCAGGCGCTGCGGCTGGCCTGGGGGAGGCAGTATAGAGACCAGGATTACTGCATGTTATTGTGAGGAGATATGGGGAGAACATGCAAACTCCTCACAGCTATCCCCTCCTTATGCTCTCTTTCAACATATTGCAGCACAACACATTGAATTACCTTGACAGGGTCAACATAAACTAGTTCCTGGGATAGTTTGCCTGCATTCTCTGAACCTGGACATCAAACAAACCTCAAGTTTGGAATAAATTACACACCTCGCTGCAAAGTCACAACAACCTCCCTTTGCCTGCTTGGCTGTGGAAATAACTAATAGTTTTTGGTATTTGCTTTTGATCTAGATAGAACACACAACAGCCTGCTGAGTGGGTAGAGAATCTGTGTTGGGGAATTGGAAGGTTGCCGGATGTACCCTTATCTCACAAAAGTCTACACGTCGACATGTCCCTGAGCAAGATAATGAACTCCTTACAGCAGCTCCAGCTCATCTGAGCCATGTGAGCAATCATCTGCCGGGTGAAACTGTAAAACCCATTTCCAAATAGAGATTTGTTTGTTTTTGTTGCATTCCTAAGCCAATAATTAGGAATAATTAGGAGACACTCTCCTACCGGGGACCCCGCCGGTCATCAAGTTATTGGCTTAGAAAAAATAATAATAAAAAAAAAAATATATCCATCAATTCAAGGCTTTGTGGGGTGAATAACTGAAAGAAAACAAGTACTTTTGGGGGGTTAACTACTCTTTAAGGGGGATATGCAAAATCCTTATAACGAGTTGTTTTGTTAAACTAAAAAGAGAAAAAGAAAATTAAAAAAGCATAGAATCTTTTCAATACTCAGTGCTGTTATGGAGCAAGTAAAAAGCATTTTCAAGCTGGATGCCCAGTTTTACAGCAATACAGCATATAGACTCGCCTGGGAGCGCCTGGGAAATCTTCCCTAACATTCTCACTGACAGATCCCAGAGCTTCTGACAGGCCAAAATGCTGCATATCGTCGTTGTCAGGTGAAAACCTTGTATGTCCAAAACCGTTTTCTATTTATCATATAAAAAATATACTAAACTAGTGAAAACAGCCGATGTACAAGCACACAACGCCTCGCACCGCGAGGCGTTGTGTGCTTGTAGATCTGCTGTTTTCACTACTTGTGTGCGACGGCCTTGTATAATGAAGCAGGGCTGTACTTTATGAAAAAAACGTACAAATTAGAAAACTTGGAGATACGAGGTTTCTGCCCGACAACGACGATATAAACCCTTACACATACAGTGCATTATCATGAATACACAAAGGAAGAAGGGAACACATAAATGAATTAAATGAGATACTGTAGGCAGGGAGGGAGTAAGGAATGATCCATCGGCTAATCATTTAAACCAGACAACATTAACAGAATATAGCTATAATACAGCAATCCCATCACCGCTGGCACACATGCACTTTAGTCAGTCTGTCAAGCACTCAGTCACTCAGCTTCTCTGTACTGGGTGTAATGGGAACAGATGATGGTCTGTCTATGATCAATGATTCATAAACCTTGGTGAAAACACTCTCCTTGATTAACGTGATCTAAAATGGTGACAGGCCCAGGCTCAGCATGAAGTGGCCTCACCATCATCAGCGTTGGTGTGAAGCAGATTTAATTATCTGAAGCCATTACAAACAAGCCCGTGGAGCAGGGGCGTCACAAGGGGGGGAAAAGAGACTGAGTCACTAGGGCCCAAGGTGGAGGGGCCCTAATTATTTTATAGTTTAGCTATTGAAAAATAGGAGATATACAAGCTCACAGCGCGGCACAGAGTGCAGCGCTGCGATCTTGTAGAGCTTGTAGGTCATGAAAATGTGTGCAAATCTTTGAATATATGTATTTTTTAAGCGAACATTTGTAACTCAAATTTTTGCTTCTGGGGGGTCCCTGGAAGTAAATATTTTGAGATGGATGTCCGTGGCCAAATACATATCATTTGGGGGTCCTTCACATGAAAGAGTTTGAGCACCACTGACATAGAAACATAGGTTTTTTTCAAAAAACCTTAGAAGGATTTGAAATATTCAAAGACTTCTTCACGATTTTTGAAAAATAGTAGATCTACAAGCTTGCAGCGCGGCACTCGGTGCCACACTTGTGAGCTTGTATATCTGCTATCTTTCAATAGTTAAAGCGCAAAATAATGCGTTCCCAGTCTAAATGGGTTAAACCCCCTCCCCCTATGATGAACACTCATGGGGGGCCCGCAGTGAATGCTTGTACACAGGGCCCAGAATTTGGTGCAACATCCCTGGATGGAGCCAGGCAAGACAGGAAGTGGCAGTTAGGGACAATGGCTCCGGTTCTAGTCCCAGTCAATTACCGCCCACACATTATCGACTCCAGACTCATCAGTATCATCCTGTTTATATACTTCCCAGGGGAAACTCCACAATCATAATTGCTTTCCCAGTGAACTCCATCAGTCAGCCTCTAATATCGCACCGGAGCCTCCCTCCTCTGCTCTCTCCAATCATCTAACCTCTCGCTTTTAGCTTTTTGCTCCCAGCAGCCACCAAATCCAATTTATGATCGAGAGATAGCATTCGGAGATAGCATACATTTAGGAGACAATTGTGTCCATGTGGCTTGTTTGAGGACAGAGGGGACTCATGAGCAGTGGTGTCAGTTCAGAAAGAGCTAAGGTATGGCAACATGACTGGTGTCAACAGTCATGTTGCCATACCTTAGCAACAGGCATGATACTGTGCAGCTGACCTGCGGAACCTGGGAATATACCATTTTGTCAAATGGGGAGAATACAAGTGTGGAGAATATAATTACTAGTAAGACACCTGAGGGTGACATGCGACCTCAGGGTGACAGGGCGAGGTCGTGCCAATTCTTGACCATCTGGCCAACCACAGCGTTTCTCTGACGATTCTAGTTGTTGTCATTCTGGGGGGAGTTTGTTCATGTTTTTGTGAGGGTATCAACCCTAGGAGACACGGGGAGAACATGCAAACTCCACACAGAAAGGCCCTATCGCTAGTTGGGGTTGGCGATAGGGCCTTTCTGTGTGGAGTTTGCCTAGATGTGGTACAAAATGACTCATATATGGGCATAAAAAGTATGTCATGTTACATCACTTCCTGTACAGACAGTCAGACAGGCAGCCATTGACTCGAGAAGCTAACCGCTGCAGCCTGCGGGAAGTCTGCACCGCACCCTGCAGACCCGCGTCTGCAGACCCGGGTCTGCAGACCTGCAGACCCCATACTACTTAGTGACTTGGACAGGGCGTCGTGGGGCGACGGTGAGATTCGATCTAGTGATCTCTGGCACTCAAGTCGGCGACGCTATCCATTCAGCCATCAATGCTGATGTTTATCGTGGGCTTGCCCAGGCCTTACGGCCTGGGCATAAATAGAACGATTGCATTCACCACGGCTTCGTAACTCGCGCGGCGCTCCGCCGGCCGCGCGGCCCTGGCCCGCTCTTCGCGGCCACTCGCGCCTGCGGCGCTCGGGGGCGAAGAGCAGGACCAAGGTCCGCTGGCCTTCGCGCCGCTTGCAATGTCGTGGACAATCGAGCGGCTCCGCCTGGCTGCCACTGGGAGCAGTAGAGAGGTTGACCTGGGTCTGCAGTGCTGGGTCTGCAAACAGGTCTGCAGACTCGCAGACGCCAGGTCTGCAGACTCGCAGACGCCTTCCCGCAGGCTGCAGCCGTTACTACTTGATTGACTCCGGCCTAACAATGGCTACTGTCTATGACGGTAGTCCCATATGACATGATGGACTGGACTATCTCCATAGTGTTCTCCACATCTCCATGTTTAGGCCAAACAGGTTTTCTCCATTTCTCCATGTATACCGGTAGGTCCAAATGCCCAACGTTGAGCTTGACAACGAAACGTTCTTAACACAGCCGCCCCCATATTTACTTTAGAAAATATGTTACATTCTAAGAACATTTCGAGTAACGGTTTGATACAAGAGCAAATAAGCGCTACACTTCTGGAATCCTGTGCGTCGACTTAAAGTCGGATCCAGGCCTAATAACTTTATCTGCCCGCCCGTTGCCACCTCCTTGTTACATTTTCTTTTCTGAGACTGCCGACTGCACATTGTACCTCATCCACCCTTTCTTCTCTCTCCTTTTGGTATCTTTATCCTCCTCCTCCTTTTTTTCTTTTTTATTCTTCTCTTTTTTTGTCTTTCTTAGTCTTGTGTATCCTTCTCTTTTTTTTGTCTTTCTGTCTTCTGTAGCCAACCCGTACAGGAAGTGATCACTTCCTGTACAGGAAGTGATCACTTCCTGTACGGAAAGATTACAGAAGGTCACTCAAGCGACAAGGTTTTCCAGGGTAAATGCAACCTTCGGTCACAATAATACCTTGTTAATATGACCATTTTGTTAAATTTAGCATTTGTAGTTATTTTACTGTAATTAACAACATAATAACCAGCACAGATAGACAAAGAGACATTCATGGATTTATATTTAAAAGTAACTTTTATTTTCCCCCCGGACCCCGGGTATGGCAGCTGCATACCCCTGCCATACCCAATTGACGCCCCTGCTCATGAGCCAAGTTGTGATGGATTTGGTTTCATAAATCCTAGTCAAGGAACAAAAAAAGGAACAAAAGAAGGAAAATTAGTAGCTTAAGCCTGATTTATAGTTGATTTACTGCTGCTTCATAAGGCCTCCTATTTTACAGAGTCCATTCATTAAAATAACGATCCCACACACTTTTATTAGATAAAACAATACACTGACAGAAATCACTGGAGAACCAGGGGAGGATCAGTTGCACCGCAGTGGAGTGAAGTCTTAATGATCAGAGCTGTGGCTCGGATCTTTTCACAGACACCAATTAATTACACTGGAATGCTCCTGACAGTTGAAATCTCATTAGTCTCCTCCCGGTGACACATATTCAGGAAAGGAAAGTCTCTCTGTTCTCAAATTGGTACTGTGTGTGTGTGTGTGTGTGTGTGTGTGTGTGTGTGTGTGTGTGTGTGTGTGTGTGTGTGTGTGTGTGTGTGTGTGTGTGTGTGTGTGTGTGTGTGTGTGTGTGTGTGTGTGTGTGTGTGAGGCTCCAATCAGCCTCAAATACACTGCAATATCCTGTGTGTGTGTCAATTTAACCTTGAAAATGGGGTGTGGGGGGCAGCGGGGCTATATGCCTCTGAGGATGCACCCTCATTAACAGCGAACTAGTGGAGAGAGTTCCAGTAAATGGTGTGCTACTGGGCTGCTCTGTGGTGTGAGATCCACACAGAGGGCACTTTGTGATGGCGGCGATATTTATAACACAATGGATTGCATTTTTTATAGCGCCTTTCCAAGTGCTCAAATCGGTTTACAATGGTCTATTCATTCATACATTGGGAAGAACATCCTGTCAATGCTCCCCACTTCTGCCTTGTTCATACACCGATGGCAGAGGAAACCATGCAAGGCACCAACCTGCTCACCAGGAACCCGCCGTGTTCTAGTGACGGTTTCTCTACCCCTGAGCTTTTTAGCTTATTTTGCTTCTCAAAACATTTTCATGTCAAGGACCTACAAATTAATATGTAATCGTCCGCTTATCCCATTTTGTGCCAGGGACCTCCAGGTTTGTGATTATATTTCAAATTTTTTTTTTGGGGGGGGGGGGGGGGAATAGCAGATCTACAAGCTCACAACGCATCACATTGCAAACGCATTGTGAGCTTGTGGATCGGCTATTTTCAAATAGCCGATGTTTATGTCCTGAAACACACGGCTGCATTATGTTTGTTGATTGCTATACAGTACCTGACCTACGTCCTCGACTCTTTCCCATAGCAGCCAAGACGTCGCCCTACCACAGTTATCCAATTCAGTCACTAATTTATAGTGTATAGCTTTACCTATGATGTTATAATGCACTGCTTTTATATACGCCTATAAACCCTGAGAATGTATTCAAGGAGAGATGTGTGAGAGTCAGCTTGTTCCTCTTGCGGCGCTTTAAGTTACAGTATGGAAATGAAACCCTCACACACGTCCACACGTCCACGCCCACACCTAGGCTTGCAAGCAAACACACAACACGCACATAGAGTACACACGTACGCCTACGCACACACGCACGCGTGCACACACACACACACACACACACACACACACACACACACACACACACACACAGACGATTATGCAGGTTTTGTAATGTGTTGATTTTACTGTCAATTTCTGAAAGGTCAACATATCTTTAACCAGAATCATCATATCATGCCGCAGAGAGAGAGAGAGAGAGAGAGAGAGAGAGAGAGAGAGAGAGAGAGAGAGAGAGAGAGAGAGAGAGAGAGAGAGAGAGAGAGAGAGGGGTGGGGGGCAGATGTAGACAAATGAGAGCTAGGCTGCCACAGACTGTAGCTGTTTTATAAAGCAACTGTGTGAAAGTACACACACACACACATCTCCTCAGTGTTAATTAGTGTTTTTGCTAAGAGTGACACAAGCACAATTGAGTGTTAAAGTCTGTATGTATACAGTACGTATGCATGTGTGTAGCATCGTATTTGAAAGAGAAAGACAGTCTACACCAGTGGTTCCCAAACCTTTTAGGCTGTGACCCAAAAGAGAGATTAGACGCTTGCCCGGGACCCAAACTAGTGAAAATAGCAGATCTACAAGCTCACAATGAGTTGCTTCGCGCAGCATTGTGAGCTTGTAGATTGGCTATTTTCACTACTTCTTAAACATTTGTTGTCTAATTTATGGAATATCTTAGATCACTATAAAAGCTCTACTCAGCAGTGGAGTTGGGTCGGTTTGTGTGTGGCAACCGGAGAGAGAGGGGTCTGGAGAGACAGCCCCCAGTTTAAGGACTTTACGCAGACCGGTAAGCCGAATTGTCTAAGTTTATTTAGACAGCAGCGCCACGGGAGCCGGTATTACAGTATTTGTGTTTTGAAGTTTTTTGTTTAAAGACTGTTTGGGGAACTATAATTCCGGCCTGATTGTCTCTGTGGGACCCACACCACTCCTTCCCCCTAACCTTTCCTGTTGTCAATTGTTACAAGATCCTATGAGGCAATACCAAGGGTGAGCGAGACAATTGCAGCCAGGAGAATGAGATTTGCAGGACACTGCCAAAGGCATCAGAAGCTGCCAGCCAGCAAATTGGTGCTGTTGGAGCCAACAAATGGGCACCGGTCACGAGGACGCCCCACACCAACATACGTGGATGTACTCATGAAATACGCAGGAGCGCAAAGCACCAACGAGCTGGCAGGATGTACTGTATGGAGAACCGGGATGACAGGAAGCGACGATGGAGGGCTCGTCTGAGGACGACCTAGAGAGAGACCCACAAATGGGTCCCGACCCAGGGTTTGGGGAAACAGTGGTCTAAACAGTATGTGACTCTGCAACCCAAATTGAGAGAGGGCGAGATCATTTAGCGACCTCCAACCGGGTTGCGACCTGGTCGGTAGTTGCTCCTACAGGCCAAATTAGCTTGTAGAAGAAAACCAAATCCATACTAGAAGAGAGCAAGGAACTTGCTGAAACTGGGAACTTGCTGAAACTGCAGATGGAGGACAGGGAGTCAGTTATGTAATGCATGCTATTACTTCTACAGTAGTTGCTTACTTAAAATATCTTCATACAGTCACAATGAGGTCTGAACCAAAGTCCACCTCACAGTAATATCTTCTGAGTTCATGTAACAGAACACTTTCAGATTCACTTCTGAAAGACTTTACACAGTAAATGACCACTGAGGATATTACACATGGAGCCACATATTATAGCATTGAAAGTGCCAAGCGTTATTTTCAAATCAGGCTTTAGTGGGAGCTAATGGCCTCCCAACAGTAGCCTTCTTTGAAACTTGATTAATGTGTGTACCTGTCTGCTCTCTCTTGTTCTGTGGGACGAGGCATAGACCACATACAGTACATGAAAATCCAACCCACCAGCAACACGAAATGCATTGCAAATACGTGTGGGGCATAAACAGACTCTAAGTATAGCTCTTCTCTTCTCACTTCTTCCAAGTGTCCTTGAGGGTGTGAAATTGTTTGTGTGTGTGTGTGTGTGTGTGTGTGTGTGTGTGTGTGTGTGTGTGTGTGTGTGTGTGTGTGTGTGTGTGTGTAGTATGCGGGTGTGAAGGTATACACTACAGTATGTGTATAGGTTTGTTTGCCTGTGCATTGATGTGTGTGTACATGTGTGTGCGCGTGTAGGTCTACCATTGTTTATCCACGTCTCAGTGATGCGTGTGTGGGCGTACATGACTGCGTGTGTGTACTGTATGTGAGAATGAGCGTGTGCTGTATGTGAGAATGTACAGTATGTGTGTGTGGCCGTGCGTCTTGGTGGCCGTGCACTATCATCATGCTGTTCCCTTTCAGCAACAGTAAAGACCTCAGATGACCCTGCAGGTATAAACGGTGGGCAGTCTTCTCCTGCTACAGCGGTACTGTAATACTCTGCTGCTGCAAGCATAGAGGAGCCAGCAGCCCCTGTGGGACGGAGCCGAGTGACACAGAGCAGTGTGAAAAATGATGCAGTTCTGCATCAAGAATCCCTGTCAGCCGTCAGCTGAAAGAGCCTGGACCGGTCCTGAGGGGGACCAGTCAGGGGGGGGGGGGGGGGGGGGGCGGGGGTGACTGTGAATGACAAAATGTCTCACAGCAAGAACGCATGGCACTCACCCAAGAGGCTTCCTCCCAATTTCTCTGGAAAGCTTTGTGAGATTGCCTGCAATACCTGGAAACTGATATTTCGTTTACTTGGCTATGTTTTCTTTGCGCCTACTTATCCTGTACAATATCTTCTGTGTCAGGCAATGCGCACATCTTGAAGGCACGCAACAGTACTGTTTAAATGCACAGATTATTATTTTTTGATAGAGATGTTCCCAAGTTCATGTGTATCTTGAAACATACTGTAACTCCTGCGAATTGCTTTGGCTGAAAGAAAAGCAAATGATATTCTTAAAATATCTTGTATGGGGATTAAAGGGATGTGACTAGGGTTTTTCATTAGTATTCCTTTTTCAGAGGAGCCTCAGCCTTCCTTTATCGTGTTGTAACACGATAAAGGAAAGGTGAACGAGTCCAGCTCACCTCTGCAGGAATTACACTTCTCTCCACTTCCACACGTTATTCTTCTGAAATCGTTTAAGTCCAAAGGAGTGAACTGCAGTGCAAACCACACTGTGTTTGGATTGAATTCTACTTATTCCCCCTCTTTGTCAGCTGTCTGGTCCAATTCTACCTGAACAATACAATCATGTCAGTTTCACTCCACAGTGCCTTTGTGCTTTTCCTTTATCTCTGCTAACAATTCCACTAACAACATCAATGAATCTGTTGAGAAACTGCCTTGTTCTATTGCCTTGTTATACAATAATACTAATACTAACGCTAGGCTAGCTACTAGTACTAAAACTACAGATAATAATATTTCATATTTATTTGACCTGTGGTTTTAATCTGGGACATAACAGAGGTATTTTAAGCAAACTTTGGCAATTTCTCATTGAGGATATTCTCTGGGGGTGGATATTGTTTGTATCTCTCCAATTTGTTTAACTTGGGAGAATCTCTCTTAACCCATTCAAACTGGGAAAGCACATTTGTCATTTTGTATTTTAGCAACATGCGTCTTCAGACAACTGTTAGGATTTAGAAGGCATTTTTTTAATCTGCCTCAGGTCTAAATGGGGTATAAAGCAGGCTTCATACTTCAACCGATGTCGGAAGTTTGTATGGACAGGGTAGGCAATAATTCCAAACTAATGTCATTCAGAACATAAGCCGTGCCTAATCTGCTTATAAAAACTTTATTTGGCTGCTCTTGCACCTCCGAGATGCTCTGTCTAGCTAAATATATTTAGACAGTGTGACTGGTCAGAAATTGGCAGACGCATGCTTTATTTGGTTTTGCTTCTGTATTCTACCCAAGGCTTCATTCTGCCAATGAAAAAGCAGCTATAGTTTTGAAGAGGTGTTGCCTGATGAGGTTAGGCACTCGTCTCACGAGCCAACCTCCAGCACACCTCTGTACAGGAGCGTCAAAAGGGAGGGGGAAAGTGGGACTGAGTTACTAGGGCCCAAGGTGGAGGGGGGCTTTAATTATGTTATACTTTAGCTATTGAAAAATAGCAGATCTACAAGCTCACAGCTATTTTTGAAAAGTCGTGAAATTGTGTGCAAATCTTTGAATATATATATTTTTAAGCGCAAAGTTTTGTTTCATGGGGGTTCCAAGAACAAAATATTTTGAGAAGGGGGTCCGTGGCCAAATACATATCATTTTGGGGGTCCTTCACATGAAAATGTTTTGAGAACCACTGACATAGAAACATATATATTTTTTTAAAACCTTTGAAGCATTTGAAATATTCAAAGACTTGCACAAGCTTGTGTATCTGCTATTTTTCAATAGTTAAAGCACAAAATAATGCGTAATAATGCGTTCCCAGTCTAAATGGGTTAAACCCCCTCCCCCTATGAAGAACATTCATGGGGTGAATCCTTGTACCCAGGGCCCAGAATTTGGTGCGACACCCCTGCCTCTGTAATCCCTCTCTGAGTGACCATGCATGCATAAACACAACCTGTCACAAGAAATGGCAAAAAACCGTTGTACTGTACTAGATTTCCCACAGCGCGTCAGAGGGAGGTCTAGCGCCAGTTCCAGGGCTCTCTGTACACTTCAGTGGCTCGAGTGACAGATGGAGCAAGCCACGGTATTGCTACTAGGCAGATCCATTGAGCCTTATGGGCAGAATACTGAGTGGGCGGCGCTGGCCCGGGTCTGGACAGAACTGAGGTCTGTTTCAGTCTCAGAACTGATTTCTGAGGCAGTATAAAAACACTGTTGTCCTCTCTGAAGTCTGAACTTTCTTCATTTCGTTTTTTCATGTATTGTGGAAAAAACAGTGGGCATTTATGCTTTTATAAATCATTTCTGAATATACTTCCAGGGCTCCTGTGTTCTACTTGTTTTTTTGTTTTTTTACTTGTATTATACTTACTTCCAAAATACATAGGTATTTAAGTTAATTAATTTTAAATAATATATGAAATGGATTCAGGTATTTTTTAGGTTTGTATTACTGTACCTTTCTTTTAGATGTATTATTTTATGGTGTAGGTTTGTGCAATTTATGTACCATGTATGTGTGTTTTTTTTCTAATAAGAAGAAATGGATTCGGCATCCACAATATGCCCCCAAACCACTTGGGGTTGATTATACTAATTGTCCAACATAACATATGCAACTTACTGCATCATCGGCAGTTTCTCTACATAAACCTTCAGTGTACTACTACTCAGCATTTCCAAGATTCACATTTTTGGCAAGTGGACTAATGAGATTAGAAGCATTAATGTTCATGGAGCTTTGTGATGTAGCCTAGTGGTAGTGATGTTTGGCAATGGCTACAACAAGTTTGGTATGGTTACGGTTATCTTAAGGAACTAACGAAAGGGAGGAAACTGGGTTGGATACTGCAACTGCATACACACAGAACAAGCATACAGTATTCAGTTACGGCAAGCACTTAAGCCTCATTTATTCTCCGTAGTATGTGTCATACAATAATTAACCACCACCACCACCACATGCGTTGTTGGCTTGTAGATCACTTCTTTGACACCCTCATACAAAGGGGAATATTGGCTGGGATTTACTTCCTCTTCAAGCAGGGACTATGTAGGTATAGGCCATATAAAGGACACAGCACTGATGTCTTAATTGCCATTCCAGTCGACACCAGACCTGTTTTAAGTAGTTTTCTCATTAAATATTTCATGGCAGTTACATTAACATTTAATTGATGACCTAAGTAAACTCCAGGAATAAGATCAAGGCGGCGTGTCCATGCATGAGAGCTCAATGCTTATAAGACATTATTTTAACCGTAATTTATTCTAGGCTGTACTGAACATACTACAGTATGTTGATTTCGTCTATATTATAATTAAACATTAATGTTGGATATTTATGATGGCCAATTATAACTTGCTGAGAACAGCAGTGAAATCACACCAGTGTAACGATCCCGAACAAAGGAATAAATATAACAACTGCACAGACTGAACCGATTGATACACGATAATGGTTGCACAGAAAAAAGAAAGAAAAGCTGTTACTGCAGAATCCCAGCCTGAATGTCAAGTTCAGATCATTTGATAGCCAGTTTGGGAACACGACTCATCCACACTTCACAGGAGAACCTCTTTGAAATGCCTATTCAATCTGGCACAGAGGAAAATGCCCAACGCCTCAGCAAGCTGTTCGAGTGAAAACCTGAGATTTACATTTACATGCCAGCCTGCCTGCTTTACACGGATGATGACAGCCGAATACAGATCAGGGGCTCTTCATATTACATATGCACAGCATCACCACAGTAATCAATGTGCTTGTGAAGTGCCTGATGCTTGACACACATAATACCCCAAAGGATCTAAATTACGCTCAAAGACACTCAGCAGTTGAATTGTTGCTCCACGTAGACAATTGAAATGCAGGGAAAGCCAAGGCATCGCCCTTGTATCAAGGAGCAGTTAGCCACACACACACTACAAGAGGTCTACATTATCCGAAGTGTCGGGCAACATTTATGTAATGCATGCACACTTGATTAAAAGTGAAGCAGTGAGTGAAACATGAGGCATGATTCTGGTTTGCACAGTGGACAGCTACTAGTGATTGAATATTACAAAGGCAAGCAAGCGCTCAAGTGAATGAAACATTTTAAGACAAAATGTTATAATGTCTGTGGTGCTCTCGAATAGGTATCCTCGAATAGGTATCCAAACAAGAAAGGTAGGTCATAAATGCATAGATGCATTATACTCATTTAGACATGTTTAACCTATACGTCTTTATACCTTTCAATCCGGGATAGCATCTGTGCCATTTTAGATGTTGCTATATATACATAAAAACATATTTTTTGTAAAAAAAAGATTGGAGGTTTAGAAAACTGTCAGAAGCCGTTTTTAGAATTTAGAGTGGCTGCATGATAATAAAAAAAGAAAAAGCTAAAAGGGATAAACAAAGGGCGTTTTAGTCACGTAACAATAAGGCTTTTATATCTGTTTCTTCTTATTATAATCTTTTGTGCATGGCACCTACTTTTCTATTCAAAATACATTGGTACAGAAAATCAATGTCACTGAAACAACACAATTCCTCTACAAACGTTACATTTTGAGGTCAAAGTAAAAATTAGCAGACATCTTTTCTTGCCATCTGGGGGGGCAGGCTTGGTGACAGGCTGTTGCTAATAGTATGAATTATTTAGCATACCGTCTGCCTCCACATGTATTTGTTTTGTGGCTGTCAAATGGGTCAGTTTTGCAATCAACATTTAAATGATGGCCTGGTGAATCGTTATGATGGCCTAGAAATGAATCGTGCAACTAAAGCAGATTCGTATATTTATTAGATAAGACAAGATAACAAACATGACACGACATAACATACCGGTACCATAGCATACTGTAACAACATACAGCAGTGGTTCTCAACCTGTGGGTCGGGACCCCCAGGGGTTCCCCAGATGGCAGTGAAGTGACAATTTAAGGACTTTTAAGACCTTTTTAATACCTCAACCGAAAAAATAAAAAAATAAAAAAGTCATCAACAAACTATACTATAAAAAACGGTAAAACATTGTCCATAACTCCATAAATATTTTCACAATTCTTATCTTTGGAACCGAGTCAAACTATATCTAATGCCTCAACTCTTACAATTCCAATGCTTATCAGGGTGGGGCAGTGGTGTGTTCTACCGTGATACGGGGTATACGTATATGCCGTTAAGAAAATAATTAAAAGGTTGAGGAACAATGACTAACATACTGTAACAACATAACATACAGTACTAATAACACAGTATTGTATGTAAGTAGTCTGGGCATATTTCGCCTACCTTATGATCAAGTACAGCTGTGTATCCTGCCAGAGTTGATGTCAGCGGACTCTTTGGCTGCTCCATTGGTGGGCCATGGTGGTCCGAGTGGTAGTGGTAGGCTGATGATGATGATGATGATGAGGAGGAGGAGGAGGTGTCACCAGAGCTGCTGTGATAGACCACCATCAAACTGGTAACCATGGCGACGGTGATAATTCCAACAACCCCACCCTGCAGAGACAGTCAATTACATTACATTTAAAATTATTTACAAAACGCTAACTTACACTCAAAGTTGATCTGAGGCCTACATTTGAATGTACTTTTTATTTTAAATAATGTAATTAGGACATGAGAACTGGTGTTAAGGCTCTCAAATGCCAACTTTAAAAAGGAATATATAAATAGTGTGTGTGTGTGTGTGTGTGTGTGTGTGTGTGTGTGTGTGTGTGTGTGTGTGCGTGCGTGTGTGCGTGCGTGCGTGCGTGTGTCACAGTACGTGACATTGTCAGTGACTTTTTAAAGTTGGCATTTGAGAGCCTTGATGAGACGCACGCACGCACACGCACACACGCGCGCGCGCACACACACACACACACACACACACACACACACACACACACACACACACACACACACACACACACACTAATAGAATGTATAATAAAGAAGAAGAAAACACCTTTCCTAACGTTACAATTTAAATGACATCTGTGTCAATATAATGTTGCTAAGAAAGACTATAAATACTGTATTCTTGTGCTGCTAAATTCCGAAACGTCCTCCATAGTTACCACTCGTGTCCTCATTTTGCGACTGTCCAGTCCAATTATTTCCACGATTCGCCAAACGTTGGTCCACTTCTTGTCATCATTAGGTACAAGCCAGCCAGAGTAGCGCTCAGCTCACACAATGAAAAGCACTACAGTGTTATTATGTGGAAACAGTTTGCAGCCTGGACGGTGGACGCAACACCTGGACGGCAGAGGCAGGCAGGCAGCATCGCAGAGCAGATCTATCACTATCAGTGTCCTAGTCAGACTACAGTTACCTCACTAGTACTAACGGTACTCTGTCTGAACGCTCTGAACAGAGACAATATGCTGAGCGACCCACATCTAGACTATGCCCACACACCCCATGGTCCTAATGGCCACCGTATTTCACTCAGAGCCAGGGGTACATCTTTTGTATAGGCTTTAATATTAGGCTATACTGACACTGTACATAATGTGTATTTTATTTTAATTTTATTTTATTTTATTTCGGTTTAGTTTAGTTTAGTTACATTTAGTTTAGTTTTTAGTGTGTGTGTGTGTGCGTGCGTGCGTGCGTGCGTGCGTGCGTGCGTGTGTGTGCGCGCGCGCGTGTGTATTTGACAATAGATGTATAAATATAATATATAGGTCTATCAATATGCAGAATCTTCTGAATCAATAATGTAGATTTTTACATTACAGAGGATATTAAACCACTTCATAACTATTTTATATATATCATTTATTACTAATCCTGTGCCCGGGGGGTATGCACAGTATTATGAGGGATTGAATGTAGGAGTCCCAGAAGTAATGTTGGAGAACCATTGACGTCCAGTTGTGCAATACCCGTTGTATCAGTCTGTGATGTCTCCAAATTTGGGCATTGTTTCAGCATGCGGCTGTTACCATGGTGGCGACACTGTGTAGTATTATGGGCATTGTTTCAGCATGCGACTGTTACCATGGTGGCGACAATGTTTAGTATCAGTGATGTCAGCATGTTCATCACCAAATTTGGGCATTGTTTCAGCATGCGGCTGTTAGCATGGTGTGACACTGTTTAGTATCAGTGATGTCAGCATGCAGAGAGACGGTCAGACGGAATAGTTAGATATAATTTCTATCATATATCTAGCTGTAGCTACTGCAAATTTTTTGGAAGAGCCTATCTAAAGATAAGAAGCCAGATTTGTATCATTTTGTATCGGCAACCGGAGCAGCCAAAAGCTCCTCACGGGAGAAGATTTGCTGGAAGCAGTAATCTGCTCGGGAGCTGCCGGGAAATGGGAAAGTTCTTTTTATAGACGCCCTCAGAGCCCATGCAGCGCCACTCATGTTTTTGAGTAGCTTCTCATATCATTATCACTTCAGAAGTGTATCTGATGTGTGGGGTAAACAAACTGTATTGATCCCAAAGGAAAATCCACATCCAGACCCAGAAGCATGGTTTCTGCCATGTTAATGATACAGTACAGCCTACTGTATGTTTGTACGTTTACTGAAAATGTACCATTTTATTTAGCATCAACCCTGCTCCTCTCTGGTTTCAGAGAGGTGTATGTATTGTGTAGTATACGGTATACATACTGTACACGCACGCACGCACGCACGCACGCACACACACACGCGCACACACACACACACACACGCACGCACGCACGCACGCACGCACGCACGCACGCACACACACACACACACACACACACACACACACACACACACACACACACACACACACACACACACACACACACACACACACACACACACACACACACAATCTAAATGTATCGTTCTATCTATTGTTCTATCGATCTATCGACCTATCGATCTATCGATCTATTGAGCAATCTCTTTGTTGCCGTCTCCATCTGTGTTGCAGCCTGCATCTTTCTTTTCCTGTTCCTCTGTTCCTCTGTTTCTCTGGGACTGGGAGAGGCTGAGGCAGTGGGAGGGGGTCAGGGGCTAGAGGGGATCTACTGGTTTCTCTCTCAAGTCAGTTCAATTCAATTCAATTAAATTCAATTCAAAGGGCTTTATTGTTATGAGAAAACATATATTTACATTACCACAGCAGAAGTGTACACAATACAATACAGTACAAGCAATACAATACAATCAAAACAAAATATGTTCAAATTGAAGGGAGTAAAACAGTTTTTCGTGTATTGAGATTACTCAATAGTGCAGGGATGGTTGTGTGGTTGTGTTGTGCTCTCTCTCTCTCTCTCTCTCTATCTCTCTCTCTCCCCCTCCCCAGACAGATGCGGAGGCCTTCCTTTCATAACATTCCGTGAGAAGAAACAGGCCTTTAATACCAGAGGAAGTTGGTGGTGGGAGTTGTTAGAAACATTCATGTATTGTATTGGGAGTCAATTGATGCATGTTTAGTTTGGGCTGATCTGAAGGATTTGGCTGCAATTGGGTTATTTTCTCTTGGCAATTGTCAGAAAGCCTAGATTTCAAGCAGTAACATCAGGAATACAGATGAATTCAGTGCCTTCTGTGGAATAGGATACTGCATGACATGAACATGAAAATTGATCTGTAATACTGATAAATCTTGTTTGAGAAAAGTATACCACCTGAGGAGAACTATCGTCATGTGAGCATCAGTGAGCCTTAAGGGTCAGTTTTAAACAGTATGTTGGTTATTTGCTCTTTTTCTCCTCAGGCCATTGAAGTAATAGTAGAGCAACATACTACTATGGACACATTAAGACTCTATTCAGGCCTTGTCGCCCCATAGCACAAGCATGTAAATCAGCTAACTTTAATTAGACACAGTGGAGGGTTTAAGGAAGGGGTCAAGGAGACTTTGTCTTAAATGGATTGGCTTTAGTAAATTATAAACAAAATAACTGAAAACACATGGCCTTTCCTACAATCTTTCCTCTCTCAGATGTATTTCTTCCAGATCGCAAAATGTTTCGATTTCCTCATTTCCAGATACTTTTCATAGGAGGACAGGGTGATTTTCACCACACTCACACTCAACATGGTTTTGGTTGATTATAAATCAATTAGCCTACTTCACCAATGCGAAACAGGCTATAGAAAAAAAGTGAATAAGACGGCTTTTGTTTTTGAAGTACATCACATGATGCAGACTCACACAGTCACACATACTGTGGTCTCATTTCTTGCACTCTGTCTGTCTGTACATTAGAATTTCAATCTTACAGACTTGGCCATTCTTCTTCTCAATATTAAGTTCATACAAATTCAGAGATGAAATTCAGCACCAGAGCCATTGCAGTCCAACAAAGCGAGGAATCAAAGTGGCTTGACTCTTGCTCATAAGACAGTTCGCTGTTTGTCACGTCCCCTGATTGGAAAGTAAAAGTGAAGCAAAGTATTTCCATACGGTAGGGCTGTAACACTGATTGTGTGAAGGCCAATGAAAGGGGAATGAATGGCAGTGGGAGATGGAGATGGAGAAGGAAAGAGCGAGTGGTTTGAGGATGTTGATGCACAGGGTTAGATGGGAATGTATCTCTTCATTTTGTATTCATTGTGTGCCTTTGCTACCTGTGGTCTAATCCTGCCAGAGCTTTCTCCTCTGCTTCTCCTTCTGCCTCTCAGTTCTCCTATTGTCTGACTTAAACATGGTAAAGGCTGCATACATCGCCATTCTCCAAAGCGGTTCATACGCTCATTCAGCAAAGCGCTTCACATGCTCATTCATACACGGACGGCAAAGGCAGCATGATGCAAGGCACCAAGCAAAAGAACTATATAAATCTGAGCTATTATTATTATGACCTTGGATTTCTGACCGCCAAGTCACAGGCTAGCATAGAATAATTATTTGCTAGCCTATATTGTATCTAGTGTCATTCTGTATGTTCTCAAAGGGGCACTTTCAGGCTCCTCCAGCTCAATCCAAGCTGAGTGTGTCCTCAATGCCTGTAAGGTAAAGCACCTTTACCCCCTTTGGAGATCATTCTCTGCTCAACAATCAACACTTAATCACAGATACAATTTCGTGGTGGATGAGTAGCCACAGGCGCCATGACACCTCTCAGCCCCCTATGGCGAGGAGGGAGCAGGAGCATTGAACTACTGCAGGTGCCATGACACCTCATACCTTTTATCTGTCCCCCTTTGAACGTTCTTGCCAGAGGGGGTGAAGTGTAGCCTCAGGTGGAAAATGGCTGGGGCTTTTCTATTGCACCCTCATAGACATAGAAAGTTAGACGCCTCCTTCGGCTCTGGTGCATATGCATCGGGGGACCAAGTGTCCGTGTGCATCGCTTCCACGTGCGTCACACATACGGACGTTGCTAGGCCAATCAGAGGCAGGTGGGGGCGGGTCTTCTTTACGTATGCAGCCTGTAAGAACAGCTGGGCCGCGCAACATCAGGAAATGGATGGATTGATAAGTCCCGGAAAAGACGCACTGTGATTGGCCACAATGGCCAGTAGTCACTTGACTAGCAGCAGTCCCTTAGTTTTTCCAGGAAGTCCGGACTACAATTGTTGCACGTCGCTCCAATGAACTGAAGAGGCGAATGAGGCATCTAGCTTTTTATATCTGTGTGCACCCTTGCCAGAGGGAGTGGTAGACACTCCTCTCAGCTTCAGGCAGAGCCTCTGTGTTTACGCCCGTAACCAATCAGGGATCAGCATTCTTGGTGACGAGTGACGACACCATTAACAGCCATTGAGGGACCAGCATTCTTCATGACGTCACCATCAACAAGTGAGACCTGATATAAATAACAAGGTGCGCTCTGCTGGCGCACAAATATATTCCATACATGGCCACAAGAGCTGTCTAGTCTTTTCTTTGCCTACTTTTACCCATGTTCAAAAGGAATTATTTTCTGCTTGGAGGAGGAGGGTGTATATGAGCATCGAGCTCAGAAACAAAGATCTCTACTTGCTGCAATGCTGCTTGGGATGAGTCAAGCAGATCATTGTAGGGATGGTTGTGGCATGCAAGATGTTTTTCCTGTTGCATCAGGGGGTGATGTTGGCAGACAGGACCATGAAAACGCCCAGCGATGTGGAATCTTTACTGTGAAACTCCAGAGTCCAGATTTACTTTCGCTATACATTATTTTCCTTGTTTTACATGTTGATATATTGAGCTAGATTCTGTTAACTATGATGTATTCCAGTTACTTTACGTGAATACAAACTCTGTAACAATTTCCATGGCCGTGTGTGTGAAATGTGTGAAACCTTAAAATCGTCAAGTGGATGTGATCACATCCTAATTTCACTTTTGGTCAATTTCCAAGCCGGTCCATGCACTACCATACTTACTGCCATACTGACAAAACATATAAACATTTTAACAAGCTTTGTTTACACCAGCGGTCCTGGAGGACTCTAAAGTCGGTAGGTTTGTAGGTTTGTGTGATAGAATGTTTTTTTTTCCTTAAAAAAAGTCTCAAAATACACATTTACATGAATTGAACATATTATTAGGAAAGATCATGTGTAAACTAACAAACAAACAAACATTGAATTCACACAAATCTGATGATTTCATTTGTCAAACAAATCAGTGAAGCCATCAAAGCTGCAGCATCACTTGGAGGTAGCCCCATAGGCGCCGAGGAAACCTGTGGAATATTACCAATATTACCACGCTAGCCTCAAAACTTTCTCAATAAACAAAAAAAGAAAGATTTTATTTTTAATATGCCACAAACTTGAACATTTTTGAAGACCCCTGATTTACACAATATCAAAGGAACTTTCTTGGGTGCATGACTTTTTCTTTTCACTGAGAAAATGGTTTAGTTTTGAAGCATGAGTTGAGAATGTATCCATTTCTATGTATTTTGCTCTGCAAGAGTGTCCATTTGTACAATTAACATACACAGGATTTTCATATACTGAATGTATGTAGGCTACAGCTTGGGGAAACTCTTCAGCTGTTCAAGTGTCAGGTGTATGTGTCATAATAAACCTTTAGCGCCTCCCAGAGGGGAGTAGCGGATGTGTCACAAGGACAATTTAGGAGAATATCTGTTTCCATTAGGACAGATTGGACTTTATACTTGAGGTTTAACCTCTTGAATAGGCCTACCAGCATTCCTATTCTGGGGTGAACATTCGCCATGAATAGCAGATCTATAAGCTCGCCTTGTGACACGTTGTGAGCTTGTAG
Organism: Nannobrachium achirus; assembly: GCF_963921795.1. Lineage (NCBI taxonomy): Eukaryota > Metazoa > Chordata > Actinopteri > Myctophiformes > Myctophidae > Nannobrachium > Nannobrachium achirus. Next base: position 57,706,738 of record NC_137810.1, on the reverse strand, counting down.
ATCTGCTATTTTTGGCGTGGAGATGTATTGGTGTAGATTGAAAAAGAACGCAGTGCAAGTTTAGAAGGTCTAAGTGTTTTAAACTAAAGTGATATTGATACATTCCAAATATGATCAAAGTATTCACCCGCACGGCACCCCTGGACTTGCATCATGGCACCCTGGGGTGCCACGGCACCCACTTTGAGAAACCTACTTGTAGCATCCTTTAAAATTGCCCTGAAAAACCACTTACAGGCAGCAGCCGTTCGCAACTGGTAAAAAAAAACTAACCTAGCCCAACCCTACCCTCCCCTGCCCCTTCTTTGTAGTCTACTTACTTACTGTTTTTAGACTCTTTTTTTTGTTCTCTCATTTTTCTTTTCTTTACATATCTACTGCATAGTACTGTGTTCTAGTCTGTCATTCAATGTTATATGAGATACTTAAATGGTTTCCTGTGTAAATAAGCTTAGTCTTTTCATGGATCTCCTTTTAGTAGACCTTGTACCAGTGAACTGTACCGTCATGAAACTGTACCTTTTCCTATGCAAACTTCTAATAAAGTCTTCAATCAATCAATCAATCAATCAATGCCATGAAATAATCTGCATTCTGAGTCTGTCTTTATGAAGGGTGTCTGTAAACATGAACTGTACCATGCTCATGTGTGTACAGTATTTGATTACCGGTATGTGCATTTGCATTTGGCCAACTGCGTAACTCTTGGTAGTGCATACTGTAGAGAATTGCACCGTGCACATAGCCTACTGTAAATTACATTTATAGCCATTAGCAAATGTTGTGATTACAGTTCTCTTCTCTTCCATCATGCTCTGTTGACAGTAAACTTGCTACTTTCCAGCTCTGCTACATAATTTGCCATAATTATAATTATAATTATGCCCTTTTAATTAATGACCTGCATTTGGTAACCTGAGCAGTAATTGAATTAATAGAGATGCATAATAAACGTGAGATAAACCCCACTGATTTCTGAAAAAAATTGAATGGATAAAATGTAATTAAATTCAAAAACTAGACTAATCGTCCAAAACATGGGTCTTCAAGCCAAGGTCCCCAGAGAGAGATGATCCAGTACATTTCATACAACTGTGTTGCAGATAAACCTTTCTTCGATTTCATAGCTCATTGACTATCATCAGCGTTGTGTAAAGCATTGTTGTTATCTTTTCCAGACAAAATTAACCACTTAAACCTTCAATACTAACCTTTGACCTTTGGCATCTGTACTTGGTTCTGCTACTTTTTCCTTCCTACACGAAACCTCTTTGCTGAAAATAGCAGATACAAGCTTCTGCTATTTTCGGATCTCGATAATAGTGATGCTATACAGAGTTGAAGTGGTTAATGTAAAAACAAAAATGTTTGGTGGCCCCCCGTAGTAACTCTAAGGACCCCCTGTTGAAGACCCCTGGTCTAAAAGCCTCAGGCCCTAGACTAAATATAGACTAATGCAATAATTAATTAATTAATAATAGGCTTAATTTTTCTGTTTTGAAGAAATTCCACACTGCACGCAATTCATGGTGAATTGCGTGCAGTGTGGACATAGTGAATTTCTTCAACATCTTGGAAATATCTAGGCCTAAAACTTTTATTGATAGATATTTCCAAGACGTTTACATTTGCAAGGGAATAGGCTACTATGTTCCAATGTGTCTAGCAGATTTACAGAGCAGATGCTCATGCTCTGTGAATACACTTAGGCCTATTACAGTAACTGTAATTTCATATGGGTCAGTGACAGAGCATTTCATTGAAATCAATTGACTGCAACGCAATTGATGGAGACTTGGACAGTGAGCCTAATTCACCACAGCAATTGTATTAGGCCCTCCTGCCCTACTGTTCTGTTAAACCTGCTGGATTCCAGGCAGACTGCTTCTTCTAACTACTGTTCTGTTACATGCACTGACTCTATGTGCACATTTCAAAGGTGTATTCCTTTAAATCTGCACCACCATAGTACTACCCGCAGAGGGCAACGATTGTCCACAAAGGCCTTTTTTTCCTTTTCTTTTTTGTTACATTGTTTGCTATTTCTTTCTAATGGCAGCGTTGCCAATTCACTTATTTCACTAAATGACTAGTTTAATTAAAGCAAAGGAAATCAAAGCAAGTGGCAAAAAAGAAATAACACAAGTTGGATCTGTCAGAGTTTATTTAAAACGGAGGAATTATGTGGGCTATTACAAACTAGCCAGCTTAGTAGTTCATACGCACAATATGAATGAATTAACTTTGGATAAGTTTATGCTTCAGCTACTAGAGCAACAACATACAGGGACCCCCACACTCCTCTCTCACGGAGCCTTTACAATGAATCGTTTCTAGTTTAGATCCCATTGCACAGAGGGACGAGGGATGTGATTGGCTAGTTTGTGGGAGACAAATTTGTCCAGGTTATTTCAGATGTTATATTTATGATGTGATTTAATTGTCTTTAAATGTTTATTCAAGTATTTTGAACTCCGGACTTCTTTTACTTCTAAGAGTATATTTATATTTTGCAGTGAGTATTGAATTGATACTTTTAGTTTTAGACTGTCATTCAATGTTATGACACTTAAATGGTTTCCTGTGGAAATAAGCTTAGTCTCTTCTAGGATCTCCTTTTAGTAGACCTTGTACCAATGAACTGTACCGTCATGAAATTGTACCTTTTCCTATGCAAACTTCTAATAAAGTTTTTAAGCATTATTTTGCGCGAGACACCGTCGTACGACTGTGGATAGCCATTAGCCAGCTTGCCTGACAACCATCTAACCAATCGCGGCGCGACGGTCCCTCCAGGATATGGGATCGTTAACAAGGCTCTATGCCTTTTTTGTGGGTCCCCCCCTTTGGTCCCCCCCTCCCTCTCGCATAATTAATGACGCTGTCTCGTGCTGTAAACACTGACGCTGCGTGGGGGACATCAAAAAGCTGCTACTGTATATTTATTAGGACAGCAGCAGCATTTAAAACGCCATTCACTTCGAGTCTCATATGCAACCGTTAAAACAAGCACGGTGCCGCGTCTCCCGTACGAAGTGCAATGGCTAGAAAGACGGACATTCCTTCTTACTACGGTGAGTCCACTCGTCTTTGTTAAATAAATGCTCTGTTTTTCTTCCACACTCAGTGTGACAAAGGATATTTTGTGCCTTATTAGTGTTGTTACTGTCTGTTATTATGGCCCCCAAGACTCCAGTGGTTTTGATTCACGTTGTTGTCAACTCGCGTTTTACGCTCGCCAAAGAAACACAAAATAGGCTACTGTAACCAATGATGTTGTTACTGTGTCGTTCGCTGCGCAGTGTTTTCAAACGGTTTGTTATGCTTTTCTCGACAAAACGTTTTAGACATGATCATGTTTGATTAAGATAATGCAATTTCCTTGCCGATTCTATTGTCCGCAAACATATTTTTTTGATTCATTGTTTTGTATGTGCCTGCCTGCATGGCTGTCTGACTGCACTGTTGGTGGAGAAAATCAGTGCTTTAAAAGTGCACACAATAAGCCACAACAACAATGATGCCTTTGTCACCTTCCATACACGGTCAGCGTCGTTGATATATGGTATGGTGTAAAATGCAGCAACAACAAGTCCAGTAATACAGCTTGCTTGACAACAAGGACAGAAAAAACAAAGAAAGCCCCATGCAGTTCTGTCTATGTCTGAGAGACAAAGGGATTCTTGTCAGCAAGTGGCATACTGGCATTTGGCTGCTTTGGGCATGGACATTCAATCTGTGGGCAGCTTCTCTTGTCAATTAGTGTCTTTTAATCATGTTGTTTATCAAAGGGATATAATATAATCCTTTATTACTGGCAGAAGCCATGCAGGCGACCAGTAGTGTACCACAGAATGGTCTTATGAGGCTATGATGACACAATACAATTTGATTCTGGATGAGGCATTCAGCCTAATGTACATATCATACGCAGAATTTGTCATTATTACATGTTTGCTGCCAAATGGTTGTCAAATTTCGATGTCAAATACATTTCTTAACTGCCAAACTGGTGTCGACAGTCGTAAATGTCACACCAGCCTTCATCCAAGTTGTATGGCGCTGATGATTTGACATGATTGTCTATACAGTATATGACAACAACACTGTCATGGAAGCTTGACAGTGGTAAGCTGTGTTCTTCTCACATTCTCTGTCTCATATTTTGACATATTCAACACGTATGGTTGTCGGGGGGGTATCTGTCTATCATTTCCCCACACACTGACTGACCCTGCATGTCACTTAGTTCCCCCAAGACTCCAGCTCTATGCCAGTCATGCTTGTAATCCTGTCAGTGCCAGTCCTGAAATCAACTGCAAAGGAGGAGATTCACTCTCTGCTCTCCTGAGGCATTCGGCTCCACATCCCCTCACTGCAGGAGTGTGTGTGTGTGTGTGTGTGTGTGTGTGTGTGTGTGTGTGTGTGTGTGTGTGTGTGTGTGTGTGTGTGTGTGTGTGTGTGTGTGTGTGTGTGTGTGTGTGTGTGTGTGTGTCTCAAACCCCAACACACTAGAAAGAGACACAAGACAGATAGATATATTAAGGCTGAGTGCAAGGACAAGCATATAGAGAGACACAGGAGAAAGGCCCTGGCATGCAGGAATTAATCTTAGCCAACAGCAGTACATGTGAGATCCGGAGGCAACTACACCTTCACCAGGCACCAAACTCTTTATTTCCTTTCCACAATGCACCAGAGAGAAGGAGTTAAAGGAGTAGTTCACCCCCAAAATGACTTTTTTCTATTGATTACTCATGGAGACTAGAGTTCAATAATATTTTTTGTCACATTCCTAAGACAAAAATTTGATTCGAGTAAATTTACCCCCATTGATACCGGATGGGGACCCGAAACGGGTCCCCATCCGGAATGAATGGAGGAATGGGGGTAAATGTATTGTTATCACATTTTTGTCTTAGGAATGCGACAAAAAACTAAAAATATTATTGAACTCTAGTCTCCATGGCGTGACTAATCAATAGAAAAAAAAGTCAATTTGGGGGTGAACGTTTCATAGCCTGCCCTATACATTTAGCTAAATGTTAATAATACATTATTACAGAAACAAAACAAAAAAACAAAGTGTGGAGTCAAGTGATGCTCTTCAGAGGATTACATATAGAACATTCTGTAGCAAGGATATTTTTCATCAAGGATAGGAACATTTCATCAAGGAACAAGGCTAGTTGAAGGCTTAGCCACTTGACCATGAGATGGGGTTATCATCATGACTGCCTGTGTTCAGGTTAGCTGCTCTATCCAATTGGCTCCAGAGCTTTAGTTCAGTCGGCTTGCTTTGGACATTCTCAGAACTTCTTGAGCTGTCATGCAGGCAAAGAATGTCCTGCCTATGCCTATAACTTCTTGTAGGGCTGATGGGCGATGGGTGATTAAATTAAATATTGCTGCTTTTTAACTGCTTTTACAAAATATTTACACAATGAGATAAACGATCATCAGTAATGCCTATATGAAAACAAAGTGGGTAAAGGCAAATAATAGAACGGCTAGAACAGTCAACTAAGTTGATAAAATATTACAATTGTATACTTTACTGCCAGCAAACCTGGACAAGAAGACAACATTTGTGCCTAATGCTATTTTACAATATCCCAAATCCCATGGCCAGACAGATATATATCATTTCATAATAATAATATTTATATTGCCCAGCCCTATACTTTCTTGCTCTCTGGTCTTGGGAATGGGATCAGTTGCTTTCATGCATAACTATTCAATGCACAATGCCTTTCATTGCACATTAAAATATGTTCTACTTGCTTAGAAACCAAGATTCGGGTATATCATCAGATGTTTATAGAACTAACCAAAAGTTGCAGAAAGTGTACGGTAGACTTAACCTGTTCAATTGCAATGTTCAGTCGGTCAGAAAAGCAGAAAATACTTCATAATCCCTTTTGGGCAGGTTTGTGAGTAACAATTTAGATATGAGTGCCATTCAACACAAAATGTTGAGTCGGGCACACTGTTAATTAACAAATTTAGCGCATGGGCGGCTTCCCTAAACGTAGCATTTTCCAGTGCAGCAGCTTCACAGAAAGGAGGGCTGGATTTGGTTTAGAATCAAAGACTCCTGTGAAATTGCAGTCAGAGAATGTAGTGGTTCAAATGGCTCACTTTGCTCAGGTACAGACAGTACCATTACAGGCCTTTCAAGTGTCTTTGTGACATGAGTAACCTCTCTGTAAGGTATATGCCAATGCCTGCCTAGTAGTTTGACTTTGAATGAATGAATATATTCAATGGCTTGAGAATGGCTTTCCATCAAGGAAGTCTCTGCTTTAGAATTTGGACCGTTAGCTGCAAGGGCGCTTGGAGGCGACAACGAGGACACTATACATTTCCGATGTGCAGCGTGACTGTCGGACTCGGTACTGTATCTGTGTGTGACTTGAGGACTAACTGACATTGACAGTGATTTATTATACAACCCCGAACCACGATACACACTAGAGAACAAGTCAGGGACAGAGCTACTTGCAAGACACGTAGGTTTTGTTTGAGATTAAGATGAACTAGGTCTGGGGGGAACATTACCAGAAACAGACGATCTACAAGCTCACAACGCATTGTAACACGTCCCGTGGTGAGCTTGTAGATCTGCTATCTCTGGCGAAGAGGTTTGGTGATAAGGGAAATGAGCAGACCAATTACAGGGCCAACTCTACTCAAGTCTGTCTCACTAACTAGTAACTACTAACTATAGAGGGTTTAAGTGGTTAAAATACATCTAATGCACCAAATAGACCTCACAGGTCTATCAAAATACATTAATCGCTATTCCAAGGAAGAACAGGGTCAACCCACATCTCTGTTTTGTACACATGCCTCACTGCAGAGATGGAGAGCCCTCACCTTGATCCTTTAGCTAAGCCAACAATGATCTGATTCTGAATTCATTGTGTGTAGAACAGTGACAGAGGTTAAGAGGATCCCCTTGTTGGAGGACAGAGGCAGTAAGGCTGCATTGACACAGACTACATCAGGACAGTCACACTCTCCCTCAGAGGGCCAGAGAGATATTGTACAGTCATCTTAAAACAAAACTTCAGATTATTTTCTACCTAAATCCCATTCACAGATGTAACGACGCCATCGTTTTGTGGAGAAATACACAGAAGACGTATAGAGTATTTTTTACCCACACTATATACAAGATTTAGTTTAAAACAGAATCAGTGAAGTTTCTCTTAAAGGGGGATATCACTCAGTTTAAGAAATGATATGTTAATCCTCAGCATCAACAGGGCCATTAGAAAGTCACTATGAGCTTTCCATCCCAAAAGGAAACTAGGAAACTCTGAATCTGACACACCCCCTAAAAACTGTCAAATCTGTGTTAACAACCGGTGCCTCAGTATCACTCAGGTCACCTTTAGCATATGGTTTGAAAGGCTGGATATTGTGCCTTATGTATTGAGTGTAAATTCTAGTGTTTCCATTCTGTCTAATAATGTATTAACATTTCCAACGGAACATTGATTGGAGTTGGTGTGCTCTGGGTACAGTGGGTAGTACTAGACAAAATACATAAAATACATTAAACAATACTCAAAATAAATACAACTTTCTGGTGTGTTAAAAACCGCTAGGGGACAAAGTTAACTTACGTATGTTCATGGCCTGACCTGATGATGAGGAGTCAAGGATGTTCATTTGCAGAAATGAGTACCTGTTCTGGACTTAATAACATTTTGCCTGAAGGAAGGGGGGAGAAAAGTAGCCTGGCGGGGCCTGACGTCATCTGCGTTCACTCACTCATTCCTTCCACAGTATAACGTCTGGACTTCCGGAGATTGGCAGCGAGTATAGTGATTATTCTCTGATCGGGGCCAATCAGTGACTGCTTCCGCACAACAAACATAGTCTTTCCTGACAACAAGTGAAAAGCTTTCCCTGATTGGTCCATGTGTAGACGGTGACGTAGATGCATGCTGCAGCATTTTCAAAACAACAATGGCTGCCCTCGCGATGCAACAAGTGTAACAGTTAACGCTCTAACAATAAAACAAGCAATAAGTGCAGTTATTTCAGAGTTGGAATCAATTACAACAATTCAAAAGTAACACAGGGGATGCGCTAGCGGAGTTCATCGGCCGAAAAAACGTGTTTGTTTGCCGTTCTTCCGACTGGCTGAGAGATGTTTTGCTACGCTGATTGGTTAGAGGAGTCTGTCTGTCAAGGCAAGTGCTCCCGCCCACTTTTCAAGCTGCCAATAGGCCGAAGGCCAGACGTTATACTGTGGAAGGAATGAGTGGGTGAACGCAGATGACGTCGGGCCCCGCCAGGCTAGAAGAAAAGTGCATTGGCAGGATGAGCGGGGTCCCTGATTATTGTCAGACCCATCCTTAGATTGTGGATGTTATAAACACCAGTAAGACTCCCTAATCGGGAGATAAGCGACCGTCAGGTCGCAGCGTGATTTTAGGGCAAAATGTGTAGGAGCAGTGTCCAAAAATGTGGTTCAAAAAATCGGCCTGATGGTGGCGCTATATGGGACATCCATATTGATGAGATGAGTGTAGACATACTGTGTACCGATTTGCGTGATTTTAGGGCCAAATCTGTAGGAGCAGTGTCCAAAAATGTGTTTTGCAAGAATCGGCCTCATGGTGGCGCTAGAAGAGGGCCATGTGAGAAATGAGGGGTGGGGTCTCCGCGTTGCCTTGGCGGACAAATAGGTACCGGCCCCGGCTCTCCCGGACCCTCCTAGCCCTAGTTACGGCATTTAATGTGAGCTGCAGTGGAGGGGGTCCTCCACTGGGGGCGCCACCACTTTTGCATCCGTTCTGGAGCAGCAGGAGTCGGTGGTCCCCGGGAATTCCCCGTGAGCAGCCCCGTTGGGGTGGTCATTTGGTCATTTTTGCACATTTGGTCATTTTTTACATCTGGGGGTCCCACAGGGACCTGGGGGTCCCTGGAGCTCCGGGGGTCCTTGGAGGTTGTAGTTTGGCAGCCAAGGAGCGTGTGTGCAAAATTTGGCATGGATCGGGGCAACGGTTGCGGAGATATGAGCAGGGCAATAGTGTGATGTGTGAGGTGTGACAGACAGACTGACGGACTGACTGACTGACTGACTCACAGTTTGTGGAGGTTTTGATAGTAAGTGCGACCTGACGGTCGCAATCATAGATACTTGGCAAAGCTCAAAGATTATACTATTATTCTTTGGCCATTTTTTTGTGTTTATTTGATAGGTGATAGCAACATAGTGAGTAGAGAGACACCAATGGCAGGAGAAAGGGATGAGATTATATGCTGCGATGCCTGCGAAGGGCCCCAGGTCAGATTCGAACCTGGGCCAGGTTTACAGTTATACTTTGTCGTATGACAGTAGCAGATATACAAATAGAAGCGTAGCCACATAGAGGCAAGGCAGCTTCCTGCCTATGTGAGCTCTTGCCTGCCCTAAGGAAAAACAAAAAAAAAAAACACTTTGAATTATTAATGACTCAATAATTTGTGCAGGACGTCATGTTTGCCTTTATCTGTCCTTAATACTGCTATTGCGCTTCTTTGAGAATATAAATCGCAGGCTGCATTGATTATACTCACGTTTATATTCACATTATTTTTCTTGTATTAATACGTTCAATAGCTTTTTCTCAGAATAAATATATTGGCCAGTGTTGTTGTTGGCATTTAAAGCCAAGTCATATCCACATCCACCCTGCTCTTGTACAAAGCTATTTAAATCCACATCAAAGCCATGTTGAGCCCATCACTGATCCACACTAGTCTTGTTCCACTGAAATACAGCTCTACCCAGTGACATGACCGGAGGCCCCCACAGAGTTGGACGAGGTCACAAAGCCCCAGACGCATTGCTTCCACGTCTCAGCTTGCAGCAGCAGCAGCACACTGGCTGTCATTGCCTGACACTCACTCAACTGATGCTAGTCAGTCAGTAAGCTTGTGTCCTGCTATAGCAGCTATGCTCAGTGGTGTAAAGTAACTATGTACATTTACTTAAAGGGCCAGTTCACCTCTTATCTGGGGCAACCAGATCTTATTTTATTGTTGTTTGGGATACGATCAACACAATCCTGAGTTATTTTTTGTGTTCAATCTGTGTTTTGAGATATTTTAGTATTTCAGCATGAATGATGCATTTTGCATCATATGATGCAGCATGATGACTCATATGATGCAAAATGCATCATCATTCATGCTGAAATGAAATACTAAAATATCTCAAAACACAGATTTAACACAAAAAATAACTCAGGATTGTGTTGATCGTCCCAAGCAACAATAAACTAAGATCTGGTTGCCCCAGAGGTGAACTGGCCCTTTAAGTACTGTACTTAAGTACAATTCTGAGTTATTTCTACTTTACTTGAGTATTTACAATTTCCCATAATTTCACTTCTACTCCACTACATCTCGGATCCAAATATTGTAGTTTTACTCCAATACAATTATTTGAAAACGTATACGTAACTAGTTACTTTGCAGATATAAATTATAATATTATAAAACACACATTAACGACTTTAGCCCTATTTTATAGGCTATTTGAAAATGGCCGATCTACAAGCTCACAACGTGTTGCATCGTGGCGCGTTGTGAGCTTGTAGATCTGATATTTTCAAACATTTTGTACTTTTACTTTTGGTACTTTTAGTACATATTTATAGCAATGCTTTTGTACTTTTACTCAAGTAAATGTTGTATTCCAGACTTTTACTTGTAAGGGTGCCCTCACACCAAAATACCTATGAGAGTGGAATCCGTGTTCCGCCAATGCATTTCAATGAGAGTGAAGCGGTTTCATGCCAGCAGAGGATTTCTGCAAAAAACGCTCCCTTCTCATTGAAATGCATTGGCGGAACGCGGATTCCACTCTCATAGGTATTTTGGTGTGAGGGCACCCTATCAGAGTATTTCCATATTACAGTATTGATACTTTTACTTGGCAAGTAATGAATATGAGTACTTTTTCCACCACTGGCTATGCTCTCTGTCAGACAGCGATGGGTCACCAAGCGTTTTACATGAAAACATGGGTTGTGAATACAGCTCATGTGTTACTGAGGGGAGTGAAACTGTGTGTGTGTGTGTGTGTGTGTGTGTGTGTGTGTGTGTGTGTGTGTGTGTGTGTGTGTGTGTGTGTGTGTGTGTGTGTGTGTGTGTGTGTGTGTGTGTGTGTGTGTGTGTGTGTGTGTGTGTGTGTGTGTGTGTGTGTGTGTGTGTGTGTGTGTGTGTGTGTGTGTGTGTGTGGTCATTTATGCCAAAATCCCAGACCATCTGCTAATGGTTGGTAGGTTGGATCCCTGAGGGACACACAGCTAAGTGAACCTACTGCCCAAGATCTGACTGTGGAAGAGTTTAGGATGTTATTTTTCCTGTCTCGGTACGGAGACAAGTGCTTAAAAGGCTGCAGCCTCCCTCGGAGAATGAAAAAGAGAAGATTGAAAGAAAAAGCGGGGGGTCCCGGTTGAATATGGAAAAGCGGTGGAGGAAAGTAAGGGCAGAAGAAGAAAAAAAAGAAATTGGGGCTGAGAGCTACATGTAAAGAGGGAGTGCTTGTGGTTATCTATCCATGATGGCTTGTGTAGTTTGGATAAAAGAAAGTAAGCCATCTGGAGCTTTTCCAACTGCTTTGATTCCTTCAGAGACGGATTCCAAATCCCTTGTCTGTTTTTTTTGGGCCAGGCCAAGTGAGTGTGTGTAGACACAGAAGTGTGTGTGTGTGTGTGTGTGTGTGTCTGTGTGTGTGTGTGTGTGTGTGTGTGTGTGTGTGTGTGTGTGTGTGTGTGTGTGTGTGCGTGTGCGTGTGTGCGTGTGCGGGGGGCTCATCTGACTCAGCAGTGAAGCCTTAAACCTCTCCCCTAGACCCACGCTCGTGACCCTCTCACTCTGTCAGAGCCTTGCTGTCCTCTTTATCTCCATGGCAATGACCTCTCTAGGCAGTAGGCAGCCTTGTTATGAACGTGCTGTCCCCAATCTTTTTCCAATCCTTTGTTCTGAGCTCTGTTCTTGAATGCCACCCACAACATAAAAAAGTGAATCTCTCTAGGTCGTCCTCAGGCGAGCCCTCCATCGTCGCCTCCAGTCAGCCCGGTTCTCCTCCATCGTACGTACATCTGGCCAGCTCGTCTGTACTTTGTGCTCCTGCATCTTTCTTGAGGACGTCCACATATGTTAATGTTGAGGACGTCCACATATGTTAATGTTGAGGACGTCCCATTTGTTAATGCTGGACGTCCTCGAGACCGGTGCCCTTGTGTTGGTTCCCACAGCACCAATTTGCTGGCTGGCAGTGCTTGATGTCTTTGGCAGTGTCCTGCTAGTCTCATACCCTACGTTTTCATAAAATAAAATAAATTGTTTACCTGATCTCTCTCTCTCTCTCTTGGCTCTCGGGGGCCATAAGGATATGTCCACATGTCCTACCCACTACTTTGACATGAGGGGTAGGCGGGGCGTTTATTTGTGGAGCAACGTAGTGAGCGTTGGAGTCTGATCACGGGCAGAATAACGGGCAGTGAATAATAAGTGTTTTAAATTCTAGCGATTTACTGACCTAACTCGGTTTCATTTCATCCATGGTACATGGCAGGAAGGGATATTGAGGGGAAAATGTGAAAGTTGAATTAATCATGAATAGACTAAAATAAAAACCTTGTATTGTATGTCACACTCATGGATTCTGTCCCTGCTGTGTGTACCCCTTCCCTGTCAGTTTTGCCCTCTTGTGACTTTGCCCTGGCTGGTAATTTCCCCTCGGCCAATCTCCTATTATATCCTCTCTCCCCGGGATCTAGAAGAGTGCAATTGCCCTGGGTGAGACTATTTAAGACTGTCTGTGACTTTGTTCAGTGCTGGGTCTTAGTTGTAGTGTCAGGTTCTGTTTGTATATTCTAGTGTTACAATGCTGTGTGTTCGTGCTGTTTTGTTGTGAATGTACTTATGTCTAAGTAATGTCTTTGTCAACTGCATCTACGTTGTCTTTTGGATTTGATGTGAGTTTCGATGTGAGTTCCTGCATATGGGTCCAACACCTCCCTTGCCTGACAGTATGTGCATTTGAGGTGACGGAGAACCGTCTAGATTTGCTGGAGCGCAGCAAGCTGGTACTGGAGCATGGCTTCCGGGCAGCTCCGGCACAAATTAAGCCCTGCACAAAACCTTCTGGTGTAGCACTCGTCTAGAGACTTCTGCAGGGTTTGTTTCAGGGTCCAGCATAATTGCTGCCATATAGGAGAACAGACGTTGCATAGAAGAAGCTGAGTTTGATTTTTCGGGGATGGTTCAAGTTCCATACACTAGCCATGCCATTCAGGGTCCTCCGTACAAGGGCCTTCCTCACTTTCAGTTTTGACCCATGAGCCCAGCTATGAAGTGAAGTCCTTGACTTCCTTCAGAGCAGTACCTCCTGTTATTGTTATACAGTAGGTGGATGTTCAGATAGAATGTTATAGGACAGGTGATAACCTTGGTTTTCTTAATACTTATCTCGGCTGTTGGACAGAAACAAGTCCAACTCCAAAATGTAAAAAAAAAAATCACACTTGTGTGAACTGAGCGGTTGTGTGTGTGTGTGTGTGTGTGTGTGTGTGTGTGTGTGTGTGTGTGTGTGTGTGTGTGTGTGTGTGTGTGTGTGTGTGTGTGTGTGTGTGTGTGTGTGTGTGTGTGTGCCCCCTGTGTGTGTTTGTGTGTGAGTGTGCCTGGCCTATCCTGAACAACAGCGCCCTCGTGTGGTCAGAAAAGGTTACTGCAGGCTACATACCCGGAGACAGACAGACAGACAGACAGACAGACAAACAGACAGACCCACACACACGGCCACGTATAGGAGCGTTGTGACCACCGCTCAATAAATCAGGAAATGATAAAACAAAAGCTCAAGTGGAGTTAGGAGTGTCTTTCCTTCATTGATAAGCACAGCTGAATGGACCTCCAAGCTCACAATGAGGTTGGAGGTCAGAAGGGGGTGGAGCCTGGACCAAGTCAGAATGGCAAAGGGGGGGATTGTGATGTGTTTTAGTGTTGCTTATGGTTGTTGTTGTTGTGAGGAAAGGGTATGGTGTAGTTCTGGGATATTTATAATACTTGTGGGGGTTAGGGATTTTTCACACTTTCTATGCTTAATGTATAATTCATTATTTTGATTGTGTGTGCCGCCATTGACTGCTCTTTATTTTGAAGACCCACGGAAGCCACGATCGTGTCCATGGTGTAGAGATTTAACGCCAGGCCTGTATTGCTTTGTCAGGAAGAAACCTCATTATACTGAATCTTTAAACTTTCTATTTTTGTATCTTTGTTGTTTATATTCCATAATAAACCCACTGTGCATTTTCGCTGTGGAGGTGCAAACTCACCCAAGAAGCCCTTCACTAAGTATTTATGAATCAGCACTGCAGAGAGGAGGGAGGAGGGGGGGGGGGGGCACCTTTCAAATGGCCTCTCTGACCCACCCCATGTAGAGCACCTGCAGTGTTCGAGCTGTTTGCCTGACCATGGCATGAAAGAGGCCTGTGTTTGACAGTGGAGCCAGGGTACACTGGTGCCTGTGTCTGTCTGTATGCTGCATGTGTTTACAGAGACCAGTTGAGCATGGAAAGAAAGGAGGAGACAGCGTTGGGGCGTCAGAGTAATGGGAGAGGAGAGCAGTGTTGATACTGTAGAAAGCAACTGATGACAATATGGTCTGTAGGATATGTGGGGGAAAGTATGACAAATGTTTAGATGCTGGCTATTTAAGGATTTTAGTTAAATTTAGGGGTAAACATCAGGGGTAAATCCACCAATAAAGTGAACATTAATAAAGATACATATACATAAGTAAGTATTAAATATAAGCCCACAGTAATAAAGAATCCAGCAAGCAAACACCAAACTACAGAATCTAAATGACTGTATTCTTACAGTGAAGTGAATACAATAATTAAAATAGCCCTAATGCAGACTTGAAATTAGTCACCTAAATGAGTATACCACACCTTTGTGATACTGTATAATAAAGTGCAATAAATTCTGTAGTGCATCAAGGGAACATCACCCAGTATGGTGTTTTTAGTGGTACCGTAATGTCTCTGATCTCTGTTGGTCCTGCCTCTGCGTTGCTGGCTGAGACCAGAACGAGTACTGAGCCAGTATGAACTGATGTATGGCAGCAAGTTATCCCGATTATTTGCCCCGGGTGCAGTGAATCAGTTTCAGCAGTAAATGCACCCATAACTCCTGTGAAGTCTATGGCGCTATCCTGCAGGGTCCATCAGGGGGGGTCCACGGCAAGGCAAGGAGATAAGTGTGCAATTCTCTCTCCTCCAGAATGAGAAATACAAGCTGATGGGAAAACAGCTGCTATGACTTCCCCCCGAAGCGCTGTGCTTTTATCACTCCATGCCGGGTTGTTACATTTGGAGCCGTTCCCAGCAGTGGAGCTCTGAAGTCGATTCTCTGCCACTCAATCTCATGCTTATGCTCACGGGAAGGAGGGACGTATGGCACTGCACCTTGTCACACTTCCTTACTTGCATTCAACACCCATTGGTATTGGTATGTAGGCACTTGATTGCCTCATTTGACCTTCAATCACTACAGCGTGTCACAAACACACAAGTCAGCCTCTTTACATCCATAATGTCTGTTAGTGTGGCAGACTAACTACAGATGCAAATGAGATTGGCTAGTATGGATTACTGGCAAAGGCTTTGTCTGAGACTGATGTGTAATTCCCTTCCCAGTCTCAATATCTGTGCCTTCAGGGGGCAACATGATTGTCCTGTTTTATGTAAATCTGTCATGGGAGGACATGCCGGCGTAGTTTATCGCCTGGGCATTCATGATATGCCCGAGGTTGATTGCTGCCGAGACGAGGTTTGTCGACCGTGTTTGGCGGACGATTTTCATCCATGCTTGACGCGTTGATTTCCCACAGCGAGGATGATGTAACCAGTGGTCAGCTACGGTTTGCCTGCGGGCCAGAACCGCAGATCTACGAGAACATGAGCTTGTAGATCTGCTATTTCTTTTTTTGTTCTTTTTTTTGGGGCTTTTATGCCTTTATTGATAGGATTTAATAGTATACTGACAGGAAATGGGGAGAGAGATGGGGAGTGACACACAGCAATCAGGATCAGGACTCAAACCCACGACACGCTGTCAGGCATCAGAGCCTATGTAGTATGCGCCTGGACCAGTAGGCCAGCGGCACTCCACATAGATCTGCTATTTCAGCTGTTTGTGAAAATGTTTGAATATGTGTATGAAGATTTTTTCAGCATTAATTCATGCAGATGAATGGAAATGATTCTGACGATTATGCAAAAATAATTGTGATTATCTCAAATAATTGCGATCAGGAGATGATGTAATACATGTGACGGGCCACCTGCCACACTACTTTTCAGTGTCCAAATAATTGCGTCCATACAGCCTGTCACTCTGGTTGCACTGTAATGACGTAATGACAGTCCTTTATTATATCCCTCCCTCCCATTGCCCTGTGCCTTTTCATACATGCACACACAACCCCAAAACATGGTTTCATCACATAACCCAGACAGACGTAGGGAGCTAGGGCATGACTCCTGATGGAGGTTTGCGTTCTAAGAGCACTCTCTAGTTCTGAGAATAAAAGTATGTCACATAATGAATTATTCAAATAATTTAGGCTCCTCTATACATGGTCAGTCCAGGTGGTGATATGTCGCGCATAACAGAGAAGCAGTCAGGTCCTCCCGATGCTTCTGGAGATAGACTTTTTTCCACTATATGGAAAGGGGAAATAAAACCCATCTAATTTGCAGCATTTTATAATTAACTAGCCCTTACCCGTTCAAAGATATGAGCTCCAAAATGATGTGCAGTGTGTGGGTTATGGGATGTGCACTGTGCACTAGGCCTGTCCTCTAAAAATCGACGAATCGACGCGTCGTTTTAAGCCCCGCGAATCGACGCCAATTGTTTGAGTCGAAGCGAAAATATATATATATTTTATATCACCAGTTAGCCTACTGCGGTGCACTGCTGGACTGGTGTCATGTACTTCCAATGAGAAGTAGCAATTGGCGAACAGTTATTTATTGTCTCGCACCAGCGTAGGGGTGAAAGTGAGACAGAACGGCCAGAACGGTTCAGAACCGCCGCTTCGTTAAAACATTCGGAGCCGGGGACGGTGTTCCGTTAAGAGGAGGAGGCACGCTGTCAAAATCCCATATTAAAAAACCTCCTGCCACAGCACAAACGCACGTCCACGAAGTAAACAATCTTCTAAAGTCAAATTAACATACACAAGTGTAGGCTACAAGTTACATTTTCTAATTAAAGTGCTTCTGAATTGTTCCAGTGTTGTAATCCATGATGAATGATTGTGTTTCGCTGTGTTTGCGTCCATGACATGTCCACACTTCTGGCTCTAGCGGGAGCTGTGCCTCCACCTTTTTATGATCCGTTTCTGAAATGAATCCGTTCTCGACACTGACTCATTACTCTGTCAGTGCTCTGTGTCCCGCGACTGCGGACTGGATCCCATCGTTCATTTAAAAGAGCCGTTCAAGAGAGCGGAATCGTTCGCGAATGTCTCATCTCTACTGCACGCTGCCGAGAGACGGGGCAGAGTTGAAACAGCGGAGATGTTTTATTTGTTTTAACGGTGTGTTATAACTCTATGGTTGTACACTGCTATGCAGATAACATTTGTGCTCGCGCACCGATATCACCGAAAACACAGTGTATTCAATTAATCTCTTAATGTATTATTGTATTATGTTGACGTGGTTTAAAGCAACACTTTTTTTTTATTTTTTTTATACAAAGTAGACTATAAAACGATTCGTCGACGCGTCGGATTAACCCCCGCGACTCGAATCGACTCCATAAATCCTGAGTCGAGGACAGCCCTACTGTGCACACAGTATATGAGGGATGGAAAGTAACTTTAACTGGTGCTTGCATGATGTAGGAGCATCAATGTAAGAAACCCGTTTCGTTTAATGGCTACAGACCTGCCTGCACACACACCCCCCCCTGTGTGTGTGTGTGTGTGTGTGTGTGTGTGTGTGTGTGTGTGTGTGTGTGTGTGTGTGTGTGTGTGTGTGTGTGTGTGTGTGTGTGTGTGTGTGTGTGTGTGTGTGTGTGTGTGTGTGTGTGTGTGTGTGTGTGTGTGTGTGTGTGTGTGTGTGTGTGTGTGTGAGTGATTGTGCATGGCCTGAACAACAGCGCCCCTCCCTTAACATGTGTGGTCACAAAAGGTACTGTAGGCTAAATAGATATAGATACACCATAAAAATGCTAATATACAGCATACGATTTGTGAAAGTGACAAACGGGCTTCACAGTTATGTCAGGTGTGTTCATATGCTGATGGTGATGCGATTTCAGATCAATTGCTCCAGCCACCGAGGAGAAACGCTGTGACAGACAGACAGACACTCACTCACTCACTCACTCACTCAGACATTCGCAAAATTATAGTATAGATGGGACAGTATTTCCAAGCCACTTTCCCTTCATCAGGTACATACAGTATATGTTTGTGGTCTGTTTTTGGTCCATTGCGGGTTCCAGTCGCCTCGCTTATTACTGATTAATTGAGTACAGTACCACAATGGTCTTTTTGTGTTATCCTTTTAGCATAACCTTTGACCTGTACTGTTAATAATCATGTTAATAAAGTTTTCAATCATTCAATCAAACTCTGACTATTCACCCATACACGCCAGGGTAGCGCTAATTACACCAGCAACCTTTTTGAGCTCCAACATCTGGCTTTGTCCGGTCAAAAACCAATGGGAAAACACGTTCAAAATTGTTAGTACCGGTAAGTAAACTGAAGCGTGGTTACAATGTCCGGCCTACATCCTGGCACAAACAGCTCAAGGTTTGTTGTCCGTTCGAAAACTCGCTGGGAAAACAATGTTACAAAATGTCTGCCACAAAGTTTGTTTCACGCCAGGGTCCCATTGGATAAGCTTTGCAGGACGCGCTGTGATTGGCTAGTGGGACGCTTGATGAAACTAGACTGCACTAATAGACTGCATCTAATGCCTTAAAAAAAGATCCAGAGGCCAAGCTTAATTGCTGACCCCTGGGGTGTTATAAGTTATCTCCCACTTTATCATATGACAGGGGCTGGGTATGTGATAAAAGGCAACATTATAGCTCACCACAAGGGCTCCTCCAGTATCAGTGCAAAGGTCACAGTCGGTTACATCATATCCTGCTCATTGGTTATTAAACACAATGCGCTTGCTAGTAACATGATGTCTTGTCAATAGAGACAGAGTCAGTTAGTGGGACTAACAGTGACTAACAGTTAGCTGTCTCTGTGTTCAAATGCCCGCCAGGCTTTTTCCAAATGTTGTTGACTACAGACACTCATTCAGCCTCACCACTGCCAGCAATCTACATCCAATTCACCTCTCTCTCTCTCTCTCTTTCTCTCCCCCCCATCTCTCTCCCTCTCTCCCCATCCCCTCTCTCTCTCTCTGTCTCTGTCAGGGGTGTCGCACCAAATTCTAGGCCCTGGGTACAAGGATTCACTGCGGGGCCCCCCATGAACGCATTATTACGCATTAGTTTGTGCTTTAACTATTGAAAAATAGCAGATATACAAGAGTGCCGCGCTGCGAGCTTGTAGATCTGATATTTTTGAAAAATCGTGGAAATTTGTGTCTTTGAATATTTCAAATCCTTCTAAGATTTTCTTGAAAAACCTATGCTTCTATTCTATGTCAGTGGTGCTCAAACCTTTTCATGTCAAGGACCCCCAAAATGATATGTATTTGGCCACAGACCCCCATCTCAAAATATTTTGTTCCAGGGACCCAAGTCACCCAACAGAAGCTAAATTTGAGTTGCTTAAAAAATACATATATTCAAAGATTTGCACACATTTTCACAACTTTTCAAAAATAGCAGATCTACAAGCTCGCAGCGCGGCACCGAGTGCCGCGCTGTGAGCTTGTATATCTGCTATTTTTCAATAGTTAAAGCATAAGGCACCTCCACCTTGGGCCCTAGTAACCCAGTCCCACTCCCCCCCCCCCCCCCACCTTGTGCCCCTTCTCTCCATCCTCTCTCTCTCTCTCTCTGTCTCTGTGTCTAACTCTTCCTCCCTCCCTCTCTTTCCCTCTCTCTCTCCATGTGCGGTTGGACTGCAGTGCAGTCTAAACAGCCGTGTCATGCGGAGCCTGGTGGTGGCCCAGGCAGCAATGCTGATGAATGTCAGAGTCCCCGTTCAGCCCCCCCCCCCTCCCTCCTCATGCATGCCCCAGAATGAAAACGTGTTTTCCTTTTTACAGAGCGGCACAATACGGTACATTAAGGTTTGTGGAGGTAGTCAGGCTGATGCATTGAATGAAAACATCACAAGCCAAAATAAAGTAATTTGTATTGGAGTGGTTGAATAAGCAGATTGTCAGTGGATGCTCCGATTCAGAACGTGTCTCTCTCGTTGGTATTCTTTCCCTCTTTGTTTTAGTATGCATTGTGATTTCTTTGTTTAGTTTTTCCTCCTGGTGCACTGAGTGTCCCTGCACTCCTGTCCCTGCAATCTCATGTCATTTAGTATTGACAGGTTCAATGGGGCCTTGACCAGCCTAATGACTGCCCTGGTTTATATGATGGCAGAGGGAGTGAGTTTCCTGTTGATCCTGTTGTCGAACATATTGGCTGGTCTGGGAGGACTGAAAGATTATGGCAAAAATGACAATCCTGCTTATTTCGCTTAATATATTGTATTCACGATTGATAATGATTACTTAATAACCTGTGTTGCTTATTGTGCTATAACTCGTGGGCTACAATGTTTTCTGTGATTTTACTTCAGCCTGAACGATGGGGAGGTGAAGCTGGGTTGATAACCAGAACATTTGGTTTCCAACCCTTGTGTGTAAGGGCCGATTCATACTCCCCTTTTAGAGCCGAATTTATTTCGGATCGGTTCAGGGAGTCACAAAATCTCGGTAGCATCGAACAGCTGAATTAATGACGGTACCCGCCCCCGCGCGCGAACCTCTGAATGACGTCATATTCTAGTTTCCACAGAGCCGAACCGAAGTAAATTCGGCTCTAAAAGTGGAGTATGAATCGGCCCTAATGGCGGGGAAATGAGGGCAAGGTGCAACAGCTGACTTAAAAAATTAAGGGGTTTGAACGAATTGCCATAAAATCATGATTTTCAAGTAACTGTACAGCCCTAGGCTGGTCCCTTATCTCAGTGTAATAGCCCAGTGGAGAGACCACTGAAGCAACCTCCACCCCTGCCACTCACAGCAATACAATCTGTCATCTCACCACTGGCTTTCCTTTGATCTCAGTGTGAATTGGCTCTCATCCACCATATGGACCATCCTATTTTCTTATTACAATCTGGCCCCATACTGTGTGTGTGTGGGTGGGTGTGGGTGGATGTGCAATACACACTCCATGACGATCAATGATTTCTTTTCCCTATACATATTAAGCTTTCATTGGGTCTCGATTCAATAATAGCTAGCTAGCACAGCTGAGCTCAACCCCCGGTGGTGATAGCTTTAATTAGCTCTTAGGAGAGTTACTGTGATGCAATGCGTGTAGTATGCAATTTCGAACCCATTTCCAGGCAACACCTCACCTACTTGTGCTGTCGTTTTCATACAAGGTGCAAGTACTGAACATAACATTCTGATCCGTAGAGCCGTCCCAAATGCCCAATTTTCTTTTGGGGCGGGGGGGGGGGGGGGGGGGGCTTTGAAGTTTCTGGTTCTGGAGCATTGCTTTGAATTAATTCAAGCGTTGGAGGCGAGGAGCTCGAGCTGCACTGCTCACATGGCCTGTGTGGCTGACTGCTTAACGCATCCCACCAACTATCTCCCATAATGTGTGCTGCTGCAGCATCTCGGTGCACAAGATCCTGGCCAAACCTACAGTATATCAGCATGACAAGAGGAGAGGTTACACGTGAGGAATTCTTTTTTTTTTATGTTGGAGTTAAAGGGTGGTTTTAGGGGGACAAACAAACAAAAACAAAATAATATATCACTAACAAAGTACTAACACTATGTAGCGACATGAGTAGTGTGAAAAATCACAACCAGTGTGAAGTGTGCTGTGCCTTTGAGTAGTTAATTTCATTAACTCAGTCGGTGCCATATGTAAAGTGGGACCTCTTATATTGCCGTTTCGCCAACAAAGGGTTAAAAAAATAGTGTGCACGCTGGTGCACACATTCGTGCACAGATCATGCACTATGCATGTGCATGCTTTTCACAGCTTTCAAACAAAAAAATCCGCTTGGAAATCCGTTCAGGCATTCAGGAGAAAGGAGCCCTTAGGTTTTCTTCAAATGTAAACAAACATGGCTGCCATGTTTGAAAGATGGGGTTGGTATGGGGGTTAAACATGCAATTTTGCGATCGCGATCATGCCTAGTACATTGTTGGAGGTCGATTTTAATTTTAATTTTTTTATTATTATTTTAAAAAAGACGTCCAGAAGACGTCTGGCAGGGAAGGCCATAGTTAAAAAGACGTTTTTATTATAGAAATGTTTTTTTTTGCAGGGTATGAGTTAAGCTATATATATGAATTCTTGTGTTAGTCCATAGCATCGAGGCTGCTCAACAGCGCCACTTGGTCACCCAGTGGTATTGCAGCTGTTGAGGCCGTCCGCATACATGCATACATACATATATACATACACCATCCACATCATACATAGCCTGACACTTCAGTCCGCACATCACCCCCCCCTGCTGGTGGGTGGTTTGTAGTGTGGACTGAAGCTGCACACATTTTAATCTATTTCGAAGGCGCCCGAAGAGCGGGCGCATTGAATGGGCCAATCAGGGTTGTATGCTTGGGGCACGTGTGTGGCTGCTCCGGTCCCAGCCCCCTCCAAACAGAGCTCTTGAGCTCACGTAAGACTCACTCGTGGACTCTGATTGGTGTCCTCTGCCCACGTGAGAGTCTAGTGGACTCTGATTGGTCCGTGAAAACTGTCATGGCGGAGTCAGACTTGACTCGTATTATTTTAATAAACTATGAAATAGTGCCGTTTCTTCACGTTTTAATACCATTTTGCACTAACGTAAACATGCAGACATATAATATGTTATGAGAAATAACGTATTTTTGCAATGTCACGCCACGTCGCCGTCGCGCGTGTGTGTGTGTGTATGTGTGTGTGTGTGTGTGTGTGTGTGACGTCAATAGGCTTTAGCCCCCCCCCCCGCCGAAATGGATTGTCTGCCCGGAATGTCAGACTCTCTCCCCCCACGTAGTGTGGTGTTGAGATGTCGGACGCTAGCAGTCAGGCAACATCATACACACTTGGTCAAGTGTTGGTGCGCTGAGGCACCGCTCCAAAACAGACCGCTCCAAAACAGACATTCTCTCACTATGACAATACTGTCCATCAGTGAACAACATGTTAGCCAATGAAAACGGTTGCTAGACTGCAGATTCGTCACACAACAGGGAGTGATTTTACTGGAACTGGGTTGGAAATTCCAACACAGTTCCAGCAAGCCATGCTACCCTGCATAGCATTAGTACTTTCAGTACAACATTGGTCAGAATGTAGGCTAATATACCATACAATACCTTATGTCAAATATGATGGCTCAAGTCATATGGTATTATTCATGATAAAAAGAAATCAAACCTTGGTTCGAAGTGAAGCGGTGAACTTTTATTCTATGTGTTCTAGACTAGAGTTATGAACTCTGTGATCTATACATTCTTTATATTCTGATTTCTGAATGAATTAATGATTTTATCTGGAGGGCCAAATTGTCATGTGAAGCTTGACCAATCCTCAAAGTATCCAATCATCAGACCGGGACGGACACTACACACATACGTACGGACGGACGGGGCAGATAAAACCTGTTCATTCTGAACTGAAATGGCCATATATGGACATGGGACAACACATTTTGCTTTTTGAAAAAGCCTAATTCATTCTGGACTGATATTCTGGACGTACGGGACAGAAAAAACCTGTTCATTCTGGACTGGAGTGACCATATATGGACATGAGGTGACATACATTTTGTTTTTGAAAAAGCCTGTTCATTCTGGACTGAAATGACCATATATGGGCGTGGGACACACAAAGCCACTCATTGGAAGCGTTTTTCACCGCTTCAAAAAGTAATGAATGACACAACAATGTGGTATTTTCCTTGCCTGGAGAGGTACCGATGTAAAATGAAGCTACTTGTGGCATCCTATGTTGGAGCTTTATTGTCTTTCTTCCATGCCAAAAAGGGTTATAGTTACGGTTAGCATATTCACAGAATTGGCACAGTTGGTAGATGAGATGAAAATCAACAATGGCAAATGGACTTGTTTTGTTCCTGTCAAGGTGCCTCTAATTTAATTCCCACCAAGTTCCATGAACACCCTCTCTTATCTATTCTCAATTTTGACCTTGATTGTGACTGTGGTGGTTAAAATGTTATCCTTTCTTTCAGTCCACAATCTCTCGTTTTATCCCAGGCTGGCCTGACTTGACTTTTTTTTATACCCAAAGTTAGCCTAATTATCTCTTCGAGGCAATTGATCATTACCACCACATTTCATGTTCTTGATTTTGACCGTGACACTTGATTATTTGTGGCCTTGACCGGTCCTTTTCAACCCAAAAGTAAATGCGGTAATCTCTTCAGGGCATTCTCACTGTGTTCCATTCAAATGCGTCCAGCCGGTCCGGGTCGCTGGCGTAGCGGTCCAAACACCTAGGCTCAATGTAGCCTGATAGCGCTTTGCAGGGTTCGAGTCCCGATCCCGACGGTCTTTGCTGCGTGTCACTCCTCATCTCTCTCTCTCCCCATTTCCTGTCAACCTGCTGTACTGTCAATGAAGGCATAAAAAGCTGGAAATAATAATAGTAACTACTAATAATGATCCTATCTATCTTGACTCTACTGTCCGGCACAGTTAGTACCTATCTTGTGTTTCTGTTGTTGGGGCTATGACAGCTGGATCTCCCCACAGATAAATCCCAAGGTGTTTGATGAAAATCCACAGCATAGTATGACATCATTGCATATGGAAAAAAGGATTTACCATATATTTTTTTAATTTTTTTATTGTAAGATGTAATTTGAGGTAAGGAATCCAATGGGTCAAACCTCATCTTGAGTGTGTCATTTTGATTGGGCCTTGAATTGTGATCTTGACATTTGACCTTTATAACCCAAACGTGGTGCAACCTGCTGATTATTCCTTCATGAGAATCCGTCCCTCTGTTATTCTTCTGGAGTTATTTTGCTAACAGGCAGATGAAAAAACCAATCTAACTCTGTTGGCAGAAGCTCAACATCAAACTGAAATTGCAGTTGTAACTAGAAAGATGCAATTGGAAATTGCAAGTGTGGTTGCCGTGACATGAGTCACACTTGCGCATGAATTTCGTCTTACCATTTGAATTTTCCCCATTCAAGTCAATGGGGAAAATTAATTCACAAAATTATTAATGGCCATATATGTAGATCTCTGTGTCAGTCCTTATCCCTTTAATGCCCATATATGGAGATCCCTGATGTCATCAATATTATGTCTATATTTTGGAATGCCCATATTTGGACATACTGTTTCTGTGGTCTATGATGTCAGTCATCTCCATATTTGGGAAAAGTATTTTTTTTTTAATTAAAGTCAGTGGCGAAAATGTATTCACAAATAAGCAGTTTATATGAAGGACCCCACTTTGAGAACCACTGCCCTAGCTATGCTATGCGGGACGACTGACATCATCAAGTCTCGCCTTCCTTCCTAGGCAAAACGCATTTTGTCTGCGACGTATTTGTTTTTGTCAACTCGCACCCAACCCAGCAGCAGTGATGCATTCTGGGTTAGACCCAGAACCTCAGGCAGGTGGACCAAAGACAGCGAGACGCTCCCCAAGACCGTCCAGCTCTCCTGGTCGTGCCAGTAACAGTTACAGTCTGCAGGAGGCAAAGAGGAGAGGAAAGACGAAGAACAGAGAACACCAGCAGCTCGCCAACCGATTACAAAACCTGGGTCTAGACAACAAACTGCCTGCCAGTGGAACAGGCTTGGTCTACGGTGACATCTTCACCGTGCACAAATGTCTCTGGGATCCCAGTCACCCAGAGTGTCCTGCCAGAGTGACGTCCATCATGGAGGAGTTGGACAGACAAAGACTGCGTTCTCGCTGTGTCTCTCTGGAGCCCAGGCCAGCCAATGAAGAGGACTTGCTGCTTGTTCACACTAAGGAGTATGTTGATCTGATGAAGTCGACTCGGTCGATGACAGAGGCGGAACTTCAAAAACTGTCCGACAACTACGACTCTGTCTACCTACACACTGAGACATTTCAGGTTTCATTGTCGGCAGTAGGTTCTCTTCTCCAGCTCGTTGACGAGGTTATGACCTCTGAACTCCGCAATGGGTTCTCTGTTGCTAGACCTCCTGGCCACCATGCACAGTCTGCAGTGTCTAATGGATACAGTGTGTTTAACAACGTGGCCTTGGCAGCGAGATACGCACAGAAAACACACAAAGTCAGCAGGGTTCTAATAGTGGACTGGGATGTTCATCACGGACAGGGGATACAGTATACCTTCCAAGAGGACCCTAGCGTGTTGTCTTTTTCAGTGCACCGGTATGAACAGGGTACATTTTGGCCTCATCTCTCAGACTCAGACAGCAGTGCTATTGGAACAGGAGCAGGACAAGGCTTCAATATCAACCTGCCATGGAACAAGACTGGAATGGAAGATGCAGATTATATTGCAGCCTTTCAGCAGCTTCTACTGCCAGTAGCCTACGAGTTCCAGCCCGAGTTGGTCCTGGTCGCTGCAGGGTTTGACTGTTTGGTCGGAGACCCAAAGGGGGAGATGTGTTGCAGTCCACAGTGTTTGTCCGTCCTGACCCACATGTTGATGGGCCTGGCTGAGGGAAGAGTGATCCTGTCGCTGGAGGGTGGATATAACCTGCAGTCCACAGCAGAGGGCGCTGCAGCCTGCATCAGATCTCTACTGGGAGACCCCTGTCCTGCCCTGGTACCTCGTAGCTCCGCACCTAGTATCAGTGCTCTTAAGTCCATCTCTGACACCATATCAGCCCTGTACCCCTACTGGTCCCGTCTTCAAGTACTGGACGGTGGCATACTGGCTGAAGGTAAAGTGTTGAGGGAAAAGGACAAGAACCGCACAGCAAAGGTCAGCCCTACCCGGGCTGCCGGGCTGACCACGGGTTTGGTTTATGACCCGGAGATGATGGAACATCGTAACATGTGGGACAGTCGTCATCCTGAACAGCCTCAGAGGATTTCTAAGATTTTCTCGAAGCACCAAGAGCTAGGATTGGTCGGTCGCTGTCAACGGATACCATCCCGCCTGGCAACCGAGGAGGAACTGGCCATGTGCCATGGGTTATCTCATATCTCTCTGATAAAGTCTTCAGAGGAGATGAAGCCCAGAGAGTTGCATCGCCTTGGACAGGAATTCAAATCCATTTTTGTCAACAACCAGAGTTACCAGTGTGCCCTACTGGCTGCCGGGAGCTGCTTCAACACGGCCCAACACATTCTAACTGGGAAGGTGTGTAACGGTGTAGCAATCGTCCGTCCTCCTGGACATCACGCTGAGAGAGACGCGGCGTGTGGTTTTTGTCTCTTCAACACGGCCGCCCTGGCCACGCGCTACGCCCAGTCCCTCACCCCCCACCTCAGAGTCCTCATCCTGGACTGGGACGTCCACCACGGCAACGGAACCCAGCACATCTTCGAGGAGGACAAGAGTGTTCTCTACGTCTCACTCCATCGTTATGACCACGGAGCGTTCTTCCCCGCCTCCCGGGACGCAGACTGTGATCAGATGGGAATCCGCAAGGGGGCGGGGTTTAATGTCAACATTCCATGGAGCGGAGCGCCAATGGGAGACTCCGATTACCTGGCCGCCTTTCACGCCATTGTCATGCCGATCGCCAGAGAGTTTGATCCAGGTCTAGTCATTATCTCTGCTGGGTTTGATGCAGCTAGGGGAGACCCTTTGGGAGGGTACCAGGTTACACCTGAAGGATACGCCCACATGACTCACCTCCTCATGTCATTGGCTGGAGGGAGGGTTCTCGTCATTCTTGAGGGGGGTTATAACTTGCGGTCCATCTCTGACTCTATGGCAATGTGTACCAGTGTGTTGCTAGGGGACGTCCCTCCTCCTCTAGCAACACCTCTGCCCCCCCCTCACCAGAAGGCTGTCCTAGCAATTAATGAGGTCATCCGCTGTCACGCCCCCTACTGGTCATCTCTACGGATACACTTGCCAGAGACTATCCGTTCCTTGTCCACCCCAAATCATCGTGGGAAGCGCAGTTCTAAGGGGAAAGGCAGGAAGTCAAAACAGGACGGTGTCGATCGGCTTGCGCAGGGATTGGCCAGCCTTGACATCAGTCAGAGTACTTCAGCCAATGCTAGTTCCCTGTCCATCCCAAAGCATTGTTGGAAGCGAGGTTCTAAGGGGAAAGGCAGGAAGTCAAAACAGGACTGTGTCGACCAGCTTGCACAGGGATTGGCCAGCCTTGACATCAGTCAGAGTACTTCGGCCAATGCTAGCCTTGCATCGATCCCAGTGGGGGGAGCCAGACAGAAGGTTTTCCCCGCCCCTCGTAGAAGCTCCAATGAGGATGAAGTCGAGGCGGAGTCTGTTCACGTGGCCTCTGATGAGAACCAATCAGCAGCTAGCACACCTCAGCCTCGGGCTGTTGCCACAACAACCTTGGAAGCTGTTGCCGGTTGCTGGTCGATGCGAGGCAGAAGCCGCTGAAGAGCAGCGGTCAGACGGAGCTTGTGGTTGGTCCAAAACCTCAAACTGCCCTGGAGCTGATCTGTGGTTAACTCGTGGACGATGGGAGTACCATGCATGTGGTAGAACCACTCTCTTGGTGTCCTCACCTGGAGGCTGTTAAGCCTCTCCCACTTGCAGGTATTGACATCTTCCTGCCGTGTCAGGACTGTGGCTCTGAGACCGAGAACTGGATCTGTCTCATCTGCTACCAGGTGTTATGCGGTCGCTATGTCAACGAGCACATGGTCATGCACGGCACTGTGGCTGAGCATCCCATAGTCCTCGGCTTTGCAGACCAAGTTTCAAGTTTCAAGTTTATTTCGCCATTTACATTAAAATTGTTGTTAAAATGCATTGGAATTCTTGTTCACAAGCCACACAGAAGCGAAAACAAAATATACAAGACAGTACAGAAAAAGACAAGGGTACAATCAGCATAGTGGCTCAGTGCACCTCTCTGTGTGGTGCTACTGCTGCGAAAGCTACGTACACAACCAGGTGCTGTTTGAAGCCAAAAACTCTGCTCACTGTGCCAAATTTGGAGAAGAGATTCCTCCTTTTTCCAGAGAGGAGTGAGGAGGAGTGGAAAGAGAGAAGAAGGGAGAGGAGGTTGTGTATGTTTGTTGCTACTGCTGCGAAAGCTACGTACACAACCAGGTGCTGTTTGAAGCCAAAAACTCTGCTCACTGTGCCAAGTTTGGAGAAGAGATTCCTCCTTTTTCCCGAGAGGGGTGAGGAGGAGTGGAAAGAGAGAAGAATGGAGAGGAGGTTGTGTATGTTTGTAAGTCAGACCTGAGTGAGAGTCTCTTTCCACATCCTAGTTACCCGTCTGCCTGGCAGCATTGGTGCTTTGTGGGAAATGCAGTCCAACCAAATGACTACTCTGTCCCACAGAAGAAAAGAGAAAAAGAAAACATACAAAGGTTGCATGCGAAACAAAAAAGCAGACTGTTCATTCATACACCTTTTGTATACTCAGATTGTTTTGTGTACTCGTTTCTGTTCTACCAGCACTTTGTGTTTGTTGTTTGTCATGTGACACGTTGGTCACGTGACATCTTTCACCAGCAGTGAAGTCAAACTAACTATGGTAAATGTTTTTTCCCTCCCACCTGGTGAATTATACAGATCGATTGTTTGTTCATATATGAAAACACGTCTGTATTGAGAGACAATACCGTTCAAGAAGATGTGACAAATTACTTTTGTCAAAAGTATCAATTATAAAACCGTTTAAAGGGATGATTCTCCCAAAAGGTGGCTTTTTTTCCTTTTGGTTGCTCGCCCCATGGAGATTCGTTTTTTATTTTTTTTGATGATCACATGACCCCAGACTTATGTGGGTTCATGTGACTTTTGGACAAAATCTGTAGGAGTAGTAGCAAAAAGTGTGTTTTGAAGAAAGTGAAAAATGTATCTATATGGAGAGGGTCCAAAAGATCCAAAGGAATCCAGGGACAAATATCTTGATTGTACAACCTAATGGTTCAAGAGTTATAGGCCATAACTTGTAGCGTCACCATAAGGCTGATTTGAAGAATGTGCGGTGACTGTTCTTCCTTGATCTCCTGATCCACGGTCGTAAAGCAGTAGCCACACAGCCAGTGGAATGAAAAGCTACTTATACTTAAAGTAGAACTGGCTAATGGTGCATCACAGATGAGCGGAACACATAATGTCACATGATATGATGAATGGTAAAAGAAGCACTTGATTGGAACTTGTCCCCTCATTCATGACATGTTTCGTGGAAGGGCCAATCCCTTGCTGCCTGACTCACTTGAAGTGCACACGCTGGCTTAAAGTCTCATGGTTTGTCTTCAGTTTAACATCAATTAACACCTGTGTGATGGCATACCTCATACCGTATGCCCCAAATAGATTCAACTGTAGAAACAAATGAATTTAGTCATGAGTCATCATGAGGCTGCTTGTGTCGTTACAGAATTGCAATAGAAACCACTCACACACAAGTATAATAGAGTTTTGTCTTGGTTTTGTGCCTACAGCATATCAACAGAAGGGTGATATGTTCAGTATTATTGATAATCATGGTTAAAGGAACAACAGGTTCATTTGTAATTTTGTTTGTTGTCTTACTTTGTGCGTGCCACAAGAGTAGGATTATTAAGGTGCAGTGTCATCACTAAAATAAATAGGCCATACAAGTTGTCTCATCTATCTTTGATACATTCCAGCCTACAGTGTGGAATAATAATGACTGAGTAATATAAAAGTGCCCCCCCAAACCATTTGTCTTTGTTGCTCTCGTACTACAAATGCTGCAGTGAGCACCTGATTCTCTGACACCGTGTCCTTGGACGAGGAATACTCACACTTAAAGGGATATTTCACTTTCAAAAGAACTTTTGGTAATTTTATCATCTAATCAAACTTTTATGAATACCCTGAACAGTTTTTAATTTGCTTGATTGAATATTTAGATATTTGATGTAAATGTTATCAGGCCCAGGGCCTCTCCCCACACACACCCATTGTAACTTCAAACTTCATTTTAACTATGATAGATTCATTAATATGAGTCACCAGAAAAAATAATGGGTGTTTTTAATGAATCTATCATGGTTAAAATGGAGTTTGAAGTTACAATGGGTGTGTATGTGGAGAGAGGCCCTTCCACTGCTCCCTGTTGAAAGTGGAATATCCCTTTAAGACAGAAAAGGCTCTTTGTAGTACAGTACACTATATATAGGGGAACTTCAGTTTCAGCTTAAAGAAAACAAGAAAGGTTTGGTCATTTTATTATCATCTAATCAGGCTTTTATGAACACCCTGGACAGTTTTTAATTAGCTTGATTCAAAGCAAATTAAAAACTGTCCAGGGTGTTCATAAAAGCCTGATGTCCAGGGTGTTCATAAAGCCTGATTAGATGATAAAATGACCAAAAGTCTCTTTGAAAGTGGAATATCCCCTTAACCCTGCTGAGTGCTGCCCACAGAGGGGTTAGGTGTCTTGCTCAGGGACACTTCGACACATTGCTGGCCTGGCCTGGAATCATACCTGGGACAACCAGGGGCTCTGGTTCCCCAGGCGAGCTCACTAACCACTATGGCCTTGGATGAAGAATCCTCACACTTAAGACAGAAAAGGGTGTACTTTGTAGTACATTACACCTGACATTCCATATGGCTTGTGGGCTTCAAGTGTGTAATGATGACCGTCGATCTCACGCTCCCCGAGTGTGCTCCTGTTGCTCTCGGATACACCGCCATACACGGATGTATTAGGGCAGAACAACAAGTGCAACATGGACTACTTAAATGTCATGGTTTCATCATTAATTAATTTCCTTCATAAAAGAGAGTGGGGGGGCGGGGGATATCCAATTAGCTCTCTGTCTAGAAGTCATATACCAGCTCGTAGGGCTGTCACGATATGACATTTTACATAACGATTAATTGTCACTCAAATAATTGCGATTAATGATTTAATTGTGTTTTTGTCGTTGATAATTACATTTCTGTTCGGCTTTTAGGCTTTGAAGCTGCACATGGCAGATATGACACATAACCTAAATATACAACTTTCTACTTAAAAAAGAACATTGATAGTGGAAATAGCCGATCTACAAGCTCACAACGCGTCGCATCGCGACGCGTTGATCTGCTATTGATCTGCTATTTCCTTTTCCTTGTAGATCTGCTATTTCCACTATTTTTTACTTTTTTTTAATATATGAAAATTTTCAACATGGGAACAATTATGACGATTATGAAAAATAATCACGATTATGTCAAATAATTGCGATTTGACCAGCTCGGTGGCCTTGTGGTTAGAGTTTGTGTTCATCTCCTGGTTTTCTCCTCTATTACATGTGTCATGCGACCACGTATCCTTTCACCCAGTGTCAACAAGATCGAGGATCTTGTGACTGCACTTGCCTGTTCACTCAGTAGGGTCAAGTGGGGACTCCTTCCTCTGACCCAGATAAAACGTTGTCCTTTTTAGATCCGTCAGATGATTTATTGTAACCCCGTATGCAGTGTTGTTTTGCTCTTTGCTGCTCCTTCTCGGCATGTTCATCACTTTTCAGTGCAGTGATGCTGCGAGAACTGTACCAGTGATACTCAGCATTTTTCATGTCAAGGACCCCTAGATTTATGTGTATTTATTTGGCCACGGACGATCTGCTAATATTTTGTGACGTGCACGTTTTGTGGTGTTTAAAATGTTTTAAAACGTATCTTTACAACATTTTTGCAATTCTTTTGAATGTTTGTAAACATTGTCGAGGTGTGAACTTGGGGGTTGTTTTACATCGGTGCATGTCCGTGCGCGTGAGCGGCGTGACACCGCTCAGAAAAGATACGGGACCCCGTCTACATGCGTCACCGGACCAATGCAACACTGGATCTTACCATTACGGGACATAACTGTAACCACTGATCCAGTTTAGTGACGTGAACAACCCAACCCATGCCGTAGTTTGCAATGTGTTTGCAAGGTTTTTTCCTGCATGTTGTTATTGCCGGTTACACCCCGCCACTCCGACATGTCTCCTTTCCGACATGTCTCCATTCCGACACTAACCCTATCTCTAACCCTTACCCTAAACTTAACCCCTATGGAAGTGTCGCCACTCCGACAATAAGAAGTCGATTTTGGAGTGGCGACATGTCGGAATGGAGAGCGACACCCGTTATTGCCTCTCTCCTATCATGAACAATTATTGAGGACATTTTAGATGTTATTTTGACTTACCACAGATGTGACTCTTATTCTCTGTTACACTGATATGACATTTTGATTTATAATTCAATAAATATTCTGACATTCTGTTAAAAACAACAACAACAGAGCACATACATACTACATA
Organism: Nannobrachium achirus; assembly: GCF_963921795.1. Classification (NCBI taxonomy): domain Eukaryota; kingdom Metazoa; phylum Chordata; class Actinopteri; order Myctophiformes; family Myctophidae; genus Nannobrachium; species Nannobrachium achirus. The sequence continues at coordinate 57,673,120 of NC_137810.1, read as the reverse complement.
TATGTTCTCTCACTGATCTTTGTTGGCGAGCAACAAAGTGAGTGATTAGGCTATGTCAACTGAGTATCATTTGGTTTGTGCACTGTGCTGATGAGTATCATATTCAGATGCTACATCACAGGTTCCCAACGTGGCTAATCAGGCAACTATCTGCTTGTCTTACAGGTGAGCCACGCAAGTTTGACCCAACCTTCAAAGGACCAGTTCATAACAGGTATTGCATACAATTCGCACCGACATTTTCCATTTTCAGTTAGGATTGAGGTATGTTTCTGCAGGAATAAAGCCCAATTTATACTACACAATACAACTGTGTTACTTACTAAAAGTAACTGATCTACCAGCGTACAATGCAATAAGTTGTTACCTTGTCGATCTGTTCTTTCAGTTTGATCAGATTCTGATTGTTCAGATTGAAATTCAAATAGCGTGCTTGGTGGCGCAGTGGTAAAGTCCCTGCCCACCATCACAGAGGTTGTGGGTACGAATCCACCGTGGTGCATCTGGCTTTGTCAAACACAATTGGCCCGTATTCGGGGAGGGTGATATTGGTCATTGCACTTAATCCTATGGCTGAGTGCGGCACCTGTCAGCAGGGAGTGTTGGGCGGGAGGAGTAGGACGAAGGCTCTACGTCCTCCTGGTGGGGCCTCCTCACTGGCAGGTGAGTCAGTAGGATACAACAGCAGTGACAACACAGAAATGTGTGTGGGGAGGGGAGCAGTGGCGCATTGGTTAGCGCTTCGCCTCACAGCTAGAAGTAGGCCTGTCACGATTTACGAAAAAATCGATTTAAATCGATTTTATTGGGGGACGGTGAAAATCGATTTTTTTTTAAAAAAATGGAGACTTAATGGAGACTTAATCTCCATTCTGTCTTCAACGTCTCTGCGTGTTCAACGTCTAACGTCAGGCAGACACAGGCAGCGGCAGCTACAGTAGGAAGGCTCACCCACTCACAGCTGCCAGCGTGCCTCCATTGGGCTGCAGAGAAGAGCTCCGATTTCGATTGACAAAGAGAGCAGTTTTGAGTGCTGTGTCATTACTTTGCTGCTACAGAGCATAGCACTAATCAGTGCTAAGGGCTAACAACAACAATGCTACGTACAGATGCATGTCTCTGCCACTGGTTACAATGTGGAAACAACGTTTCTAGTGAAAACAAGAATTGACACAGTCAATATATAAGCCGGTGGAATGGTAAACAAGAATTGACACATTCAATATATAAGCTGGTGGAATGGTGTGTTAGAAAGTCAGGGACTTTGAACAGTCTATCCACAATGAGACACTAGGTCTTGACTTTGATGAATTATTGATTTTGAAAAGAGGGTAAGAGTTGTTATTATGCCTTAGTTTGTGCCTGGCTTACAGTACAGTTGGCTTGATATGTACCACAAAAAAAAAATGCATTCTTTGATACAGTATTGAAAAAAGTGTAAGAGTGTTGTTTAAAAAAAGAACAGGATTTGACATTTAAGAATTGATAAGTTTACACTATCTGTCATTTGCTATTTGCTACTGTATAGAGGATAAGAGAACATCTAAAACATACAGGATTCCTTGTAAGAGAAGACAAGTGAACTGAAATGTTATTGTTGTTTTTTGTCATTTGATAGTTCTACTGTATTGAAAAGAGCATAAGAGAAAACAGTATCGTTAAAAGCAAAAAAAATACTGGAATTGTAAGAATTGTGGATTTTTTTGGGTAATTTCTCTGGAAAATAAATTTGTTGAAAAAATCGTGACATCGTGAATCGTCAACCTTGAATCGTGATTCGAATCGAATCGTGGGTTTAGTAAATCGTGACAGGCCTAGCTAGAAGGTCCTGGGTTCGATTCCCGCCGGGGGACGCTGTGGGCGCTGGGGGCGTGTTCCTCCCTCCGCGTCATCAGCACCCACACCCTAGGTGGGGTTGGCGATAGGGCCTTTCTGTGTGGAGTATGTTCTCCCCGTGTCTCCTAGGGTAGATGCCCTCACAAAAACATGCAGTAGTCCTGGTTTCTATACTACCTCCCCCTAGCCAGCCAGGTGCTCCGGCAGGGGGAGAGCGTAAACCAGGACTACAGGTTAGGTAGTTGGCATTGGGTGAGAAAATGGGTTGCAAAACCGTGGGATAAAAATATTAAAATAAAGAAATGTGTATGGGGAGGAATCAATTGGCACAACTACATTGGATAGATAAAGGTGGTAAAATAATTGGCTACTCTAAATAATCAAAAAAAAAACGCACATTGAGAGATGATAAAGAACTGTTAATAAAATCCCAAAAAATAAATCCCATCATTTACCTTTGATACAGAACACAGAATTGAGACAGGACGGTAGTAACCAGGTTTTAATTTGCTTCCATTTTGGTATAGAGTGGTTACAAATTGGCGAGAGCCGATTTGAATTTGTGACGAAGATTACCTTTTTCGATGGATAAGTTTGTTATAGGTTATGCATCTCGAAAAACATCTGGTGGGGATGTTATCATCACCTGATGCTGTGTAAGGTTTCAGGGCTTTGAGCTTAACACCCACTTGACAGATTATGTACCAATGGCAACTTTTAATTTGTCATATATAATTGCGTCTTCTTATATCCAGGTTTGGGTTATTTTGTCTTAAGTCTGTTACTGTACTATAGCTGTTTCAAAAACTTCCATATTACGTACATTTTGAAGGTTGTTTTCATCATCTGATATTTTCTAATTCAATAAATCTGTTTCTGTCTTTGCAAGCAACACCCTTGTGCAATGAATTGAGTATAAATTCAGCCTAAAAACATAGACTAAGCTACTCTACATACAGTACAGAAACGTAACACACGTACAAAACTTGTATGAGCCTGCAGTAATTCGGGTCTTGGGCGGATGTTTTTACTTGCACAATCCTAAGCCTCATTTAAAGACCCAAATATGTTAACGGAGAATATGTCCTAACTGCTTGCCACTGTCTTCCGAATCTTGGCTCTTTTTGGTAGGATAGTATTGATGTTTTGTGCATAACCCTGTCTGCGCGCGGATAGATTGATCATGTGTCATGCTGGCTGCGTTAATAGAGAGTGAATGTGAACGTTGGCAGCTCTCTCTACTCCACCTCCTGGATCAATAATGGCCATTAGTCATCCTGGTAGCTGGTGTTGGCCCAATGACACACATTATGTGGGTCACATATCACAGTGAGATATGACATGGAGGGGGTATAAAGGTGACCACACATTGTATGCTATCAGCCATCTTCGTGTCGTCCAGACAACATTTCCATATTGTAGCATATACGTGACAAAACCATTGTCATAAGCGCCTTGGGTCGAGCAGTATGACGGGGTCAAGGATGGCTGTATGCAAGCTTTATGCATGCCATCGTAACAGACGTACACTACAGTGGAGTTCAGCCATTGTTAGACATTTTGGGCCATGTTTGTGCAATCAGTCACTACTGTCAGTATCATGAAAAAATGCCATATTATAGATATTATCAGCTCTAGTCTCTTTGGAAAATTGCCAACCCATGTCGTCGTCTTCTGGCAAGTTAAGACCGTGGCCAAATGAATCTCCATTCCATTTTTTCGTTTTTGTTTTCTCAATGTAAAATGTTGGCTGACGTCAACCCCCGCCGCAAACAGACGATCTATGAGCTAATGTAGCGTCACGGCCGGGAGGCGAACCCGGGACCCCGATTTGCCAGGTATGCACATTGACCAGTCAGCCAAAGTGCCAGGCACGTTGGCGAGAGCCAACGCACATACCGTATAGCCTACAGTCGTCCCCTCTACCTGGAAGCGCGACCACGCACGCCGGCCAGGATCTAAGATCGACTTTGAAACCGGGGGGTTCAAACGCAACTCAGGGGGGAACAGTCGTCGACTACTAGCCGGACAGGTCTACACCGCCGCCGGGGATGAATACTTCCCCTCTGTACCGCTGCCACCAATGTAGCGTCACGGCCGGGAGGTGAACCCGGGACCCCGATTTGCCAGGTATGCACGTTGACCAGTCAGCCAAAGTGCCAGGCACGTTGGCGAGAGCCAACGCACATACCGTATAGCCTACACTAACAACACATCATGGTTTGATACACAAGCTTGCCTTACTCTTCATTTGAAGAACGCAAGAAAGTATGAAAACAATTGACTGGCCAAACTAAAGACAAAGACTGAGCTTATCAGTATACCGTATATAACAAACTAAACCACCTCTGTCGTGGAAATCCACAGGTACGCTTCTACATTTGTTTTTTACCCCAAGAGTGAGATGAAATCACATAATTTGTATTCTGTCATTTTTAATTAATGTTTGCAAGAATGGAGAGATGTTACACCCGAAAGTGTTTGAAATGGATCTCTCAGACATTGAAGGTCATATAACAGAAGTGCAGAAAACATGAGATAAGACAGGCTCAGTAGACAATAATTCCTTTCTCTCTGTATAGCCTTGACAGATTGCAATGTCGTCAGATAAAAAGTGTTCACAGTGTCCTTTGTCTGCACAGAAGAGCAACACTTTTAAATGATTTCGGCAAGATGCAAATTATCAAAAGAAACGTGACGTGTATTCCCATCGCACTCAAAGTTCAAATGTTCACCATTTCCCTTGTAATTTTTTGGAGATCATTTTAGACTATCTCTATTATTATGCTGCTCGGTTTAGGTTCCACAGGCTGCTGTGAGGACATGTTTTCAAGCTGTGCTTATAGTCTCTTTATCACAGCCAGTGTGAAGGTGCTAACAGGAGACAGTGGTGTTTCCTTGGCTCACATGCTTTTCTCTTACTGATAACTGGGAGAGGAACTGACTCCGCACTTTCTTTTTTACACAAACGCACCGCCTAAATTAAATCTGTTATTGAGCACACCAGGCAGGAGTGGCAACACTTTGGAACTGATGCTACCTATAAATAATAGTGTTACTGATGGAGACCACAAATGAAAAATGAAGAAGTAGCGAGCACACAAGGAATATCCTTTTCACATGATTTATTTACCTCTTCTGGACAGAATCAACAGATGCGTTTCGACCTACTGGTCTTCCTCAGTGCTGTGACCAATGAACCACGACTGCACATGCTGCTCAGCCATACTGTATTAATGCAAGCGCGTGTCTTATGTTACAGTACAATGCGATATAAATCTACTCATCTCACTCTTGATCCGTCTACAAATTGTGTCCTCACTACAACACGTAGAAAAGGTTCTAAAGGAATCTTGTCTTCATCCGACAAACTTCTCATGCACTTGCTCCAACCAATATCTTTGCTGGCTCCCCAGTCCCCACTCACACACATTGCATTGCTCTCGTACTCATAACGGCATGGAGACAGTCTGGCGCTGAAATACCAGAACGGCACAGACACACACACACACACACACACACACACGCACACACGCACACACGCACACACGCACACACACGCACACGCGTTCTGCTGTGGCTCCACCGTCAGCTGGTGTCACCTTGGCTCTTGCAGAGTTAGCAGCCCTGCAAATTCAGCAGTGACACACAGCTTCTCATGGCACCAGCCAGCAGACAGGCCTGCCAGCAGCCTCTCCTCTCTCCCCTCACAAGCACTTTGACGACTCACTGCTCTGCCAGCCCAGCGGCACGCGAACCGCAGGGTGGCACTTTGGTGGCACATTCGAAAAGTGATTAGAGGAGATGGAGAGTTTGGGCAGCGGTAGGTTGGTAGAAGACAGAAGTCCTGTTTGGTTTGGAGGCTGGTCGTATTTACGCTGTCAGCTTTGCGTGGTTTCTCTGAAATAATAAGACAAGAAGGCAACACTTGTTTAGCCCCTCACATTGCTTTGTCAGCCTTCCTTCAGCAGTCACCTTTTATCGCCTCAAGGTGACTGTATTAGTGCTGTGGTGCTATGCTTGCACTTTGTCTTAATGAGGCAGATGTGACTGTACTATGAGTATGAGGTTGGATGCAAAGCGGGCCTCATAGTCACGTGAAGGAAGAGGCGAGTTGGTTGTGTGGCGTTTGGAAGCTAAATGATGCAGAGGGAATGGAAGTTGGAGTTACCCAGCAATTGCCATGGCAACCTTGACAGCTCATCCCGACAGCTTTTTATTGTTGTGTGAAGTGAAATGAGTCTTCTACCATGTCTCCTTTTGTTAATAATCATGATAATAGAGAAAGCACTGACTGTCGGTCTCCGCCTCTCCGCGTCCCCTTCATACAGTACTAGTCTACGATGTCAGCTGTTTGGCAAAGACAACTGCTTTCCTCTGTGTCCTTTTTTGTTAACGAATTCTAATCCATGCCTTCGCTGTCTTGTAAACCAGTGGTTCTCAACCTGTGGGTCGGGACCCCCAGAGAGGTCCCCAAATTATTTTGGGGGGTCCCCAGATGATTCATTTAATGTGCAACATTGTTTTCTCACTCAGCAGTAAACAAACCAACATAAAGTTTAAGTGTATAGAGGGTATGATCTAAAGTGACAATTTAAGGACTTTCTAATACTTCTAAAATTACAAATTAAACATCGGCCAAATTGTTAAATATTAGAGGCAGACATTGTGAAAATAGTCGATCTACATGCTGTGCTCACAACGCCTCACGTTGCGAGGCGTTGTGAGCATGTAGATCTGCTATTCTGTCAATAGAACTGTGTTATACAAAATGTTATGCCGCAACTCTTAGTGTACGTCAGAGTGGGGGGATCCCCAGTTAAAATATGATTATTTTGGGGGTCGGGCCTGAAAAGGTTGAGAACCACTGTTGTAAACTACGACCTTCACCGGAATATAATTTATATCATGGACGGTTCTTCTTTTAGTTTTACGTCAGAAAATAATTAATCGTTCTTTGAGTCTGTCTGGGACATTAGATGTGATATAAGTGATGGTTCCACTGATAATGGTGTTTTTTCCTGAAGGATGTAGGACAGACTTCATGAGTCAGCCATTATCAGCGTCATGGATGGGTGGCCAATGTCATGTGCGGCACTATCTTAGTTGTATCGGACGTCCAGATTAAGTGCAGTATGGTGTCTGCTGGCTCGACATAGCTCAGATTACGTCTGTGATGTCACTTACCACAAAGAGAGAAGAGGACAATTAAATGTACATATCGTTGTTGTCGGGTGGAAACCTTGTATATCCAAAACTGTTCGTTTTGTATTTATAATTTTAAAAATGATTTAAGTGCGAGGCGTTGTGTGCTTGTAGATCGTCTGTTTTCACTACTTTTGTGCGACAGTCTTGTATGATGAAGCAGGGCTTTACTTTGCGAAAAACGAACAAATTTGAAACTTGGAGATACAAGGTTTCTGCCCGACAGTGATGATATACTGTACTGTTTGGACAGCACTGAGAATCTCATTCCTCTGTAATGCTAAAATAAACAAGCCACTCTCCCAAGAGCAGTTCATTACCATGAAATGCATGCGTCGTTGCAATTGCCGACAATGCAGAATTAATACAGGGCCTTAAACATTTGTGCCTAATGGCAGAACACTTAAATGCAAATTTAAAATATTGAGCTTTTAACCTGCACGATGGCTCTTAAATCCATCTAAGAGGAGCCGCTGAGCAAAACAGTTTAAATGAGTGTGTTTGTGTCTTAATGGAACTGCCTCTAAACAAGCACATTGCATTAGTGTCTGCATTTCTCACTGATAGTATCATCTTTCGTAAGAATACGATTTATATTCTTTGTGTGCATCAGCGACTCTGGTTTCCCAGGACCATCTGCTCTGCTGTTTAAATCATGAAGCTGTTTTCGTGGGCCGAGGGGCACTGTGTGCACATATGTGGTGTCTGGGTAAAATGGTGCCACCAGGCTGCATGCAAAACGAGTACAAGTGACTCTTCAAAGAGATGGGTGAAGGAGAAACACTGTGGCATCTGTAGGCCCGGGCCGCCTCTTGACTTTGGCTTTGCTCCTCTCTGGTTGAAAGGAAGGAGCTGTAGGCAACAAGAGTCTAAAGTCAGTTGGTGTGGCATGTAATACACCAACTGACGTGTAATAATACATCAGACTTATGTAGTGCTTTTCAAGGAACTGAAAGTCGCTTTACAAAACAAGCGACAAGCAACAAACGGCAAAACAAACTACTTTATTAAGAGAGAAATGTAAACGGCTAAAAGCTAAAAAAGTGAATTAGCGGGGACAAACAAATTAAAATAGCAGAGGGAGAGTAGAGTTAAGTAGGGAAAGTAAGTCTAAAGAAGTGGGTTTTGAGGTAGGCTTAGAACACTGCAAGGGTGGGGGCAGCTTTAATGTAAGGTGGGAGTGGGTTCCAAAGGGTGGGGGCTGCAACTGAGAAAGCCCTGTCACCCTAGGTGCGTTTCTTTTTTTGTTTGTTTTATGGGTGAATTCCAAGAGGTTGGCATTGCGAGACCTGACGTGTTGAGTATATGTGCAGTGTGTGTAGGGGCTGTGTACCGTGCATGCTGACTTTGTTTCAGAGCTTGCCCCAGTAGTCACAGTGTGAAAGCCAGTATGCAGCAGGGCTGTTTGAGGGGTAGAGCTGACAGCAACTTCACCAGAGAGAGAGAGAGAGCACCGGATGTGTCAAAAGGTGAGAGAGGGCCAATCAAACTCTTCCCAGAGACAGTGAGATGGAGAGATAGGACATATCAAAGCCTTCCTAGAAAGAAAGAGAGGGTGGTTGGCTGCTCTAAATCAGTAGACTGTGGCCACGCACTATAGAGAGAGAGAGAGAGAGAGAGAGAGAGATAGAGACACGCGCGCGCGCGTGTGCAACAGAGACAGAGCGAGAGACAAAGAGAGAGACACAGAGAAGGACAGAGAGAAAGACACAGACGAGGAGAAAGAGCCAGTCTTCAAACTAGCTGTCAGTGCGCCTGTGGGGACAGTTAACTCTGGGGGGATTCAGTGTCTCATTAGAAAGTCAATGGAGTTCTGTTATAGTTTCTCTGAGAACTGAGCGGTGCACAGATGGCACCTTGTCTTTGCCTGGTGGCAAATACTGAACTCACATCTAGAGCCTCACACGCAAAGTCACATGACCTTGGACTACAAGTGGCCAATTAATTAATATAGCAAAGAAAACAATTAGGCCAAGTGCTACAAAGTAACTAGGATAGTAGGATAAGCATCAAACATGGCATCTGTCTAAACAACATGCCATCTAAATAATAATAATACATCAGTGCTTTTCAATGTACCCAAAACGGAAATAAAAAGTAATAAACAACTTTATAAGAGACAAATTTAAAAGCTAAAGAAAATTAGGACACAGAACAAATTAAAATAGGAGAAAGGGAGTAGCCTGATCTCAGACTCAGCTCACGCAGTAGTCTGAAACTGTGCCTATTCTGAGTGATTTACAGGGGAGGGACTTTTTTGCGAGCGTGCACGCGCGCGTCATCGCGACGCACGGTGATCGAGACGCACGGTCTGTGGACGCGACGCACGGTTGCGGAGTGTCTGTGCCAGTGACTGCTTCCACACAGAACTGCGACCAGAAACATGTAATCAACATTAACAGCTTGGTGAAATCAGCGCGCGCGTGCGTGTGTGTGTGCCTTCCTCAGCCTGCCTCTGTGTGTGAACTTCGTTTGAATCGTTTCAACTGCTGCACGGATTGGATATTCGTTAGACCCACCCCCACCCCCGCGCTCATTGGACGGGCCGAAAATAAATCCTGATTCATGTACTCAGCTCCAGACCAGAGAAAGAGTCCACTCTGAGAGTGGGTGGGGTCTATGGTCTGGAAGCAGGCTAGAGAGGGAGAGTAGTTAGGTGGGGAAAGCAAGTCTAAAAATCACACCCGTGTGAACTGAGCGGTGGTGTGTGTGTGTGTGTGTGTGTGTGTGTGTGTGTGTGTGTGTGTGTGTGTGTGTGTGTGTGTGTGTGTGTGTGTGTGTGTGTGTGTGTGTGTGTGTGTGTGTGTGTGTGTGTGTGTGTGTGTGTGTGTGTGTGTGTGTGTGTGTGTGTGTGTGTGTGTGTGTGTGTGTGTGTGTGTGTGTGCGTGCGTGCGTGTGAGTGTGCCTTGCCTTGCCTGGCCTGAACAACAGCGCCCCTCCCTTAACATGTGTGGTCAGAAAAGGTACTACACCACAGACTTGAGGCTACATACAGACCCACCCACCCACATACATACATACATACATACATACTGTCACCCCAGGTGCGTTTCTTTTTTTGTTATGTGGGTGAATTCCAGGAGGTTGGCATTGCCAGACCTGAGGGGGCGGGAGGGAACATGAGGTTTGAGGAGGTCAGAGAGATAGCGGGGAGCCTGGTTGTTGAGGGCCTTAGCATTTTTGGACAAGAAAACAGTATTAGGTCTATGTACATAACATAATGTAATCATGTGAAAAGAATGAGTCACTAACTTACATCTGCATTATAATAGTCTTATCATCTATCAAAAAATAAGGAAGTGATACAGAGATTGAGGAGTGGGTGAGGTAAATTCAGAGTTTTCAGACTGCGGAGGAAAATCAGATTGAGTCTGCTGTGGGGGTGTCAATGCTTGGATCACTGGCCAGGCCAGGGTGTCATATGGAAGGGAGGGACAGACATGCTAGCTCTAGCTTCTAGCTGAAGTGTGCTAGACGGGTGTAGGGTGGATCATGTCCTGAAGGCAGAGGGGAGCCACAGCTAAGACCTTCATTGGCTTGTACTGTAGGTCATCTTGACTGGATTGGTTGTGGATGCAATTTAAAGCCATTGCTGGAATGCTCCCCGCTTATATTTGCTCCATGCTGGAACAGAACAATAGCACCTATCAGACCCGCTCCAGTAATTTCTTATTTTAATGCTCAAGGTCCCTAATGCTCAGACAGAGCTGGGCAAGGCAGCTTTCTCTGACGGCAGCCCAACGTCTCTTGGAATGAACTCCAAAAGTCTTTCAAACTGAGCTCCTTGCCATCATCATTTGGTCAGTTCAGAGCAATGGTCCGAAACACTTTTAACCGTGATTGCACCTTTTTTAATGTATTATTTTGTTTTGATTGACTTGTTTGACCTGTTTAAGTAATTTTTTTATTGATTTGCTCTGATTGTAAAGTGTAATGGAATGGATGGAATGGATTTGGATTGTGTAACCTTGGCTACATGATTGCCTGTCCTCAACTGAACTCCAGAGTATAAATAAAGGTGATGATGATGATGATGATGATGAAAAGAGTGTGTACACTCTGCAATGCTGGTATGCTACAGTGTGTTATGTTTTGTAAAGTTGCAGTGTTTTGTTAGGCTATACCTCACGCTGTTTTGTTTTGTTATGTCATGTTGCATTACATGCGTTTTCAGTCCACCAATCCCTCTCTTTTCTCCTACTCGCCTGTCTCTACATGTACGCCTGTCTCACCATATGTGAATCTTCTCCTTCAGGAGCTGCACTGACGTGGTGTGCTGTGTCCTCTTCGTCATCGTCATCCTCGGTTACATTGCTCTGGGCACCGTGGGTGAGTTTGACACCATGCCGATGATTCATCAAAGTCACACACACATGGTTTTATGATTGCACGCACACACATGCTAACACACACACACACACACACACACACACACACAAAGATGGCATACACATTGTTGATGCATTCCTCAATTCAACTTATTTACTTATTTATAAAGCTCATTTGCAACCACCAAGGTCGGCCAATGTGCTGTGCAAGGTCAAATTTAAATGAATTCCTCCATCTTGGAATTGTGAGTTCCACCCTCATGCTACTGTTCTTCTGCAGTTTACACTAGGTCCTGTAACGCAGTGGTCCTCAACCTTTTCAGGCCGTGATCCCCAAAATAATCATATTTTAACTGGGGACCCCCACCCTGACAAGCACTAAGAGTTGAGGCATTACATGTTGTACAACACAGTTCTATTGTGAAAATAGCAGATCTACAGGCTCACAACGCCTCGCAACGCGAGGCGTTGTGAGCCTGTAGATCGGCTATTTTCACAATTATTTTCACAATTTCTATTTGGAGACCCCTCTGGGGGTCCCGACCCACAGGTTGAGAACCACTGCTGTAACGTACAGCAACTCTAAAGCCTGATTTACACCTAGTTGTGCGCAGGTGTCGCACACCGGAAAATAGTCAGTCTACAAGCGTGAGCTTGTAGATCGGCTATTTTTTCGGTGCACAACACCGGCACGCAAAGTATGAATCAGGCATAACAGATGGGAAAGTCAATGAGGGATTCAGAGTGAGTGATTAGAGAAGTATGGTAAGTAGTTGGAATGTTTTTCACCAGGTTTGTGTTGTCTCTGTAGGCGTTTCTATATCGCGTTAATGACTCATTTATTTATACTTTGTGGTACGAACGTGTCGCTCACTAAAAATAACTTCATTGATGTGTCGCGTTTTTGGTGAAAGTTACCAGTTTCGGCGAGCCTCACAGCCGCGTGACAAAGCGTGAACGTTCATCTCATCATGACCTCTAGAGCTTGGATAGGTGGGCAGTTCTCCCACACAGTGTAATATTTTACCGTGCAGCTATAAGTCCAAACAGCAAAAATGATATAATAACTGGAATTCATCACAATGTTGGGTAGGTTATGCAACAAAACCCATGGTTGCGGCAAGTTTGTGGGAGTTGAAGAATGCTGTTTTTCAGAGTTATATCTATTCTTTTAAGCAATTCTAGGCAGTAACACCAGGAAGGGATCTATCTAATGGTTTCATACAACTCTCTTTGAGGCCAACGTAACGTTATAGTGCACTCAACTAGTTTCTTATAGCCTACAGTAAGTGCTGGACTTCTGCTGCAGCTGTTTACTCGTGGGATTTCTTTTTTTCCTCCTTCTCTTTTTTCGTATTTACTTGTGTAATATATCGTTTTTTTACCAACGAAGAAGGGGAAAGTTCAGACAGTGTTCATGTAAAAATCATGATTTTACTGGCTTTTTGTAATGGGACATTTGCATTTACTGTAAGGTATTCACATGGGACTAGATGGATTCGCCACGCAATTCACACATATCATCTTCACATTGTCACCAGCACAGACACACTAAAATAGAGATGTTGAAATGAGAGATGAAGCATGATGGTTGCCCTGTGTTTTAAAAATGTATCTCATAATCATCGTTGCCGTCATCATCGTCGTCGACATCACCGTCATCAGCATCATGAAGTAGTACAACAATTGTGCACATTTTTTAATACTAGAAGCTGGGCCGCCCTTCGGGCGGCCCAGCGTCTAGTCGGCGACCTGGCCAACTCGGAACAACGTAAATAGGGAATGAATGCCCCGCCCTTTAATGCAAACCCCATTATACCTGTTGTCATAGGACCCGTTTTGACCATCTGTTTGCCTGTGTCCATTTATGCCCATATATGGAGATATCTGTTATCTGTCTGTCTGTCAGCGTCCATTTTATGTCCATATATGGAGATCACTGCAGATATAGTTCTGGGTCCATTTTATGCCCATATATGCCCATATATGGAGATATCTGTCTATTTGCGTCCATTTCACGCCCATATATGGAGATCTCTGAATCTGTCTGTCTGTGTCCCTTTATGCCCGTATATGGAGATCTTTGTGATTCTGCGTAAATTTTATGCCCATATATGCCATTTGCGTCCATTTTATGCCCATTTATGGAGATCTCTGTATCCGTCTGTCTGTGTGTCTGTCTGTGTCCCTTTATGCCGTATGAGATCTCTGAATCTGTCTGTCTGTGTCCCTTTATCCATTTTATGCCCATATATGGGGGCATTCATTTTATGCCCATATATGGAGAACGCGCGTGCCCGTGGGACGAACGGTTCTCATATGGGGGCATTCATTTTATGCCCATATATGGAGAACGCGCGTGCCCGTGGGACGAACGGTTCTCGAGATACGCGGATTACCTACATACATACACACTCACGTCTGCCCATATATGCCCATATATGGAGATATCTGTCTATTTGCGTCCATTTCACGCCCATATATGGAGATCTCTGAATCTGTCTGTCTGTGTCCCTTTATCCATTTTATGCCCATATATGGGGGCATTCATTTTATGCCCATATATGGAGAACGCGCGTGCCCGTGGGACGGAACGCGCGTGCCCGTGGGACGAACGGTTCTCGGAGATCTCTGAATCTGTCTGTCTGTGTCCCTTTATCCATTTTATGCCCATATATGGGGGCATTCATTTTATGCCCATATATGGAGAACGTGCGTGCCCGTGGGACGGAACGCGCGTGCCCGTGGGACGAACGGTTCTCATATGGGGGCATTCATTTTATGCCCATATGGAGAACGCGCGTGCAACATACACACTCACAGAGATTTTTTGTTGACTCATGTGGCGTACGTGATGTCAGAGCCTTTTATGAAGTGATGTCACAATGAGTCAGAGCTTTCGCCGATTTCCTCAGAAACAGCCTGATGTCAACAATCAACCCCGCATAAGGAGATTCCGAACGTTTCGCGCCGGTTTGGGAAAACCGCGCGTCGGGTCGGGTCGAGACCCGGCACTGCACTCCGTGCCGCGGCGGGGAACGCGCGTGCCGAATCTGAAGCCGGTGGGACGAACGGTTCTCGAGATACGCGGATTACAAACACACACACACACACACGCAGAGACTTCTCGCATTTATAGATAGATTAACACCAGTCAAATCGCCAGAGAAGAATTGCCTTTGTAGGTTTCTGCATGCTGTGCATCACTGTGGCTGTGCAGATGCACTGTCAGCAGCAGGCTTGAGTCCTGTGAGGCCCCAGAACCAGTGAGTGGCCACACTAGGGCTGGGCACGGTAACTGCCCTGTCAGGTTCCTTACCGCGGTAAAAAAAAAAATATATATATAGGCTATACAGAGCATGCAAGCGGAGCGGGGCTATTTTTTTATTGAGAACGAGTGAGTTTTAAAACGGTAGAGAAGCAAGGACCACCTGCCGCTCCATGCCGCTCTGCTCTGGGCTGCGTACCACATGTTTCATGATGTTTGTGGGAAGCTCGGGCCGTCTCACGGACAGACACAGAAATCCTTACTGGAGCAGCAGCGTTAAACTTTCTCCATAATCCACACACAAGTATGTTTATACATACCTTGTGGCAGTTTCTTTTTTATTCCTCCAAATATATATAGGCTTAACAGAGCATGCGGGCGCAGCGTGAGGACTAAAACCGAAAATGAATCTAGCGCTAACATTTGTGTACTTTTTCCACCACTGTCGCTGACTGCAATTGCAGGCTAGTGCAGGAGCGCGTGTGCCTTTTCTGTCAAGTCTGGTAACTAAAACCTGTCTACTTTATGTTTATATCACTACTCAATCAATGCGATTTGAGACGTGAGTTTACAGAATCACAGTACACGATCTACCCGTCTCATCTGGTTTGTTCACAGTGTGAGCGTACAGTGTCTGAGAAGCCCCAGTAGCATCCTATGACATTACTATAGTAACCTGACATGCACAGATCTACAAGCTCAGAACGCATTGCGGACACGACGTGTTGGGAGCTTGTAGATCTGCTACTTTCGAAGCGAGACTCGCTGTGCTGTACAGGGAAGTCACTCTGGCTGGATTTTTGAATTTTGGGCAGATGATAGAAATATTTTGGCTTATCGCCGAACCTTAATTAATAGATACGGGGGTGCGGTAATTAACGCAATACTGTCGGTAATGGGAAGACGAAAACCGCGGTAAGAAAATGTCGATACAGACCCAGTCTAATCTCAGGTTTTACTGCTGTCTGAGCAAGGGACCATGCAAAAACACATTGCTGAGCATTAAAAATCACACCCGTGTGAACTGAGCGGTGGAGTCTGTGCACGCGTGTGTGTGTGTGTGTGTGTGTGTGTGTGTGCGTGTGCGTGCGTGTGTGTGAGTGTGAGTGTGCCTTGCCTGTTCTGGCCTGGCCTGAACAACAGCGCCCCTCCCTTAACATGTGTGGTCAGAAAAAGGTACTACACCACAGGCTTGAGGCTACATACAGACCCACCCACCCACATACATACATACATACATACATACATACATACATACATACATACATACATACATACATACATACATACAAACAAACAAACAAACAAACAAACATACATACCTACACACACGGCCACGCTATGGAGACGGTGTGACCACCGCTCAAAAAAACATGTGTTCAAAACACACACACACACACACACACACACACACACGCACACACACACACACACACACACACACACACACACACACACACACACTGTAAACACGAGAGAGAGACATGTTCTGAGTTTGCTTTGGCAATAATCTGTTTATTTCATGCCAATAAATGGCACTTGAATTTCGTGGTAATGCAAATGATGGACAAAGTTATTGAGTGTGAGATTGCAGTAGGCTTAACAATCTTCCTCCCAAGAATACCTCACAATGTCAGAGGTGATGAGCTTCCCTTCACCTTCATTAAATGACCGCTTAGCTTTCTCTGTTACCATCAACAATGGTCAGGGCCAAGAGAATGAACGAGTTGGCATCTAATTGCCTCAACCTGTGTTCCCTCATGGCCAACTCTACACTGCCTTCTCCAGGGGAAAGCAAGACAGCGCCGTAAAGGTTTTCATTGTTGATAATGACGAGGGCATTACGCATTACTGACAACATTGTTTATAGAGAACTCCTTTAATTAGCCAAAGACAATCATTCAAATAGCCTCTTTTACATGAAATTAAAATGTTACTCTGCTGTTACTACTTCTATAGAAACACTTCGCAGACTATCATTCTATACTCTCTGGATGCATACTGACAAATGACCTTCATTCTTCAACTGTAGATCTTTGCCATTTCCCCCCTGAAACAAAACACAGATGCTCCTAATTACTGCTTCACTGTTTATGTTCATACTACATACTGACATACAGTACGGCCCAAATTTCTAGTTGTTATTATTAAGTCCAGCTGCTATACAGTTATTATCAATTTAAAAATATATTATACTGTATACCATACAACGCCAAATTCACTGATGGATCAATCGCAACTGCGTCTGTGCAAATCGGTGTTGTTATAGGGATGATGTCAACGGTTTGTGTTTTGTGTGACATAAGACCAGAGCTCTGGTCAGTCTGAATAAGAAGCAGTTTTTAAACATCACATTTAGTCTGCGTACGATCAAGAGAAAGTCTTTACAGCTATATAGTGCTGTCAGAGTCAGACAGTCAGGAATATAGGGACATAGACAACTAGAGGGGGAGAAAGAGATTGACAGAGAATATATCAAAACAAAATCTTTCCAGACCACAAGAGACAAAGAAACACCAAGTCCAAATAGCAGCAGCTATTGAACCAATCTTCCAACCAATCTTCCAAGACTCAGGTCTCCTATTCTGAGAGTCCATACGCCTTCACATCTCAGGTCTTCCTTCATGAAGACATGAAGAGGATCCAGAAAGACCTCTACAGTCAAATGATGAGCAATAGACAGCTCACCTCATCTTCCTCTCGGACAATCTCCAGCTGTGTAACCAGCCAGAAACAAGGAGACACAGACCAACCAAGATCTTGCGAGGACTTCAACTCAGCCGGGAGAAGTAAAGATACATTTGATGACTTACACAGGAAAGAAAACATCGTCTGTGATAAGGGTTTCATTGAGGTATCGACTCTGAAGAATCACCAGTGTGTCCACGCCAAAGAAAAATCTTTCCAGTGTAAACAGTGTGATAAGAGTCGGTTAAACAAACTGACGACACACCAGCGTATCCAATCGGGAGAAAAGCCCTTTCACTGTAAACGATCTAACAAGGGTTTCAATGAGTCTCGGACTATGAAGAGGCATCAGCGTATCCACACTGGAGAAAAACACTTTGTGTGTAAACAGTGCAACAAGGGTTTCAGTGTTCTATGTTCTCTGAAGATTCACCAGCGTGTCCACACTGGAGAAAAACCCTTTATGTGTAAACAGTGTGACAAGGGTTTCAGTCAGGTAGCTAACCTAATGAGACACCAGCGTATCCACACTGGAGAAAAACCATTTGTGTGTAAACAGTGTGACAAGGGTTTCAGTGCGTTAGATGGCCTGAAGAATCACCAGCGTGTCCACAGTGGAGAAAAACCATTTGTGTGTAAACAGTGTGACAAGGGTTTTAGTGTGTTAGGTTCTCTGAAGACGCACCAGCATGTCCACAGTGGAGAAAAACCCTTCATCTGTAAACAATGCCACAAGGGTTTCAATCAGTTAGGTTCTCTGAGGACACACCAACGTATCCACAATGGAGAAAAACCCTTTGTGTGTAAACAGTGTGACAAGGGTTTCACTGTGTTAGGTGCTCTGAAGACACACCAGCGTATCCACAATGGAGAAAAACCATTTGTGTGTAAACAGTGTGACAAGGGTTTCAGTGTGTTATGTTCTCTGAAGATTCACCAGCGTATCCACAGTGGAGAAAAACCCTTTGTGTGTAAACAGTGTGACAAGGGTTTCACTGTGTTAGGTGCTCTGAAGACACACCAGCATATCCACAATGGAGAAAAACCATTTGTGTGTAAACAGTGTGACAAGGGTTTCACTGTGTTAGGTGCTCTGAAGAGGCACCAGCATATCCACAGTGGACACACTGGTTGAAAACAGTTTGACACATAGGAGCTTCTTCGATTCTGATGACCAACCCTTCACCAACAGAGTTATCCACCAGGACATGCTTAAAGGAGAATTTTCGAAAAATGGCTTTCCTACCTTTTAACACTTTTAGTGCCTCTTATTTTGTAGTGATCCCGACAGTAAGTTGCCACGAATTCTGCTTTTATTTTTAAGAGCCAGAGTTAAAACGTGCATGTTTCGTATAAGGCTGGGCACCTTAACCGCAATACCGCTGTACCGCGGTTATGTAACACCTATCGTGGTGTCGGGTTCCTTACCGCGGTAAAAAAAATGTGTATTTTTTATTTAATTTTTTTTATCCCCCAAAAAGGCTATACAGAGCATGTAAGCGGAGCGGGGCTATTTTTTTATTGCGAGAGAGAGCGAGTTTTTTTAATGACTTGGAGAGGGAGGACCGCCTGCCGCTCCATGCCGCTCTGCTCTGGGCAGGGGACCGCATGTTGACTCTGCTGCAGCAGTAGCCTCGACTCGTACAGCAAGATTCATTCAACTCTCTCCATAATGCACACGTGTATGTTTATACTGTAAATACCTTTTGGCGGTTTTCATCCCCCAATATACTGTATATAATATTATAGGCTATACAGAGCATACGAGCGGAGCGGTGCTATTTTTTGTTTAGTTGAGAGCGAGCAAGGACTAAAACCAAAAATGAAACTTTAGCAACGCTAGTTTCTGCAAGTCATGGCACTGGCAGTGGTGTAATGTAGTACATTTACTCAAGTACTGTACTTAACCCTTCTTGTGCCTATCCCGGACAAGTTCGGCTTTTTTTCAATCCAATACAATGTTTTTTTTTGCTATTTTACTTACCCTGAGCTGCTTGTAGAGATGTGGGTGGTCCTGGCTCGTCCTACGCTTTCCAACGAGTGATTCTAGATGGTCCGACGATTTATTCCATTGAAAATGGTTTAGAATAAAGTTTAGAGCCCCCCCCCCCAAAAAAAACTCAATCTATACTGTCGGCGGGGTGCCTATCCCGATCTAGTACGGGATATTTAATAAAATGAATTAATTAATCGGAGGCCTCAACGAAGCCCCGGTCTAATTTTCCATTCATGCCCCGGGCCGCGACTCTGTTTACATCGGCCCGTAATCGGGCAACGCCGCCGCACCGCGCCGCCCACTCCAATACAAACTCACATCTTTAGAGACCTTTTTCTCTGAACTGTGTTCCCAGGGCAACAACAAAGTTTTATTTACGGCTGAATCGCCGGAAATCGATCTTCTAAAATGAATGATAGCCTATAGCAACATTGTTGCTATCTTCATCCGGGTCACATTGATCACATGCACCAACGTGGATCTACGTAGCTCCCTGTATGTTAGACTGGTGGTCAATGGGTCTATCCCTGGCACTCTAGCGGCCTCTTGTGGCCCCTGGCATACAATCTTTAAGTACAATTTTGTGGTACCTTTACTGGAGTATTTCCAATTGTCAATACTTTTACTTCTACTCCCCTACATGGCCGTTCTACAAGCTCACAACGGGTCACATTGCGATTTAATATTCCTAAAATAATATCCTATGGAATGAAAGTGATGTATTGCAATTTATTTGTCGTTGTTTTGGCCAGTGAGTGAGTGTGAGACTTGACACTTGAGTGAGATTCGTGCAACTCCGACAGCAGAAATCGTCCAGTCTCATCTGGTTTGTTCAGTGACAGCGTGCAGTGTCTGTAGAAGCCTGACTCACGTTACTATAGTAACCTGACACTGCACAGATCTACAAGCTCACAACGCGTTATGGACGTGACGTGCTGTGAGCTTGTAAATCTGTTACTTTTGATGTGAGACCGCAGCACTGCACGGGGAAGTATAACTCAAGCTTATATGGCTGTGGAGCAGAGAATTTTGGGCCGACAATAGGAATATTTTGTCTTATATTTTTTTGGTACGGTAATTACCGCAATACCGTCGGTAATGGGTACATTTCAATACCTACCCACCCCTAGGCCACACTGAGTCGTGCAAAGCCCGCTGCTGCCGACTCAGCACCATTCCAGATGCATACTGCTGTCGTTCTCAAAGTGGGGTCCGTGGATCCCCAGGGGTCCTTGAGGGGGTCCCCAGATAAATGATGGACCCTTAATGGGGCTGTAGCACATTTGTTCACTCTGAGTTATGGTAGTACGTGGTCTAATGCAGGGGTTTCCAAAGTGGCCCTATACATACACCCCTATTTTCAAAAGAAATCTTTACATTCTCGAAGTTTGAAAATATTTTTCACATTTTTCACACCACAAATCTTGTATAGACTCCACCTTAGCCCATAGCAGTTACCATAGCAGTCATTGTAAATTGCTCTGGATTAAGAGCGTCTGCTGATTGTTTGGCGTCGTTGGCAGAAATAGATGTCCTTAACATGAAAAGGTTTGGTAACCACTGGCATACTGGTAGGCACAGACTCACTACCTGTAGTATTGCTTGCATATGGGCTTGCTGGAATCTTTTGTCTTTTCCTGTTCATTCTCATCTAATGCAATGCATTTCCAAACAACACTCATGCTGTTTACTAGCTGTTCTGAACAAAAGTGTAGCCAATTATCATGCTAGGGAGAGATGGAAAGAGTAAGTGCGATCATATGACTTCCTCGTATTTGTCACTCAAAACCGTTCACAGTGGCTCTGCACACTTGTCATCTTGAGCATGTTAACACCTGCAAACTAATTATAAAAGCATGGCAAGGCTGGGCTGCTACATGTGGGCAACGATGTGTGTGTTGTGTTGTGTTTCCTGTTTTCAGAGGTGGCTGGACCCAGGTGCAGCAATAACATTTGGGTATTTTAGAACATCTAAACTTTTATTAACATCTAACGGTTCCTTACAAACACACCTGTTGTAACTGGCAACATTCATGTAGATCACTAGTTCAATGAAAAGGTTTGAGAAACACTGAAGCGATCAATGTTCGTAAAACTGATTATCTAGTCTTAGCTTTCAAACAAGCCCTCGATCAGCAGGAGAATCCCTTCAATTACTGGATCAACACAACTCTGACAAACACCTAGTGGGCAGGCTGCCACTAGCTAATTGTACAGATTTACACAGTTCCAACATTCCCTGTCAGAACAATGACATTGTCTGCACGATGAATCTCTGTCAGATATTATAAAAGGCTGCTACATTTACAAGGCGATGTACATAAGGCAGAAGGCAGAATTGTTCATTTACTAGTTAAGGACATGACAGGTTTTGAGCGAGTATTCTTCCTTAAATTAATGCCACTTTCACACAAATATACTCAAGTACGGCCAAATGATTTGATTGAACTCTTCAAAGTACCACCCTTTTGCCATCCTATTGTCACATCCCAGTCTGGAATGGAGAGGAACTCTTTCTGTTCCCAATTTACTTTAAAAGCACACACAACCATAGAAACAGATTTGGCTGAAGAACTTTCCATTCTTTCACTGCTTACCCATCCTCTTTTCTCATGCATACGTTTTCTACTATCTCATCCAGACTGTGTTAGAGAGGAGTGTTGGCATTAAAGGCTCTTTTTATTTGCGGTGTACCAGGTTCAACACAATACTTCACAGACTGTGCATGGTGGAAGGGTCCGTATATATAGAGTCTTGTTCAGGCCAGGGAAACAAACAAACACAAAGGTTTGCTGAGTAAATTGAATTTGGGGATACCCACAACTGCTACATGGGGTGTGTTGACAGCACAGAACAAACTGAATTACATTACCAAAGCTTTAAATTGATTTTGCACTAACATTTGCTCACAATCAATACGTGTGTTTCCAAACTTAAATAAGTTTAGTTATCATCTCTACTGCACGCTGCAGAGACAGTGCAGAGAGACGGGGCAGAGTTGAAACAACGGAGATGTTTTATTTGTTTTAACGGTGTGTTATAACTCTATGGTTGTACACTGCTATGCAGATAACATTTGTGCTCGCGCACCGATATCACCGAAAACACTGTGTATTCAATTCATCTCTTAATGTATTATTCTATTATGTTGACGTGGTTTAAAGCAACACTTTTTTTTTCTTTTTTTTTTACACAAAGTAGACTATAAAACGATTCGTCGACGCGTCGGATTAACCCCCGCGTCTCGAATCGACTTCATAAATCCTGTGTCGAAGACAGCCCTACTCAGTAGGCGTTGCCGTATAACTTCCGTCCGGGTGTGATGATGTCATGCGCATACCCTCTATAATATTAGAACACAACCATAGCCGTGATATGATCATGACATCATACCACAGCCTAGTATGGTATCATGTTATGTTTAACTTTATGGTCCTTTGGACAAGAATGTTTCATAAAATATTTGTGATGTTTTCAGCTTGGATCCATGGTGATCCCAGGAAGGTGGTCTATCCAACAGACAGCCACGGACAGTTCTGTGGTCAGCAGGGCACCCCTAATGCGTGAGTTAAAAATACAAATAAACATCCCCCTTTTTATTATTTTGTGTTGGAGTAATTATATTCAGCGTGTTTAGCACAACCCATCCATCCCTCCAGTGTTATCTCTTGGCGCACAAAAGGCTAGTTTGAACAGATTGTAAAAGGGATGGCTCATGGTTAATTATGAGCGGCTTTGCTGTGCAGTGTGTACGCCGTGTGTAAAAGACTGGCTGGTAAAACATCACACTGTCATATTAATGAATAATCTCAATTTAATGAATCCAGCAAAATGCCATCTTCTAATCCATCCACTTTGCTTTTCCCCCGCCTCATACTCCTTTGTCTGCAGAAACAAAGCCATACTATTCTACTTCAACATATTGCAATGTGCCAATCCTGCAGTTCTCATTAACCTCCAGTGCCCTACAACCCAGGTAAGGACACTTCCATGCAGGACTCATTACACTCCTGTGTGATCCTGATCCCGTCCGGGATTTACTCTGTGATTGATTTGGCAAGATTGATGGTTTTTCTGTCATTAAGATGATTAGGGCTGCAACCAGCAGGGGCGTCACAAGGGGGAGGAAAGTGGGACTGAGTTACCAGGGCCCAAGGTGGAGGGGCCCTAGTAACTTTAGCTATTGAAAAATAGCAGATATACAAGCTCACTGCTGCGAGCTTGTAGATCTGCTATTTTTTTAAAGGCGTGAAATTGTGTGCAAATCTTTGAATATATATATTTTTTAAGCAGACATTTGTACTAAAATTTTGCTTCTGGGGGTCCCTGGAACTAAATATTTTGAGATGGAGGTCTGTGGCCAAATACATATCATCTTGGAGGTCCTTGACATGAAAAAGTTTGAGCACCACTGACATGGAAACATAGGTTTCTTGCACACATTTTCACAATTTTTCAAAAATAGCAGATCTACAAGCTCGCAGCGCGGCACTCGGTGCCGCGCTGTGAGCTTGTAGATCTGCTTGTAGATCTGCTATTTAGATCTGCTATATAGTTAACATTCATGGGGGGCCCGCAGTGAATCCTTGTACCCAGGGCCCAGAATTTGGTGTGACGCCCCTGGCAACCAGGGACAGGAGTTTCAGGGAGGCTATGAAGGCCATGGATGTCGTTGCCCCTCAGTTTGGCCTTTTGCCCCTCCAAAAAATGGCAAGCCCTGAGGCCACAGTGGCCTTAATGCTCCAGCTGACTGTACCGCTTTCTCTTCTCTCTGTCTTGCCAACATGTAGACACCAGTGTTTCTTTCTTGGCATGTAGACCAGTGTCTTTTGTTGAGTCTGCATTTTTAAACCAATCCAGTATCTTTGATTGGTGCAGGGCTGAGCATGGATCAGATTGTAAATACCAATGTATTTATTTCACAGCAGATAGTCTACATATAACATTTAAAATCTTAACCCTTAAATTCAATGAATTCTTTCAATGGACATCTTGTTTTATTTGATTGCTTTCCTGCCCTGGAATTTGGCCTTTGTGCCCTCAAAGAATGGACAACACCAAAGGCCAAGTGGCCTTGCCTCTAAAATGAAAGAATTCCAGGCCCGGCTGCAACAGTTAATCAAACTAATCAATCACATTTTATTATGAAATAAAATCGATAATCAATAATTTAATAAAATAATAGATCAATAATCAATCACACTATTTCTGCATGACACTGTTGTGCAACACAATATTAAATGGGGATTAAGTGGTTAATCAAGTCGTTAGAACATAAAACTCAAGGAAGCTTCTCAATCTTCGACTGATCGACAAAGTTATCAATAGAATAATCGCTAAGAAGATAATCGATAGTAGTAACTCTAATATAAGGGGATGTGTTGTCGTCCCCAGCTCTGTGTCTCCAAGTGCCCAGACAGATTTGCCACTTACCTGGACGTGCAATACAGCTCCAGGTACAACAAAAGCCACTGGGAATATTACAAGCAATTCTGCAAGCCGGGCTTCGACAATCCCCAAAAGGTAAAGGTGTTTCACATTGTCTTACAATGCACTGGAAAAAATGTATGATGACGAACAGTGTGTAGGTGAAGGCTAGTAAACACTTCATTTTAAAATACGCCATTAATTAGTTGCTTGCTAGCATGACTATGTATCACCCCTGTCTGTCCATGTGTGTGTCTGTGTGCGTGTGCGTGTCCACACATCGTCTAATCTCCGCTGCCATTGGTCCGCTAGACGCAAAACATTGCGCACACATTTTTTCACATCGGCCTGTTATAGTGCCACCAGGAGGCCACAACCTACCTGACCTCGCTTCTAGTTGTATTTTATGATCAGTTGTGTACGTGATTGTGATGTGAGATTTCAAAAATGAATTAATAAAAATCACCAACACCCCTTTTAACTTGTAACAAACATTTAGCCGTACAGTCAGTGTCACTTCCAGTCACATTTGAAATTCAAGCAAAAGACAGACAGACAGACAGACATAAGTTACTCACAGCTCCATTTTTTAGTTCAGTTGTGAACTTGTAGATCTGTTATTTTAGCATTTCTTTGCCCCAACACCGTCGAACAACAAAGTGTAAAATATGACTTATGTGGATAATCTGACTGTAGTAGATTAGAACGTTGCGTTGATTCCACACGCTTCAAGATTATTAAATTAATCGAAAAGTAAGTGATAGAAGAATTGGTAGTTGCAGCTCTAGATATATGTCGACTGCGTTGGCACTTGAGAACCATTTGAGAAAGTGGGATAGTGTGTGGGAACCTAACAACAGGGTTGCACTGCTGGTGCTTAGTCATTGATCGATCCACCCACGCTCATATCTGCTTAGTACCCAGTAGGCCTATAGAATGCTGAGCCGAAGACTGGCAGTGTAAAAGCTGCCATCAGGAACTCATGTTAACGAATACACATTTATTTCAACCAATCTGTATGGTCTAGAGCAGTGGTTCTCAACTTCTCAAACGTTTTGGGCTTCAGTACCCCCTTTTCCTGATAATATGAATCCAAGTAACCCCTTTAATCGACCACAACATTTTGACTAGAAAATACTGACATCAAAAGTCCAGTTTTTATGTCAATATGTTGAAAATAAAAGTAGGCTAAGTAGCCTGTTTTCTATTCAGTAACAGTAAAAAAATCGTACTTAATTTAGTTTAAAGTTAGTTTTATCATTAGACATAACGGTAAAATAAATGTTTCTATTTTCCATTTTCTCTCAAGTACCCCCTGTAGTACCTCTGCGTACCCCTGGGGGTACACGTACCCCCATTTGAGAAACACTGGTCTAGACTAGAGCACTGTTTCCCAAACTACAATGTCACTGATGATGTCACTGGCATCGCCAGTGTTGAGCGCACCTCATGGCGCGCTCTTCTGGAGCACAGGTAGGCCATACATGGCCTACTTGTGCACAAGGGGCAAGTTGGCTCCTCAACAGAGTGCAGTTCTAGTTTCTTTTGTTCTCGTTGTTGCTTGGGGGGGAGTGTTAAGCCGCATGCTACTAAAGTGCTATTTGGCATGCAGCAATGCATCCGGATATGCTGTATGCCACTGTTTCCCAAACACTGGTTCGGGACCCATTTGTGGGTCGTGGACACATTTTTATGGGTCCCTTGAAATTCCATAAATTAGAAAACAAATGTTTAAGAAGTAGTGAAAACAGCCGTTCTACAAGCTCACAACGCGTCGCTTCGCGCCGCGTTGTGAGCTTGTAGATCTGCTGTTTTCACTAGTTTGGGTCCCGGGCAAATGTCTAATGTCTCTTTTGGGTCACAAGCTAAAAGGTTTGGGAACCACTGCTGTATGCCATAACTTTACACTATAGTGCTGTATACAAGAGCGTCCGTGTGTCGCTCTGTCTACCCTCCATCCTCCAGACCTCCACATCAGTCTGAATAGATCCACAGGGAAGCCAGGCCGTTAGGTTCCTGTCTTGTTGTTCCTAGGAGAGCAGGGAAAACGTGTGAATAATGAATTCCTTGTTTTCGGAGTCCTCCAATCACATTCCTTTTTCATTTTGACCTCATGTTCAGAGTCATCCTTCCAAACACATTTCCTGTTCGTTTGGGGTTTTAGTGGCAGACAAAAACATTGGAATGTTACATTTCAGCAAACCACATGTATTGTATGTTGAATATCGATGTTCCAAAAATACATGAAAATAGGTGCATATTGGACACAATCTCAATGAACTACTTGTAACAAATACAGAATATGATATTGTAACAATGGATTGGATGACCAGTGAAATGGTTGTATTTAAAGGGATATTCCACTTTCGAAAGAACTTTTGGTGATTTTATGTTCTAATCAGGCTTTTGGGAACACCCTGAACAGCTTTTAATTTGCTTCATTCAGTGTTTCGATATTTGATGTAAATGTTATCAGGTCCTCCAGATCTAGGGCCGCTCCCCATACACACCCATCGTAACTTCAAACTCCATAGCAGGTCTAACCACATTAACCCTGGCATCAGTATTTTGGGCACATCAATATAGGCAAAAAGTTGGAATACATAGCAGATCTACGAGCTCACAACGTGTCGCTCACAACAGTTCTTTGGCTTCCTTTTTCCTCATTTAGTCAATTCACCAAGTCTTACGAGATGAGGACTGCCCATCTATGATTGTGCCAAGCAGACCCTGTAAGTACCACCATCTGAATCCCCACACCTGGCACTTCACAACCCATGGCACTAATTAACCCACTAATCCATGGGGCTGCGGATGGAAATTGGCATTCTTGCTAAATCCGGTGTATTTACACGGCATCTTATTCTGTGGTGTTCATTAGTATGCGCTGTCCTCCTGTCTATGCAAACGTTAATACATCAAATAATTAACCAGAATAAACCGAATTGTTTCTGTCTCAGTCCTCCAGAGGTGCTTCCCCGATTTCATTACCAGAAATGGAACTCTAACTGTGGCCAACAAGACCAACTTCAAGGATGGTAGTGGTAACACCAGGAGTGTGGTCGACCTTAGAGATGCAGCCAAGTAAGTCATGCTCTCCTCCACCGTGCATCTACACCAGGGGTTCTCAAACCTTTTTAGGCGTGACCCCCTAAATAAACATATATGAACTGGGGACCCCCACCCTGACAAGCACTTGGAATTGTAGGTATTACATTTAATGTGACTCGGTTCCACAGATAAATATTGTGAAAATAGCAGATCTACATGTTGTGAGCATGCAGATCTGCTATTTTCACAATGTTCGCCTCTTGCTTACTTAATATTTGACAGTTTGGCCAGTTTTGTATTAAAACCTTAAATTGTCACTTTATAAATGTGCAGATACCCTGTATACTCTTATGTTGGTTTGTTTACCGTTGAGTGACATTTCTTTTACATTAAGCTAATCATCTGAGGACCCCACAAAATAATTTGGGGACCCCGCTTGGGGTCCCGACCCCAAGTTTGAGAACCACTGATCTACACAGTGAAATCTAGAGTGTTCATTTAATCTAATTTAATAGCCTGTATGGCCAAATGAACACTCCAGAGTTCACTGATACAGTATATTCCACTTATGTAGCAGCAGATAAGAGTTACTTACGTTAGTGGGATGCTCATCCCCAAAAATGTTATATCGTCAATAGGCCTACTACCTATGCACCCAGGCCTACTACGTATGCACCCAGGCCTACTACGTATGCACCCGGAGAGAACGGGACGGCTACTCCAGGGTAGGACAAATGGGCAATTTCACCCTTGCCCAGTAATGTGTGGTTCAAGCACATTAAAATGCATGTTTGCTGCATGACGATACAGCTTACAGTATCGGCAAGCTTTAACCCATTCAGAATGGGTACACTATATTGTGTATCATTATTTTATGCTTTAACTATTGAAAAATAGCAGATATACAAGCTCACAGCGCGGCACCGAGTGCCGCGCTGCGAGCTTGTAGATCTACTATTTTTGAAAAATCGTGAAAATTAGAATTTTTACCCGATTCTATAAGTGTCTTTTGAATCCTTCTAAGGTTTTTTGAAAAACCAATGTTTCTATGTCAGCAATCTGGCCAGCCATCGTCAAAGAAAAAGTCCTTTTCACTTTACTGGAGCTCAGTTAGTCTGTTCTTGAGAGACTACTATGTCAGTGGTTCTCAAACCTTTTTCATTTGAAGGACCCTCAAAATGATATGTATTTGGCCACGGACCCCCATCTCAAAATATTTAGTTCCAGGGACCACCCAGAAGCAAAATTTTAGTTACAAACGTTCGCTTTGAAAATACATATATTCAAAGATTTGCACACATTTTCACGACTTTTTCAAAAATAGCAGATCTACAAGCTCGTAGCGCGGCACTCGGTGCCGCGCTGTGAGCTTGTATATCTGCTATTTTTCACTGGTTAAAGCATTCTATAATTCTAGGCCTAACTGTAGTAAAGCCTCAAAGGGCCTTAAATGCTCCTCCATTAGCTTGCTAAACGGTGATGTCAACATGTTGATATACTGTCGGAAATTGAGAGAAAAGATCAGACCGGAGACCTGATGTGTTTGAGCGCTTTAGCCGTCATTATTATGAGCACCCACAGTTCCATGTTTGCACTGATCCAATTCACTTTGACTTCTGACACCAGGAAACACGACTTACTGTCTGTATTCAATGACTTTTTTTTCTTTGTAGCCAAGTAACCGCCATGCAGCAAGGAGTGGAAAGGTCTCATGACTTATTGTTTCAACCTTTAACCTAACGTAGCCCCCGAGAGCTTTGTGCAGACTAACCTTCCTACCCCGTGCTGTTCATCACAAGATATCTGGTCCTTGCTTCTCTCCAACTTAGACGTGGAAAGAAAAGAGGACAGATTATCTCACAATGCTTTCTGTGGGTTGTTTTTGTGGTGTGGATGGAACTAAACTAGTTCCCAGTGTTATTGTTAGACGAGAGGGATATGGCACCCCCTGGCTGTTATTAGCTTAGTGTCTTTTACCTTTAAAGATCATCTTATTTTCTCTGACTATAAACATACTAGCGGCCATTGTTGTTTGTGTGTGGTCAGCTCAGCTTAACTTGTTGCTTTCTCAGATTACAATACACACACACACACACACACACACACACACACACACACACAAATATGGACTTTTATTATTATTATTATTGGATAGGAATTAAAGTAGTAGTTCAACCCCAAAATGACTATTTTTCTATTGATTACTCACCACATGGAGATTTGTATAGTAAACTAGAAGTTTGCGGCCCTTTGGGCCGCAAAACTCTAGAGTTCAGGCCGCTGCGCGGCCCTCACCGCCATGTTGCGGCAGTGTGGTGTGTGTAATGGCCAAATATGTTTTTTTTTAGAAAAAAACATTTTTTGAGAAAAATTTTTTTTTGAAAAAAACATTTTTTTGAGAAAAGATTTTGAGAAAAAAAAAATTTGAGAAAAAAAAATTTTTTGAGAAAAAAAAAATTTTTTAAATAAAAAAATTGGGAAAAAAAAAGTTTTGAAAAAAAAAATGGTGATGCGATGACGTGGTGTATACGGATGTTACTGTGATTGAGGTGAAAGAGAAAAGTGGAAAGTTGTGAGCTAACTATTAGCTATTTGTGTGTGTGTGTGTGTGTGTGTGTGTGTGTGTGTTCTGGCTACGCCCCCCTCGGTTGAAATTGGATCCGCCGGTCCCATAGCTGGGAATACGAGCCAATCACCGGTCACCATGGCAACGGGGGGCCAATGATAGAGTTATGGGCGGTATTATTCCCTACGTTCTCCCTACATCTGATCTAGCTATGAGTTGAGGTGGAGGCGAAATGGGCGTGAATGGGCTTGGAAGTGGGATGCGGCTCTAAGAGGAATGTAATAGTAGATGCACCCCCATTGATTCCGGATGGGGACCCAAATGCATAACTCCCCATCCGGGTCCCCATCCGGAATCAATGGGGGTACATTTACCATAATACATTTTTTATCTTGGCAAAGCAACATACAAATATTATTGAACTCAAGTCTCCATTATGGCATGAGTAATGAATCGACAAAAAGTCATTTTGGGGGTGAACTACTCCTTTAAGCTCTGATCTCTCTGACTTTGCAGTTGTAACCAGCTCATTTATCATGATGCTTACCCTCAAGAGAGATTTGTTCTTCACGTGGGAATGTTGGCTTGTCCTCACTCAGTCCACCTTGTTTTGTCTGTACGTGTCAGAGTCATCATAAGGACAGTGTGTCTGGGACGTTGGCACTGTCACGGTGACATCTATTCTGCAGCACTAGTGTCCCGATATTGGCACAGTAGGCTTGTTATTGGCACGGATGGTGTTTTCAAAGCCCGTCTCCTTTCAAGGTTTGTTGGAGACTTTCCTTCCTGTCCCCTGTGGTTTTTGGGGGTCACAACTCTAGATCTAATTACTTATTAAAAACACATAATGTTAACAAGGAACCAAATGATTTAATTTGGTTACATTATTTTATTAGGATAATGCTGAGAAAGGTTTCCACCTTCATAAAACCTGCATAATCTGACCCTTACAGTATAAGTATATGGTAGCCAGGCGTATACGTTTTCTTTTCTGGGCACAGTCTTAGATGCTAGTGGCCACTAAGGTTACAGAGGTGTTTAATTCTTTCTGAAATAGGCCTAGAACAGAGACAGAACACATATTTTTCTTTGTATCAAAGAGGGACTGCAATTATCTGTCTCCAAATAAGATGTACTTTCCTTAAAAAAAAAAAAAAGAAGATCTCAGTGTCCTTGGATTGGACCTGCACAATATGATTTCACAAGCAGTTCTATCATTTTCCACACATATCTGGTTCTTTTTGATAGCAATACAGTTCTTGTGATAAACACAGCATTCTACCACATTTTGTCACAAGCATATCGGGACCTTTTTTAGGTGTTTCTTCCTGAATGCCAAGTACTTCAACATGTCAGCCAAAGACAGATTATCCTGTCCAACAAACTCAACAACAAATCAGTTCTCTTTTTCTTGGTCTGTGGGAGACCGGCCAACATCCACATTTAAAATTAGCAGTGCTGTGTCCGTACAAATGGATGGAGGGGGATTGAACATCCATAATATTGTTGTTATGAAATGGATGAATAATGTGGCCTTCAAATTGAACTGAGATAAGTTTCCCTACAGTATATACATAAACAGCATTCAACACAGCCATGGTGCTGGAGTCTTTGGTCCAGCACCAGGAGAAGTTTGAGCTTCTACAGGTTTTGAGCCTTATCTACACAAACTCTAGCATCCATATCCAGGGCTTGTCATAATAGGCAAATATTGGGCGAAAATAACAAATCTACAAACGTGATCCATGGTGGACACTGGTCAACAAAGTACTGTATATACTGTATGTAATACAGGAGTTAGTACAGGTGTTAAAGGACAACTTTAGTTTTTTTACAACAAGGGTTCATATTTTAGATTGTAATTAAAGAATATAAAAGATGAGTCTTAAATTGATTTCATTTACTTCTTTCTACTGTTTTAGAGATTCTTATTTCAGTGTTTGGGGGATGTGACTTATGGGGGATAGAAGTATTACTGTAAATAGCAATAAAGAAACTGCTGGCTTATGTCTAAAAAGACATATTTAGCCACTTGTGCACATGCCCCCATGCGTACGCATGTCCCACATTATAGCAAGTAAACGTGATAAAACAATAGAACGAAGCAAATGAAAACATTTTAACACTCACTTCTTTTCTCCAATTACAATCTAAAATATGAACTCTTGTAAAAAAACAAAGTTGTCCTTTAAGTGGCTAAAATGTCTAGCCAAAAATGCCAATACATTGGTTCAGCTACATTAACTTTTGTTTGTAAGGCACCAAGAAAAAAGGAAAAATGATCTGCTGATGTATCCTCTTAAGAGTAGCTGAACCAACGGTGTTGGGGCTTTTCTGACATTTACATTTTTGCTGTTTCATGCAAGATGAATAGAAATGGATTAACATATCAGTATTCATTTGCATGCGTCTTTCCAGTAAACGTTCCTCATAACGCATAGTAAGTCACATATTTTATTTAGAGCCATAGTGGACTACCATACAGTAGCAACTATTGCTTTCTAGTGCTTCAGGAAACACTAATGCTATAGTAGAGGCTCATTAATGAGAGAGTTCTGCTCACAACATCGTCACTGTCGGGCAGAAACCTCGTATCTCCAAGTTTCAAATTTGTATGTTTTTTTTGCAAAGTAAAGCCCTGCTTTCGCACAAAAGTAGTGAAAACAGCAGATCTACAAGCACACAATGCCTCGCACCGCGAGGCGTTGTGTGCTTGTAGATCGGCTGTTTTCACTAGTTTAGTTAATTTTTTTAATGATAAAAACGAACGGTTTTGGACATACAAGGTTTCCACCCGACAACGACGACATGTAGAACTGTTGTTTGTACAGAAACCCATGACATCATAACCTGCGCCAAGGGCTACGTTCTCTAATGCATTTTAAGAGCAATCTCGTCTTTGTTTCATTGTAAATGAAGTGAGCAAAGATGCACTGTAATATCTCTAAAGATGCATTAGGGAATCCTTTGCAGCATCCATTGTGTGCTTAACTTAACTGTAGATTTAATATCAACGACCACAACGTTGGTTAACTGTCGGAACACATTGTTCTCATGATGATTACTTTTGTCTCATGTTTGTCTTTCCTTGTCTTGCTGATGTTCTGTCACAGTGGCATCACCAGTTTGCTGGATGCCAAAGAAGTCGGCATGAAGATCTTTGAAGATTATGCCAGTTCCTGGTACTGGATCCTGATGTAAGACCCTTTTTTATATACCAAATGCCACCTTTTGTCTACTAAGAAGGGAGGGGGGGGAGTTTGAGAACTTCTCATTTAGAATTAGAATTTGTAGAATTTGTAGAATTGGCCTCAGGTGGTTAAAATATACACACTATAGAAAATATGTATTTTTTTGGAATGCTTTAAAACAAATTACATGAATTATTTTTCTGTGTGGTGTCTATACACTGTCTGTGCTGTGTGTGGTTCCAGTGGTCTGGTGATAACCATGGTGGTCAGTCTGCTTTTCATTCTTCTGCTGCGGTTCACTGCTGGCGTTCTCCTCTGGCTCATTATCTTTGGGGTTATCACTGCTGTGGGCTATGGTGAGTGTGCTGTACTGCTGTGTGTGCGTGCCGTGCATACATATTTTGCTTTACTATTATACTATATAAGTACTTGTTTACCAATACAGAGGCAAATTCCATAGCCTAAAATATATTTTAACCTGGCGTCCCTATTTTGGGCATGTTAATATAGGGAAAAATGTAATATAACTTTATTTGATGTTATATAATATTCAACTGTCAAGTTGTATACTGTATGTACAACAGGGATTGTGGGACAATCCTGTTAATTAATGTAGACAGAAATTCTCACTCACTCACTCACTCACTCACTCACTCACTCACTCACTCACTCACTCACTCATTCTCTCTCTCTCTCTCTCTCTCTCTCTCTCTCTCTCTCTCTCTCTCTCTCTCTCTCTCTCTCTCTCTCTCTCTCTCTCTCTCTCTCCATCTCTCTCTCTCCATCTCTCTCTCGCTCTGATCTTGTCTCTGTCTTGTTCTCAGGTATCTGGCACTGCTACTGGGAGTTCAGTACACTCAGAGGGAAGCCAGATGCTGACGTCACCATTTCTGATATTGGTTTCCAAACAGACTTCAGGGTTTACCTCCAGCTTAGTCAGACCTGGCTGGTGTTCAGTAAGGATCCGTTGATCACTGTGCTTCCCCCTACTTGTCCCTCTGTTTAAAAAGAAATATAAGGTTTCTGATGTCCTGCTTTATAGTATCTCATACAAAAGAAGCAAAAATAGCAGATCTACAAGCTCAAAACGCATCGCACTGCGATGCGTTTTGAGCTTGTAGATCGGCTATTTTTGCTGAAAGAGCTGAAAAGACATTACCATATCGTGCAGGAGAACTTTAGAAGCCCGAAAAATACACATTTTTCGATGCAGGACACTGTCGTACGATGGAGTATAACTCAGGCATTAAGGATCCCTGATGGTTTCCTTTACCAGAGATACAGATTTAATGTGGGGGAGGTAATATCGTATTTCTGCAGACTTGTGGCCATAAATTGCGAATCCCACTCACAGCCACGGAATCGCTCTCTCCTGCAAAATGAGTTTATTGGATCGATTTGTTTTATGGATGGTTACTACATGCATGCACAGCCTTAGCATAGGTGCTATGGAAAATCCACTGTATTTGTGCCATCAAATCAGACACCTGATAATAAGTAAGCTGTGTATTTTTTTTACAACAGAACTTAGCCTGTCAGAAACAAGGACTCTAACTATCCATTTTAGATTTTATTTTTATTTTCATTTTTTGCCAGTTGGCCACACATTATACCTGACTCTTTGTCTGGAGAATGTGTTATATTTTCAGATAACCACACACATTTTATGTAGTTGTCTCATCACAGTGCTTAATCAATATACATAATAGATATTGTACTGTATTATTGGTTATTTAACATTAGCTACAGGCTGTCCTTAAAAACGACATGGATTTCAATATAACATTAATCCTTTATGGTGTTGATGTACTTTTGTGTGTGTAAAAGATGTGATGCTGAATGACTCAGCTGGTGCTTGTTTCTGGGTCATTACTACGGCATCTCCCAGTTTCTGGAGTAACTTTCTGGGGTATTACAAGTTGACGTAGATTGTGCCAACACAAAGTTTCTATTTAAAGAGTGCACTGCTCCAAAATGTGAATATATTTGAATTAGTAAGCAGCCCTGGTCTAAGCAGGATAGTCATCTCAGAGCTGTGCAGTTGTCCAACAATAATGCACTCTGCAGAAGCAAATACTCTGACCTCATTTAGCCTCTGCATTGCATGCATTATTTTCTCGATGACTGCATGGCTCGTCATTGATTTTCCCTTAATAGTCTTTGACATAGGCCAAACCTAAAGTAAACACTATTGTTTTATACAATTACAGTCTTGCTTTTCAATCCTCCCCCAACACTTCTCCCTGGCCTTGGCTATTATAATAGTTTCCTCAGTAATTGTGTTTGTATGGCTTCTCTTTTATATCCTACTGTTTTATGTTTTCCATTATAATAGTTTGTTATTCGAGGATGGAAAAACATTGCCTGACTTCTGTTATGTTTTGTGTGATTGGGCCCTCTTAAGCTTCATTTATGCTCTGTCGCACGATAGTGTTATGTGCCGAAAATATAAAATACTGTATATATATTAATATTTATATTGTATATCGTCGTTGTCGGGTGAAAACCGTGTATGTCCAAATCCGTTTGTTTTACGTTTATCCTTTTAAAAATGATTTAAACTAGTGAAAACAGCCGATCTACAGTACAAGCACACAACGCCCGTTGTGTGCTTGTATATCTGCTGTTTTCACTACTTGTGTGCGACGGCCTTGTATAATGAAGCAGGGCTTTACTTTGCGAAAGAAAGTACAAATTTGAAACTTGGAGATACGAGGTTTCCACCCGACAACGACGATATGTATAAATTAGGTGAGATTGTTTAAGGCTAATGCTCCTGCATCTTTTCCCCCATATAGCAACATGTTTGCTTTGCATTGCAGTGATCTCCCTATCCGTGATTGAGGTGATCATCGTGATTATGCTCATTTTCTTGAGGAGCAGGGTTCGCATCGCAATCGCATTACTAAAGGAAGGGAGCAGGTGAGTTTGGAGTATTACGTTCTCATACGTATAGGAATGTAGCTTCACTGAATCACTTGTTGTTGTTTTTTTGTGTGCTCCGTTTGCGTACAGAAAAGAAACCTCAACTA
Source organism: Nannobrachium achirus (assembly GCF_963921795.1). NCBI lineage: Eukaryota > Metazoa > Chordata > Actinopteri > Myctophiformes > Myctophidae > Nannobrachium > Nannobrachium achirus. The sequence continues at coordinate 57,636,532 of NC_137810.1, read as the reverse complement.
TTTTCCTCATCTCTGTTATAAGGGCCATCGGTTACATCATGTCTACGCTCTTCTACCCGATCATCACCTTTATCCTGCTGTCAATCTGCATCTCCTACTGGGCGGTCACAGCTGTGTATCCTTCTAACTCAGGGGTGGGCAACTTTGATGATGGAGAGGGCCACTATATTTCCACACTCACTCCAGAGGGCCACATTGCATAATACTATTGGGCAGTTATCTCATATTTGAACTATTTTCGTAAATGAATGCCCTATACTCTGTCATTCTATGTCACACAAAAATAGCAAAAATAGCCGATCTACAAGCTTGTAGATCAGCTATTTTTGCAATTTTTGAATTGGAATCCTGAGTAGTTTTTTGCTATTTTTGAATTGGAATCCTGAAAAGTATTTTTTCTTTATTTAATTTCAAATGCATTTAGTTATACTTATGTTATATTAACTTTATGAACTTAACTGGTCCTATAGTTCAGGGGCTCTAAACCTGTGGGTCGGGACCCCCTGGGTGTTCCCCACGTGATTTTGGGTGAAGTGACAATTTAAAGGTCTCATGACATGCTGTTTTTACAACACATAAAATTCTTTGTCATGGTCTTTCAAACGAGTATTAAAAGGTTTTGACTGAAAAGTATTTGGGGGGGGGGGTCCCCCCAGTTCATATATGATTTATAATGGGGGATCGTGGCCTGAAAAGGTTGAGAACCACCGCGATAGTGCTGTAATAGTCTGTGCTGTGCACAACAATGCTATTAACCCTCCTACCCTCGCTTGATGTATGTGAAGTTCTCATCAGATAATTCAACAGAAATGGCAATTACTGTGGTATTAAAAATAATACCATTGAATCTGCTCTCTTACAACAAGGGACACGCTGGAAACAAGTTATTAACCCATTTAGGCCTGAACATAATATGACGCAATATTTTATGCTTTAAATATAAAAAAATAGCAGATATACAAGCTCACAGCGCGGCACCGAGTGCCGCGCTGCGAGCTTGTAGATCTGCTATTTTTGAAAAATCGTGAAAATTAGAATTTTGACCCGATTCTATAAGTGTCTTTTGAATCCTTCTAAGATTTTTGGAAAAAAACCTATGTTTCTATATGTCAGCAATCTGGCCAGCCATCGTCAAAGAAAAGGTCCTTTTCACTTAACTGGAGCTCAGTTAGTCTGTTCTTGAGAGACTGCTATGTCAGTGGTGCTCAAACCTTTTCATGTGAAGGACCCCCAAAATGATATGTATTTGGCCACGGACCCCCATTTCAAAATATCTAGTTCCAGGGACCACCCAGAAGCAAAATTTGAGTTACAAACGTTCGCTTTGAAAATATATACATTCAAAGATTTGCACACATTTTCACGACTTTTTCAAAAATAGCAGATCTACAAGCTCGCAGCGCGGCACTCGGTGCCGCGCTGTGAGCTTGTAGATATGCTATTTTTCACTGGTTAAAGCATTCAATACTTTTAGGCCTAAATGGGTTAACTTTGTTGTGACCTCTTTGAAACTGTGAACATCAAATGTTTGGTAGATGGTGCATTTATATAGCGCCTTTACCTAAAGTTAAGGGTTTAGTGTCTTGTTCAAGGACATTTTCCAATACTTTTACTTCTACTCCACTACATCTTGGATCCAAATATTGTACTTTTACTCCACTACATTTATTTGAAAATAGCCAATCTACAAGCTCACAACGGGTCGCATCGCAGCGCGTTGTGAGCTTGTAGATCTGCTATTTTCAAACATTTTGTACTTTTACTTTTGGTACTTTAAGTACATTTTGATGCCGACACTTTCATACCTTTACTCAAGTACATTTTGGACTTTTACTTGCAACAGAGTATTTCTACATTACAGTATTGATACTTTTAAGTATTATCATATAAGTATCACATAAAATATGTGAGTACCTTTTCCATCTCTACCAGTAACCCAAGTGGCCGCTCTACCTGAAAAAAAAATCACACTCGTGTGAACTGAGCGGTGGAGGCTGTGTGTGTGTGTGTGTGTGTGTGTGTGTGTGTGTGTGTGTGTGTGTGTGTGTGTGCGTGTGCGTGTGCGTGTGCGTGCGAATGTGAGTCTGAACAACAGCGCCCCTCCCTTAACATGTGTGGTCAGAAAAGGTACTGCAGGCTACATACAGACACGGACGGACGCATACATACATACATACATACCCACACACACGGCCATGTATAGGAGACGGTGTGACCACCGCTCAAAAATGTCTCTCGATGTTGGTAATAAACAACTGTGGTGAATCATCACCAATTCTCTCCCACTATGTTGCCCTTAACTGATTGACCTCCAGCTTCCTGGCATCGTCTGGGCAGGCAGTCTACAAGGTCATGTCAACGCAGCCTAAATGCATGTATGCCAACCTCACATGTGATCCTGAGGTTAGCTTCTACTCTGCTGAATTATTCCCCGATGGTGGGATTTGCTGAGGTCCTTGAAATAACCCTTGTGTTCTTTATGGATATTTATCCTCTGTCGTCCCATGGCTACTTCTGGTCCATTTAATACCCTATACAGATGTTCTCATCGCCCCAAAGTCAGTCAATGCAAAATCAATAACGTTTAAGATTAAGGGCAGGCGGCTCCTTAATGAGTACTAGCAATTGAATCAGACTTGGCAGGAGCAATATATTTACCATTAGCATTGAGATATTCTCTAAATCAAGAGAAAACTTTTCGGCTAGTGTGCACTCCTTAGTATTTAAAAGGGTGACCTTCTAAAAGGTGTCATGGCCTTCTGAAGAAAGCTACATAATCCAGACAATAAATCAATATAACTGGAAATGTTCAAATGCTTAGTTAATTAGTCTGTTTTCAACTAACTATTACTCACTGTAGGCTTTGCTTGACATCCCTGCCAACCATTTTTCAAAAAACATACAGTGGTTTCTTAAATGTTTCAGGAAGACTTTGGATTCCACTAATTTGATGATATGAAAATCAATTTGCAGAGATTACTGCTTAATTTTTTGCCAACATTGAGTCGTTTATTCAGTTAATTACGTTTTTAATGACTTTGGAGAATATTTCAGCGTATAATCTAAGAATAAAGCTATTATTATGGGGAAATTAACTATGTTTATGTACATCCTATGGCAGAAGCTGTGAATAGACAATGACATACTTGTATGGTCCTTTCAAGTAGTTAAACTGGCAGTAGAACAAAATGAATGAGCCAAAAAGTCTGGTTCAGCAGTATTTCCGACTCGGCTACAGTAGTTGTCTGGCACATTATTTTACCACTTGAACCCTTGCATCCCTATTCTGGGTAGAACATTCAATAGAAATAACAGATCTTTAAGTTTACAACGCAACGCGCATGTACAGTAGATCAGCTATTTTGGGAAAAGATATTTGGTGTAGAGGGAAAAAGGAGAGCGCCTAGTATAGACCCCTGCGGGACTCCTGCGTAAAAGGATAGCGTTCAAGTAGTTAAACCGGTTCATGTAAATGGCACGGCTCAAACATCACACTATCACTAACACCATTGACTTACTTACTTTTTTTGTTCTCTCATTTTATTTTATTTACATATCTACTGCATAGTACTGTGTTCTATTCGTCTGTCATTCAATGTTATATGAGATACTTAAATGGTTTCCTGTGGAAATAAGCTTAGTCTTTTCATGGATCTCCTCTTAGTAGACCTTGTACCAGTGAACTGTACCGTCATGAAACTGTACCTTTTCCTATGCAAACTTCTAATAAAGTCTTCTTCTTCTTCTTCTTGCTAACTCTCTAACAATTTCCAATCCATGCTGTTCCCCAGACCTTCAGTCAGTCCAACGTCACCAAAGTGTGCCCGGGTTCTCAGTGCACGTTTGCCTTCTACGGCGGAGAGAGTCTGTACCACCGCTACATCTTGGTGCTCCAGCTGTGCAACCTGCTGGTGTTCCTGTGGTTGGTCAACTTCTGCATCGCCCTGGGCCAGTGCACCCTGGCAGGGGCTTTTGCCTCCTACTACTGGGCCCTGAAGAAGCCCAACGACATCCCCACCTGCCCCCTCTTCTCCTCCTTCAGTAGAGCCATACGGTACGTACTTGTAGCTGCGTGGACGCCGGAGACATTCAGTAAATCAGTGGTTCTCAACCTGTGGGTCGGGACCCCCAGGGGGGTCTCCAATTTTTTTGGGGGGGTCCCCAGATGATTAACTTAATGTGCAACATTGTTTTCTCAGTCAACAGTAATAAAACCAACATAAAGTTTAAGTGTATAGAGGGTATCTGCACATTTCTAAAGTGACAATGTAAGGCCTTTTTAATACATCTAAAATGACAAATTAAAAAATTGTCAAATATTAGAGGCAGAAATTGTGAAAATAGCAGATCTACATGCTCACAACGCCTCGGGTTGCGAGGCGTTGTGAGCATGTAGATCTGCTATTTTCACAATAGAACCATGTTATGCAAAATGTAATTCCTCAACTCTTAGAGCTTGTCAGGGTGGGGGGTCCCCAGTAAAAATATGATTATTTTGGGGGTCGCGGCCTGAAAAGGTTGAGAACCACTGCAGTAAATAGTAGTGGTTCTACAGTCGTGGCTAAAAGTATTGGCACCCTTGCGTTTGTTTAAAAAAAACACACACACAACACACAATCCTCTAAATTGCGCAGAGTGAAGGAACATCAAGGTCTCTTGGAGCCTACAGATTGTCCATGTTTGGCTACAATCTGACCTCTCACCTCCTGACAATTCTCTCCTTTTTTTATTTGGTCCATGACATGCTCAGTGTGTGACACAAAACAGCAGAATGAGGGCTTTACTCCATTTAAACTGGGTGGATTAGTGATTACTAAAGATTTAAGTCAATTGGACTCACCACAGGTGAGTTCCAGGTGAATAGCCTGCTTGAAATTCAAGTACTGTACAGTGTATGTAAGTATTTATGCAAATGTATGTGTAGAATGAGCTAGGATTCTGTGTTTATTCTAGTTTTATGTTGTGTTCCTCTGCAAACCAAATACTGTATGTTGATGCCAAATATGTTTTCATTTGCCAAGCTTCTGGAAGATTTTTTTTAGTTTCTTTCTGTTTTACAAATGCAAGGTTGCCAATACTTTTAGCCACGACTGTACATGAGTGTTGGAATGCAGTGATAATGGGATGTTAGCAAATCCATCTGACCGGTTCAATCTTTGTTGTGATGTGTTGGATGATCATAGACAGCATTTGACCTTCTTTATCTGCCCCACATGGACTAATTATACAATGCTGTTATTCTATTTTCTTCCAGTGTTTTGCATTCTACGCTATATTATTGTATTTTGGGGCGGCTGTGGCTCAGGAGGTAGAGCAGGTCGTCCAATGATCCGTGGATCGGCGGTTTGAGTCTCGGCTCCTCCTGTCCACATGTCCAAGTGTCCTTCAGTTTCAGTTTCAGTTTTAGTTTATTTCCAGTTCATAGGACAATACATACATGTGATGTGATGTGCATTGGTGCAGTATGAGCATGACAATATTTAGTAAAGAAAGAAGGGAAAGTCCAAGGCACAGGTTGTCAAGTCCATTTAACCTGATAAGGTGTCCATGATACTGGAAAAGGGGAAGGGGGAAGCAAAATGCTTATCGAGCCCTACCCCTGGCTCAGTTTGCAAGAAAAAAATAATAATAGTAAGTAATAATAATAGTTCAGTCAGATAACTTACGAATAGATTGAAGCAATATTTATTATAGAATGAGTGTACAAGTGTAGATATAACATTTAGACTTGGCGTTCAGGCTCTGCTACCTTATTCTCCCTGCTCAGCAGCAGTACAAATAGAAACCATTATTAACCATTAAGAGCAGGGAGACATATGTATATATATACACACATACATATATATATAATAAACACCCCCCATGGGGAACAGAACTAGTAACAGAGCCTTCTGGTGGAGCTGGGGAGGCGGTGGGAGCAAACAAGCGCATAACAGACAACAGTCCAGGACAAGAGACAGCAGGAGAACTGACAGACTGAGGCGAGCTTAAGTAGCCCGGCAATTGATCAGCTGACTGCCACATTGGCGTGTGACGTAATAACATGGTAATAAGCATCCGTATGCGCTTATGCAGCGCAGTATGATATTCTCAAGTATACCTGCCTGAACTAAACTCGCAGGCTACGTTATCATTTCAGTCAGATAACTTACGAATAGATTGAAGCAATATTTATTATAGAATGAGTGTACAAGTGTAGATATAACATTTAGACTTGGCGTTCAGGCTCTGCTACCTTATTCTCCCTGCTCAGCAGCAGTACAAATAGAAACCATTATTAACCATTAAGAGCAGGGAGACATATGTATATATATACACACATACATATATATATAATAAACACCCCCAACACGCAGAACCAGAAACGCCCTACGGTGAAATCTCACCGATTCATCCTGGCAGATATCCCACTGACCCTCTTGGAGACAGTGACGAAATGCAGCGAGCAATTCTGAATCCTGCCAGAATATTCTAACATTATGTGAAGACTTAATATGTGTGCCGGCTGCGCACCGCCGTTTGGCAATTCCTCTACAGCACAAGAGGAATATACTATCTATTGGGAAAAACTATGTGTGGGGCGAAACCTCACCACTTAAGACCAAACCGATATCCCATCCTTTCCCCCCAAAACACCGAGACAACCATGGGATCGGCTAGGACATACTAACTTTATGTGAGAGAGGCCTTGGCTGCCAATACCATAAGCCGTTCCTTAGAAAGGAACATCCTAAGCTTATTGAGAACGCTAGGCCTTGGGAGCCGACACCATGGCCAACCTCTAATGCCAACATAGAGGTACCTGAGAATACAGCCGTGGCTGGCAACGCCATCCTCTAATGCCAGTATAGAGGATATTATCCTATTATCATATATTAGCTAATACATAACGTTCAGATGCAACCAATGATTCACCCAGCTACCACCATATATGCATAGAATAGTAATAACACTTTATTACCATCAAGATAATTACAAAACACTTGAACTCATTAAATTTTGAGCCAACAAAACCTCGCCCCGATTTAAGCGCACATATCGTTCATAAGCAGCAGAAGACCACCGTCCCAGGGATTTAAGGGTGGCGACCGGCACTTTCATGGCTGCCGTGGTGGCCGCTCCGATGCGAAGTGAATGAGGAGAGTAGTATTCGGGAGACAGTCCGCAGAGCTGGCACAGAGTTTTTAGCTTTTCAGCAAACCAGGATCTTGTCATGGGTTTGCCGCCGGGGAGGAGGAACAGGGGATCGTGAGGATGATAACAGGCTCGGCATTGCAGGTAAGCAGACATAGAAGAAAAGGGACAAAAAGCTGTATTAGTCTTGGCTATAATCACAGGCACGCCTTTTTTGAATTTATCAGATTTAGAGTGTTTCAGAAATAAAGTGAATAGGACATCTTCAAAAGTTAAATCAGAGACAGTGAGGTCATGCTGAGGATCGAAAGAGAGAGAGCGAGTGGTGAATTCCCCACACCTCAAGAACCCATAAAAAGCCGTGAGAATAATAGCCTCTAACATTTTATCCTCATAGAAAGAAAAGCACCCAAGTCTCAATTTACACACCAGCTGATGCACCAAGTTAATAGTAAGAGGCAGTCTTTTATCTTTGCCTTGAGGTTGGTCTTTTTTGAGGCCGTTGAGCAGCAGGCGGATGGAAGGATGGCTGAGAATACTACATGATGATGGGTCTAGGCACCGGAGATGAAATTGAATACCCGCTAACATAGCTTTAATTGAGGACGGCTGGAGTTTACGGGATTCTGAGGAATGCACTATGAAGGCGCAGACTATAGCTAAATTAACTGGAACAGGGTTAATTGAACAGCTTAGACAAAAAGATGAAAAGAAAAACCATGCAGAGTCGTATGCCTTTAATGTGTTCTTAGACAAGCCTTTCCTCATGATCACGGCAGCTGAGCTCAAAAGACCTTGCAGAAATTGATTTTTGTTTAATTGAGGATCGCTTGACAGAATGGAGGGCACGGCAGGCTGGTTGGCTTGGCATTGGGGCACAGCGCTTTGAACTCCTGAAATTTAAATCGGGAAAGAGCATCAGCTATCGAATTCTTATAACCTGGAATATAAGCAGCACGCAGAATAAAATTATTATTAATGCAGGTCCAAGAAAGACGTCTAATTAAGCTGTTGATAATCGGGATAGACGAACGACCTTTATTGATAATAAAAACCGCAGCTTCATTATCACAGAAAACCGTAATTTGTTTACGTTTCCAACCCTCCCCCCATAATAAGCACGCTATTACAATGGGGTACAATTCGAACAGAGCGATGGATTTAAGATTAGAAACCAAATCGCTCATTTCGGGAGGCCAGGGACCAGCGAACCACTGGTTATCGAAAAACCCGCCGAACCCGACGGACGGGGCGGCATCCGTGAAAAATTTCAATGAGGAGGAAGTCTCAATTACATCATTATAGAAAAAAGAAATTCCATTCCATTTATCTAACAAAGCAGACCAGAAACGAATGTCTGATTTGCATCCCTCATCTAAATTAATTATATCGATTAGATTAGGAACAGATTTGGCCATATCCAGCAGGCGGGAGACAAAAGAGCGGCCTTGAGGAATAATTCGCATTGCGAAATTAAGATGACCGAGCAGTGACAGGAGCTGACGTTTGGTCATTGATGGAATCTCTAAACAACTTTTTAGGAATTCTCTAATTCGAGTTAATTTTTCCTCAGGCAGAGAAGCCTGCATAAGCGCGCTGTCTAGAAGGATGCCTAGAAACTCTAGCTTATTAGTAGGGCCTACCGTTTTCTCCTCCGACAGAGGGACTCCTGTAGCTTTAAACAAATCTTTTAGAATAGAGATGCACCGGGCTGGAGGCGAGTGCTGAAAATCCACTACTAAAAAATCATCCAAAAGGTGCAAAACGAACGGCAGTTTGAATGTATTAGACAGAATCCAGCATAGCGCCTCTGACAAGGAATCGAATATACGGGGACTGCTGCGGCACCCGAATGTTAATTTGACTGCGAAATAAAAGTTTCCCTGCCATTTCACCCCGAAGAGATGCCATTGAGACGGGTGGAGCGGCATAACCTTAAACGCGTCCGTTATATCTGCTTTTCCCAACCATGCGCCTACGCCTGCCGATTTTATCATTTGAATGGCATTATCGATCGTGGCATAATATAAGGAAAACGGAAATAGCGGAATTAAATCGTTAATACTGGGAACTGGGCCATTATGAGGAGCGGAGAGGTCGATAATCAGCCGTTTTTTCCCCGAATATTTACGAGTAGCTACCCCTATAGGGCTTACCCGAAAAAGGGAGAATGGGGATTTTTTAAAAGGCCCGATCATGTGGCCTTTTGTCGTTTCTTTCTTAAGAAGCTCATCGACAACTTTAGGTTCTCGTATGGCGGACTGCAGATTATAACATATGTGGGTTATATTTGGTAGCCAACACAAACCCGCCAGAAACCCCTGAACTAGCCCAGTTAATAAATAATTAACAAAGGAACGGTTTGGATGGTTCTTGAGGGCCTCGGATAAAGCAGGGACGTTCACTGGTGTAGATGGATGATCCTTTATTATTTGGCTGATTTTTCGCGGGTTCTCCGCGGGCAGACAGACCTCGGGTGGGAGTCCCCGCACCAGCTGCAGACATGTATAAATTTACAGAATTGAAATGTGCACACACTCTCATTAAACTTATTACAAATGGGAGTCTTATTTCCTGGCGAATATCGCACCTGTCTTTTCTTAGCTTGGCCTTCGGAGATGTGCAGGGTTGCATTTGCATGAGGCTGCTGGGAGTGAGGCGGCTCTTGCTTGCACATAGCCACAGTCTTGGGGCATAGATTAGAAGTGTGGTTAAAGGAACCACAAACAGCGCAGCCTAACAGCCTATGGCCGGTGAAATGACGGGAGATGAGGGCTAGGTCGACAACTGACCAATCCAAACGCTGGTTAAACTTTTGGATGTGGACGGCGGCTTTGGAGGAGAATGATTTATGGTATTCGTAGAATAGAGACCCGCCATAAGAGAGCGCCAGATCAGCTATGATGGCCATATAACAATCTAGTTCCTCTCTACGCTGGGGGTGCACCTCGCAGACACAATCCCTGTATACTCCAAACGCTACAAAAAATTCTGCCAATGTTAACGTTTTTGAGAGCCTGGGGTCAGAGTCCTTTAACATAACAGACACATCTCCACAATCCACCATCCTTTTATCTGTAGCATCAGCGTTAATCAGTATCTTGACCAGGTTAATGTCATGCCCTGTCGAAAAAGCGTACGATTAGATGAGCGGTTATTACCCTGCTATAGTGAATAGTTAGCCTTTTAAATGAATAGCTATTTACCTGCTATTATATGGCTTCTGAGGCCCTCCGGGATTGCTGCAGCAGGAGAAAGAAACGGAGAGCTAGAGGAAGGGCCTGGAACGGCAGTTCCCCAGGTTTTCCGAGGTGCCACGGACACCACGGATGGGATCGCACTAGCGGCTGCTGAAGGACCTGTAGACTGCCTTGGGGAAAACCCTGTAGATGCGCGGAACACTGCGGTTCCCGCAGACAAGCCGGAAGAACCTGGACTGTTGTTGCTGCTTTCGAGAGCGTTGATCCTGAGGTTTACTTGCTCGATAGATGATTTGAGGCTCAGCAGAGTAGACACGATGATGTCATCATTCGGTCCGCTGGACTCGGCCGGGTTGCCTTTGTTCTTCTTAACCGGCGCTGAAACCGTGGCACCGGCGGGGCGACCGCGTTTCTTTGCTGGGCCTTTTCCTTTACCGGTGTACCCGCCGGTGGGGGCATCTCCGCCGTTTTGGCCGGTATCGCCGTCACCGCTCGGCTGAGCCTCGTCGGCTTTGACCAAAAACTCAAAAAGCCCTTCATGGCTCAGACCTGCAGGCACTGCAATGCCGCGTGAATAGAGTGACTCTAAAATACGCTGAATGGGCCAGTCGGCCAGCTTCCTCTGAACGAGACGCGAGCTACGTCTTTTACCGGTTGGCGCAGGATCAACATCATTAATCGCCGTTGCTGGGATTTCATTCTCATCATCTGGGTCTGGTTCCTCGTCAGGAATCAGCAGAGAGCCATCGTCCGACTCGGAGTGAGCAACGGACATGACGGCGACAAAGCTAACAAGTAATGCTAGAGCAGCAAACAAGCGCATAACAGACAACAGTCCAGGACAAGAGACAGCAGGAGAACTGACAGACTGAGGCGAGCTTAAGTAGCCCGGCAATTGATCAGCTGACTGCCACATTGGCGTGTGACGTAATAACATGGTAATAAGCATCCGTATGCGCTTATGCAGCGCAGTATGATATTCTCAAGTATACCTGCCTGAACTAAACTCGCAGGCTACGTTATCATTTCTTGGGCAAGACACTGAACCCCCACATTGCCTCCAATGAGTCGGTCGGTGTCAGCTTGCCACCATTGGTGTGTGAATGTGGGAAGTGAGGACACACTGGCGTCGACTGTTCGCCGCTTCACCTCCCAATGTACAGTATGAATGAATGAACCATCGTAAAGCGCTTTGAGCACTAGGAAAAGCGCTATAAAAATGCAATGACCTTTTATTTTATTCCATATCACATGATAGAAAAGGACAGAGAGCCAAGTTCCATTACACGCCTGTGTAACATGGTGCCATAGTTTATGTGTGTAATGCTTAATCAGCAGTGCTTATGCATCATTAAAATGCCTTCACCAAAACCTATTTCTTTACATGTTTCTTAATGGTGTGATCAACCACTTCATCAAACTGCTGAGACAGACTGCACTGCATCATGTAAAAGTGCTGGTTCTGTGCTAGATTCACAAGTCAGTCTAAAATGTTCTGCACTCAAATAAATATAAATCAGGCTTAAGCAAATGAATGGTAGGTGCAGATATCTGATCACCTGGCAACGTGAAAAAGATGGCAGCGCTGTTACACAGATTATGGCTAAGTTGTCTCTGTCAGTTTTTATTCAGAGGTACTATTCTCCTATTTCCTAGGTATCACACAGGTTCCTTGGCCTTTGGCGCTTTGATCCTGGCTGTGGTGCAGATGTTCCGAATCGTTCTTGAATATCTGGATCACAAGCTCAAAGGTAGAGTGTAACTACTATAACTCATAGACATTGATAGCCCTACACACTTTTCTATGCTTTCAATTTGTACACACAAATACTGGCTCATTTGCTGTTTCACCATTTTTTTCTCCAGGTGCTCAAAATGCATTTGCTCGATTCCTGCTTTGCTGTCTAAAGTGCTGTTTCTGGTGTCTGGAACATTTCATCAAGTTCATGAACAGGAATGCTTACATCATGGTGAGTTAGGAATGGTTGACAATTGTTTGGATTTTTCTTTGGTCAACTTCAACACTGCCATCCCTATTCTGGAGGGAACATTAGTCCAAAATAGCAGTTCAGTCAGATAACTGACGAATAGATTGAAAGCATTTAATATATACAGTAAAATGTAATTACAAGTGTGAATATTATTTGATCTTGGCGTTCAGGATGTGCTATATATTGATACTCCTTGCTCAGCACACTAGAAGACAACCATTTAAGAGCAGGGAGATGAACATATACTTAACAAACGTTGGTGTAGAGGGAAACATACTGAGCTTACCCTGGTATTAGTTTGCTATGCTAAGTATGGATGGTTTAAGTGGTTGATTCCCTGTCTCTGTTAGCAGGAACATGTGTATTTGGTCAGTTATTTTGTTCTTTGTAAATCACTTTATGCACTGCATGTATTTTTCCATCTGACAGGTAGCAATATATGGGAAGAACTTCTGCACATCAGCGAAGGATGCTTTCTTCTTGCTGATGAGGAACGTTGTGAGGTAATGCCTTTGAAGGTCAGGGCCACCCGTTGATAAATGCTTCAGAGAAGGCTAGCAGCTTCTCATCGTTATGTTCCTATCCCAAGCATTATACTCGTCCCGTGCCAAAGGTAGTCGATCTACTGTACAAACTCACAACTTGTGAGCTTGTAGGTTTGCTATTTTCGGCATGGGACACAGCCATTCGACATAGTGTAAATTAGGCATTAGCTGTACCCCAGGGTAGCCTGAGCTTATGTTTGATAGTTGAGATGCAATGTGCAATGCTATTATGAAACTATTGTAATGATGTAATGTGTGTGTGTGTGTGTGTGTGTGTGTGTGTGTGTGTGTGTGCGTGTGCGTGCGTGCGTGCGTGTGCGCGCGTGCGTGACAGTATGTAATTCTGTCCACAATGACCCTGTACACTGTCATCATCACAACACAAGGCTAATGTGATGCAATTTGGTTGTCAAAGGTCAGCGATGAACCATAAGGTTCAGCTACTGTTTTCACGCCTCTCCTACTGAGGGTTGCCTCTGTTTTTTCTTCCATTCTATCTGATGTTCTCCTACACTCTGGGTGTTCTCTGTCTCTTTAGGGTGGCTGTCCTTGACAAGGTGACAGACTTTCTGCTATTCTTGGGGAAACTGCTAATTTCAGGGAGTGTTGGTGAGTTCCATGTCACTGCTGTATTCTGTAAATTGAGTGTTGCGTTATCATGGGTGGTGTTGTATTATTAATTTAAAATGTTCTATTTTGCAGGTGTTCTTGCATTTTTCTTCTTCACACGTAAAATACCTGTCATTCAAGAGGAGGTACCATCCTTAAATTACTACTGGGTCCCCCTTCTGGTAAGAAATTAGAAAGCATTTTGTGAGAGATTGGACAGACACTGCAATATAACAGTGAATGAGGCTTGTTCTTCAATACAACATAGTGATTCTGGCTTGTTCTTCCTGGCAGACGGTGATATTCGGATCCTACCTGATTGCACATGGCTTTTTTAACGTCTATGCCATGTGCGTGGACACATTGTTCCTGTGTTTCTGTAAGTATTCGTCGTTTAAGCATGTACGTTACACAACATAGGAACATTTAATGTATGTAGGGCAATCAATCCTATTAACATATACATAACATATTCTTCTATGGTAAAAATTGATGGCAGACTCTATTTCTAGTAGATCAGCTTCCATTTTCATTTCATGCGCCCCCTGATTCCTACACTCTCCCCCCCCACCCCACTTTAGTTTATTCTCAAGTCTTCACGGTAGGCAAGGACAGGCTGAAAGTGTGTGCTTCATTGCTCTTTGGAACCTCAGGGACGGTGGCATTCCTCTCCTCTCTCTTCCAAACGACCTCTAAAACTAATCACTGAAACTGATGCATGTTTATCCACAATCGTGGCACTCTTGGCTCGTTTCTCCTCGTTTAATTCTCTTGCTTGGGCCCTCTAAATAATTTATCTCAAGCTAATGCCTTCTTTGTATGCTACTGTGCTCTTCCTTCCCCCCCCCCCTGCTGTCTTTTCTTGGCTGTGCCTCCCGTTCTGGGCCTTGGCCAGGCGAAGACCTAGAGAGGAACGATGGTTCTTCCTCCAGGCCTTACTATATGTCCCCTGGCCTCCACAAGATCCTACGCAAGGGAGAGCAGGGTGCCAAGTTGTACGCTGGCTCCTGAGCCACGGTGCGGGACTTTTAGACACTAACTGACACTCCAATCAACCGCTCTATCACTCACTTTCCCGAATTATCTGTGCGCGGGGAGCGTCTGGATATTCTATCTAGAGCGAGGTCTGTAAGGCTGGACTTCTGAACGGGAGGTGGAATGGCCTGGTCCATATCGGGACGTGATGATATGGCATGTGGCCTAGAAAAATGAGCTCTTATTGACATTCTTCCTTGAGCCAACTCTGATACTTGCCTTTTTTCCCCGTCATGCATCTGTTGAATTTTCTTTTTGTTGTTGGTTCTCTGCTAACCTCTGCCTTAACTAGAGGACATTACGATATAAACGCAAAAAGACTAGTCCGGGTATGGTATGAGCATTTAAACCCAGTGCTAACACATAACACAAGGACCTTAAATGTACAGATGCCACCAATTCTCCTGGCACAATACATGGAGGAAGAAATAAGGTAAAACAAGAGTGCCCCCTTGTGGCACTTCAGTCTTTTAGTCAAGTGTAAAGTCATATGTCATATAGGCACTTACATGTATGGGAACAGTACCATGTAATGCTCTTTTCTTTTCTCTTCTTTCCTTTTCTTTTCTTTTGTAGCATGATTAATTTATCGGCTGTGCACTGTATGTTTACCATTGAGGTGATATATTTATTTGGCCTACCATATTTACACAGACACAAAGTTCTGCAGCTGCTTTCACTTATTTAACAATTCTATAATGTCACACACACACGTTTTGAGCAAGGGTTCCCTTATATTCACTCATGTACTGTAAAAGAGTGACTGTATCAATATGGGAGATCAACTTTCTAACCACATTTTAGGCTTTTGATAAGGATGGGGTTTGAATAGAGCCTGACAAACATCAGGAAATGTTTCTGAATGCAGTTACTAGTTTATGTGCCTAGTTGTGGGAAAAAAGAAGAAAAAAGAGATACTGTAACGTTCCTCTTGTTCTGTGGTTTTTGACCTAACACCGGGAACCTTTGAGATACCATTTATAATAGGATGTCAAAGCCATTTTTGGTAAGTTTTGTATTGAATGGTCCAGATGATGTAGTGCTGTTTCTAATACTATGTGAAATACACACATCTGTGTGGAGGTGATTCAGTGTTGTTTTTGTACAGGAGAGTCCTTTTTTTATATCGATGAAATCCAATGAAAATGTGAATCCTTTTTTTGAATAAACACAAATGGTCGAAGTGTTGTGCGCTGTACTTTTCCCCACGCGATTCCCACTTTGCAGAGACAACTAAATGCCTTAATCCAGTGGTTCTCAAAGTGGATTTCAGGGGGACTCTAGGTTCCTTTAGGGGGTCTAAATTGACCCTTACAATTCTGTAACTTTGACAGCGTACAAATGGAACCAAATGGACCCTAACGGGTCCATTTGGTTCCATTTGTACGCTGTCAAAGTTAAGGGGAGACCTTCAAATGTCAAAGTTTGAGAACCACTGCCTTAAAGGTGATACACCATGAAATTTCACTTTTCCTATTTTAAAACCTTTTTTGGGGTCCCACTAGCACCTTCTATCCTCACAAAGTCCCATTTCTGACCGTTGTGTCTTTCTCTGGTTTTGAGAAGGCGAAGGTTAAAAGTATCCCACGGGTTCTCAAAACAGGCTATCCAGATTTGCTGCCGATTGTGACGTCATCTGCAGATTGTGATGTCATCATCAAAAAAATTAAATAATCAAAAAAAATGTTTTTCAAAAAAAAAAAATTTTTTTTCAAAAAGATTTTGGGGGGGTGGCGCAGTTCAGGCCAAAGGTGGTACTGCAGCTGAAATGCTCTGAGAGCCATTCAAAAATGAGAGATGCTCTCTATTCAGGAGTGGTAATTTAGCCTCACACCTTTTGAAAAACGTTTTTGGGACATAAACAATATGACATAAATACTTTTTAAATGCATGGTGTATCACCTTTAATCAATCAGCAGTGATTTTTAATCGTTTTTTAACCTTGAACTGCTACTGCCCCTTAGTGGTGGACCTGGAGACAAACAACGGCTCGGCTTCCAGGCCGTACTACATGAGCACATCCTTGAAGAACATTCTGAACAAGAAGAACAGCAAGAAGAAGGAGAGAAGAAGATAGAATAAAGAGGGCAGCCGAGGGGAGGAGAGAAGAAGTCACCAAAATGTATGGTACAAGCTTATGTGGAAAATGGAACTGAGCATCTGCCACTTGCAGTCTGTGTTGGGTAGTGGCACTCAACAAAGTATAATTATCTTACAATGTAGGTCTGCGGGTTAGTAACCAAAACTGTAAATAAGAGTCTCCAATGTACGTGATACAGCTCATACTGTACATCATTACTGTCCTGTTGCTGGTGCTTCTGTATAATCTCTGGGAGCATCTATGTCAACATCTAAAACAACACGCATGCACACAATCACAGATGAGCGCCCAAGTGCTGCTCTTGTAGTATCAATATTATGCCACTTGGTGGCACCTGAGCCATCCAGAAGTCATGTGGCTTAAGTTTGTGAAGATGGGGAGGCGTTGTGTGCTTATAGATCTGCTATTTTCACTAGTTTTGTGCCACAGTCTTGATATGATGAAGCAGGGCTTTACGAAGAAAATTAAAAACATGAAACTTGGAGATACGAGATTTCCACCCGACAGTGACGAAATGCTCTGCACAAACAGTCTCCATCATCACCATACACTGAGTGATTATCACCTTTAACCACGTTTTGTGGAAAAATATTTTTTTTTTTCCTCAAAAATGGCAGCTCAACAAGCTCTGCTATTTTCGCCTAAACCTCATATTACGAAGTATAAAATAGGGCTAAAGTGGTTAATGTCATGTCTCACATTGAGAAGCATATTTTCCCACACAGTGTCCAGTGTTCTAATACCAAATAATACTATAATAGCACAGCAATTGAAGTGCTTCAGTTTAAAGTGCCTTACGCTCTTTCACAGAATGTTCACGCTGAGTGTCTTAATTGTGTCTTGCTGGACACTAGTTTAGATTTGTAGATGTTATGTTGAATGTATTGTGAAACTCAACAAATGGAGTAGGCCTATAAGTGATTGAGGTCTCTCTTTGTACCATAGGCTGGTATTTCACAAAATGGAAGGTCCAGAAAGAGGGTGGATGTATATTAAAAAAGCATTTTTGTTTTGCTCTTATGCCAAAGGTACATGTAAATGTCGCCCCTTAGTCTTGTATGATCCTATAGAGCCTAAAAGATCAAAGTTACTGACCTGTCTCATGGTCCGCCTGTCACTTGGACAGCAACTCCATCCTACTTATTGAGTGACTATTTGTGTAGCCTTTTTTATTATTCAATTATAGTTCTTTTTTAACCACTTGGGTTAGCCTTCTTTCATAAACACTCGAGTGACTAGTCAATAATCTAGTACTATGTACTGTACATGATGTGTATTTACAGATGATGAACAATGAGAGAGAAACAATTTGGGAATTTGTCTATTAAATAGACTGGTCAGTCAATTGCTAAAATGTGGTTGTCTAAGACATTATTTGACTATTTATGTTAAGTTGACTTACCTATGAATGTCTAGGACGGTTCCAGAGACAGAATTCAGGTAATTCTTGAAAGTGTTTTATTGTCAATTTTCATACCATTTGAAAAGAAGAAGCCTATCTCCTGCTTACACAAAGAATCGGGACAGAATGGAAAAAATGTTGCACTTAAAAAAAAAAGTGACTTAGTTATGTATTTGTGCTACAAATGCAAACACCTTTACTCACTGTATCCTCCTATTTAGAGCAGTTCACAGCTGGCACGCTGGGGACACAAATTACTGTCAGTTTTGATCCTATTCAGGGGCAGACTTTTAGAACTGGGACATCAGGCAAATGCAATTAACTTCCTCGTAGAAAAGAGGGCATCCAGGTGGCGGGAGCACAGGAGTTCCTGCTCAAACACCGTGGAGAGACTATAGGGTTGGATTCAGGGGTGTCACACCAAATTCAGGGTCCTGGGTACAAGGATTCACTGCAGGCCCCCCATGAATGTTAACTATTGAAAAATAGCAGATATACAAGCTCACAGCGCGGCACCGAGTGCCGCGCTGCGAGCTTGTAGATCTGCTATTTTTGAAAAATCGTGAAAATGTGTGCAAGAAACGTATGTTTCTATGTTGTCAGTGTGCTCAAACGTTTTCATGTGAAGGACCCCCAAGATGATATGTATTTGGCCACAGCTAGGGACCCCTCCCCGGAAGCAAAATTTGAGTTACAAATGTTCGCTTAAAAATACATATTCAAAGATTTTGCGCACATTTTTACGACTTTTCAAAAATAGCAGATCTACAAGCTCGCAGCGCGGCACTCGGTGCCGTGCTGTGAGCTTGTATATCTGCTATTTTTCAATAGCTAAAGTTACTATAGGGCCCCTCCACCTTGGGCCCTAGTAACTCAGTCCCACTTTCCTACCCCTTGTGACGCGACTGGTTGGATTCCTCCACGGTACCTCCGGCTTGGCCAGGCACTCCAACCAACACAATTAGCCATGTTCACACGTGGGAAGCCGGCAGGGAAGGGTGATCTCTGAACTGAGTCTGAACTGGGAAGGATAGAGCAGTGGTTCTCAACCTTTTCAGGCCGCGACCCCCAAAATAATCATATTTTAACTGGGGACCACCCCAGCCTGACGAGCACTAAGAGTTGAGGCATTACATTTTGTATAACACGGTTCTATTGTTAAAATAGCAGATCTACATGCTCACAACGCCTCGCATTGCGAGGCGTTGTGAGCATGTAGATCAGCTATTTTCACAATTTCAGCCTCTAATATTTGACAATTTGGCCAATGTTTAATGTGTCTTTTTAGATGTATTAAAAAGTCCTAAATTGTCACTTTAGAAATGTGCAGATACCCTCTATACACGTAAACTGTATGTTGGTCTGTTTACTGTTGAGTGAGAAAACGTAATCATCTGGGGACCCCCCAAAATAATTTGGGGACCCCCCCCCCCCCCCCCCCTGCGGGTCCCGACCCACAGGTTGAGAACCACTGGGATAGCGACCCTCTTTTCCCAGTGTTTCGCCTAGGCGGATAGGGTTTTGAGGTTAGGATTAGGCATAATTTCTGTGAGGTTAAGGTTAGGGTTAGGCATATTGTTTTTGAGGTTAAGGTTAGGTTAGGTTTAGACATAGTTTTTGTGAAGGCGCAACCTGGGTGACACACCAACGAAAGAGGGAGTCCCCATTAATTACACCCACCCGGTAAAACTCCCCACACTGTTAGGTGAAAAGAAGTGGCTGGTGGATCGGAGGAGACGTGGTTGTCCACGCCTGCCTCAAGAAGACCAACAAATAGTTTGTGGGTTGGCAGTGCCAGGGACTACAGTATACGTAGGATGAATTGTTATGGGGTGGGGGGACACAAAAAACAGTTTAATACATTTTAGAAGAGAAAAAAACAGAGGTCTCCGTCCACACGACCGAAAATAATTAATTACTGTAACTTGAGTTATATGAGCACAGACAGAGACCTCTAACAGGGCTCTGTACTGTATGTACAGAAATCAAGCACTGTTTTAACATTGTTGCATAGGTTAGGATTTGTTACGAGTAAAGTTGCCAGGAATGAAGTGAATAGCATTTATTCATGCTTACGTCATGGCGTATTGTGTGCTTCTGTTCTAATGACTCATATTTGTCTCCACTCTGCCAGCCGAGTGTTTGTCCTATGATCTCTTTGTCAAAGGGTCTGAGAAGAAAATGCCCCCCTCTGTGCCAGGCTACCTCAGGGTGACATCACTGTCAGTTTTACATGTCTTGTGCCCCCGTTGTAAGCACAGCGCGCTCATACATGCTCAAACCAGTACACCTTTACTGCTCAATAAAAGTAAAGCGGTTTGGCACATGTGAAAAGGGAAAGAACAATGAGGCTTGCACGGTGTAGTAGTACGAGGTACATTATAATGCATGTAACATACATTCTTATTTATGTATATATGTGTATCTTTCTATGCAAGCAGCTCAGATATTGTTTTATCCCCCATGAAGCAGGAGACCTTCGATCTGATAAGTGAAGTAAAAGCAGTGTTTTTGTGTGCCTTCCCCTCCCTTTCATGTTGGAGAACTGGATTCCTTTGGTCAACCACAGTCAACAAGTAGACACAAGTGAATTCTCCAACTTGGTTAGAATGTGCATCAGTTTCCTCACCACAACATCTTGGAAGTTAAATATTTAGACGCCGATAGACAGAAAACCTAGCCTTAAAAAACCTACACTTGCCAAAAGACCGAAAACAGAACGATACTTCAGAGTCTAAGGGGACTGTGCTCTCCTGTTCAAAGGTATAGATTTAGTGTAAACAGCATTGTCATATTTATTTCTAATTTGTGCAGTACATGTTGCATGTTTTACTACATGAAAATTACAATGTTCTGAATCAATCTGTACTGTGTACTTTATAAATAAAGTGAGTATTTCTACTATTTGAATCTCACCATTAATCATTTTGTAACCAGTTGTAAGCAGATTTATTAGTGTGGTGTAATGGTTGAACCAGGGACGTGCAGAGAATGTTAGAGAGGCAGGGGCTGACATTTCTAAAAGGTCCTTTTGGTGGAAATATCGAAAATAGCAGACCTCCAGCACTTCGGCGGTCGGCTATTTTCAGTGCGTGACACCGCACTAAACTAAGCATCAAGTCAATACTGGAGATGTGGTGTGCGGCATGGATTTCTACACAGAGAGGGCAATTCTTTCAACATAAGATGCTGCATTCAAGTTCAGGAGAGTTTGGACAAGGCAATTATCTTGAATGCTGCCTTCAGGTATGGCATGGATAGAGGGAATTTTCATTTCTTTCACCATAGTAAAAACTTCATGGTCTGGAGAGGACACCTGTCATTGCATAGAATTTGATAAGTGTTGCTCCGATTTAATTCTCGTGATTTTCTTAAATTAGACATTTATTTTCAAAACAAAACATCTCAAATACGTACAATAAATAAATTAAAGAGCAATATTCAAACACTGATATTATACAAACAATGTGAAACATATTTCACGTTCATCTTCATACTTAGTCATCAACATTATTTTCCAAATGGCAGTTTAGAGTTCGCATTCACCCCCCAGTAGCACTGCACCGTCAAACTGTGACACTGCGACAAGTACACCAAGAAACATTAAAGGATGTTCATAATGCATCGTAGTGTGTTATATAATGCACACATCTCGGATTCCTATGAGGTACACAGATCTTTTCCATTTCCACAAAATACAGTACAGAATTTTGTCACTGCCATCCATAATATTACAATTAATTAAATGAATATGTATGAATTATAAATGTTCCAATAGCTCAAGAGTGTATGAGAGATGGGTGGGAGATGGTCTGGGCCCGAAGATGTTCAGAACCACAGATGGGGTCTGTCACTGAACACTGAGTGAATGCGCGCATGTGCTGGCACATACATGCACTTGATATCTGTATACACACATGCTCATGTGTGTGCATCCATTTCCCAGAGTGCGTGCACGTTCTCACTTGCATGTACTTCCTATATAGTGTATGTATGTGTGCATGATGTGAAGAAGAAGAAGGTATGTTCACATCTACAGTATATCAATTTCGGCAAGTGTATTTACTCTTGAGCAGCTCGGGACATTGGCGAAGGTGTGCGTGTGCGTGTGTGTGTGTGTGTGTGTGTGTGTGTTTTTTCAGGCATGGGACACGGGCAGAGCCAGAGAGGTCAGGGTGTGTGCAGGCAGTAGAGGCTGGAACAGCATGGACGGAGGGGAGTGAACTGTGGAGACAGACAGACAGAGGCCGTACACTGGTCAGTAAGACGTCACACATTCCTCTCACAATTCTACACTAAGCTGCAGATACAAATCTATCTTTTTTGAAGCGGTGAAAGCCGCTTCCAAGGAGTGGCTTTGTGTGTCCCGTTCATGTCCATATATGGTCATTTCAGTCCAGAATGAACATGTTTTATCTGTCCCGTACATGTGTGTCCCGTGTGTGTCCCGTTCATGTCCATATATGGTCATTCCAGTCCAGAATGAACAGGTTTTATCTGTCCCGTACATCCAGAATATGTGTAACGTCCGTCCCGGTCTGATGATTGGATGATTAAAAATGTCCAATGAGACCATACTTTGAGGATTGGTCAAGCTTCACATGACAATTCGGCCCTCCAGATAAAATCATTCATTCATTAATTCATTCAGAATTGAAAGAATGTATAGATCACAGAGTTCATAGCTCTAGAACACATAGAATAAAAGTTCACCGCTTCACTTCTTTAAGATATGTTTTGAGCTTTTATTGATAGGACTGATAGTGGGGAGAGAGATGGGGAGTGCCACGGTGCAAAAAGGTTGGTCGGGATCGGGAATGGAACAAGCGACACGCTGTCAGGCCTACACTGAGCCTAATGCCCCTGATACGCGTAGCAATTTTTTCATCAATTTCAACCAGCAACGACCAGAGGGTATGGCTAGGTATGCAGGGTTCCCACACATTTTTACCAATTAATTTCCAAAACTTTTTTCTAGAATATTTAACCCAATTTCCAGGACTATATAACAATAATTCAGCTCAATAACAGGTCGCTTACTCCTATGCGCAATGCCCAAAGACAGGTAGTGTATGCCAGTGGTTCTCAACCTTTTCAGGCCGTGACCCCCAAAATAATCAACTGGGGACCCGGGCACCCTGACGAGCACTAAGAGTTTTGGAGGAATTTTGTACAACACGGTTCTATTGTGAAAATAGCAGATCTACATGCTCACAACGCCTCGCGTTGCGAGGCGTTGGGAGCATGTAGATCGGCTATTTTCACAATTTCTGCCTCTAATATTTGACAATTTGGCCCATGTTTAATTTGTCATTTCAGTGATATTAACAAAATCAATATCCAAAGACACCTTATATTTATAGCATATCGTCGTTGTCGGGGGGGGAGGGGGGGGGGTATTTATCATCTATAAAATGTACTAAACTAGTGAAAACAGCAGATCTACAAGCACACTGTGTGCTTGTAGATCGGCTGTTTTCACTATTGTGCGACAGTCTTGTATGGTGAAGCAGGGCTTTGCTTTACCAAAAGACGTACACATTTGAAACTTGGAGATACGAGGTTTCTGCCCGACAGTGACGATATTTTAGTGATTATGTTGCGAGGAAAACGTTGAGATAATAGCCATTTTGGTTAGAACTGACTGAAAATAACTTTGTACTAAAATCCAAATAAATTCCAAATATTATCAAATTATCTCGCGGCACCCCAGGGTATGACCCTTATATAAGACCGGCATTTTCTACCGACAGATTAGTAACAAGATGTCAAAATCATTGAAGGTTTACCCTACTAACCAACTGTTTACCATAGCAACCATGTTTTTTACCTTAGCAACCAACTGTTTACCCTAGCAACCAACTGTTTACCACAGCAACCATGTTTTTTTTACCCTAGCAACCAACTGTTTACCCTAGCAACCAATTGTTTACCATGGCAACCATGTTTTCTTACCCTAGCAACCAACTGTTTACCATAGCAACCAACTGTTTACCATAGCAACCATGTTTTTTACAGGGCCTGGGATTGATGACATCAGAAATCTCCATATATGGGCATGAAAGGGATTTTGTTTCTGGAAATATGTCTGTGGGGTGCCACATTTGGAATAAAACACTTACATCACACATCTGGATATCCATACAGCCCATCTAGTTTGCCTGTGTCCATTTATGCCCATATATCTGATGACATTGGGACAATGATCTCCATATATGGGCATAAAACTTATGTTAATTAGTAAAGCCTGGGGATCTCCATATATGGGCATGAGGGGTACCCTAAAAGGGCATCATCTGGGAATAGCAAATATAGTTATCCTAGAAAGTGAAAATCTTACATCAAAGGCCATAACTACCTACCTACCACCATACTGCATTCCTCATTAAACTACCTACCAGTAAGATGCCTAAGGGAGAAAAGCAAAGGGCGAGGTTGCACCATTTCTTGGTCTTCTGGCCAGTGATGTATATCGGACCATTTAACCATATATGGAGACATCTGGTACCCATAGATATTCACAGATATGGGCTTAATATTGATGACATAAGGGATCTCCATATATGGGCGTAAAAGGGATTTGGTTCCCCTGGCATCACAGGGATCTCCATATATGGGCATAAAAGGGATTTGGTTCCCCTGACATGACAGTGATGTCAGTGGCTGGTTCTACAGAGGGGATCTCCATTTATGGGCATAAAAGGGAATGTATGTATGATGATGTCAGATATCATAGACGTCATAGGACCTTCACATAACGAATAACTGAGTAAGCATGTAAACCCGTAACATCTATATTTGGGCATGGCTGATTTATGACCTCATCATGATGACACGAGCAAACACAGCTGAATTGTATAAATGATCAGTGCAGAAACCAACAGAAGTATTTGACCAAGACTCTTGATCTTCAAGAACCCTGAGAACCTGTATTGTTTGGTATTTTACCATTTTTGGTGTTTGAAATGTTGAACTGGACTTTACATCGTGAAAGTGGATTCAATATATTGAGACTAGGGTAAAAAAACATGGTTGCTATGGTAAACAGTTGGTTGCTAGGGTAAACAGTTGGTTGCTAGGGTAAAACCATGGAACCAAAATATCACAACCTCCACCTCTCACGTCATACGGGTAGCCATAGTTACACCTGGAATGTTGAATCTCCATATATGGAGATAACCTACGCATCACACAAAGTCTGACCTCACCAGCCCATACTTGGGCATGGACGACTTATATCTCCATATACGGAGATGGCCATATATGGAGATACGATGACATCACAGAGTCCACAGCTGATGATGTGGCGTGATGTCATACAATACACAAACAAGCCCTATATAAAGGGGCAATTCTCACCAGGGAAGAGAGCATTGCCTGGAATGTTGAATCTCCATATATGGAGATAACCTACGCATCACACAAAGTCTGACCTCACCAGCCCATACTTGGGCATGGACGACTTATATCTCCATATACGGAGATGGCCATATATGGAGATACGATGACATCACAGAGTCCACAGCTGATGATGTGGCGTGATGTCATACAATAAACAAACAAGCCCTATATACTGATGCGATACGATGACATCACAGAGTCCACAGCTGATGATGTGGCGTGATGTCATACAATAAACAAACAAGCCCTATATACTGATGCGGAGATATGAGCAGGGCAAAGGTGTGACGTGTGACCGACCGACCGACCGACCGACGGACGGCCGGTGGAGGTTTTCATAGTAAACTGCTCCCTGACGGTCGCAAATACACAAACGAGCCCTACAGTACCAGTAAGACTCCCTAATCGGCAGATAAGCGACCGTTGGTCGCTTATCTCCACAATCTGTCGGTAGATAATGCCGGTCTTATATAAGGGTCATTTGTGTACGGTGTGATGTCATACTGATGTCAGCAGTGTGATGTCATACTGATGTCAGCAGCTATGTCTCTATATATGGAGTTATATGTTGTTCGTGTCCAAATATGGGGCTTGTGAGGTCAGACTTAGTGAGATTCGTCGGTTATCTACATGGTAAAAAACATGGTTGCTATGGTAAACAGTTGGTTGCTAAGGTAAAAAAAACATGGTTGCTATGGTAAACAGTTGGTTGCTAGGGCAAAAAAAATGGTTGCTATGGTAAACAGTTGGTTGCTAGGGTAAAAAAACATGGTTGCTATGGTAAACAGTTGGTTGCTAGGGTAAACAGTTGGTTGCTAGGGTAAAACCATGGTTGCTAAGGTGGTTGCTAACGTACACTAACAGACCAGCAACAACAGACTGTTGCCACAGCAACGTACACAAAGGTTTGTCTACATATGTGGTGTGATGTCATACTGATGCGGAGATATGAGCAGGGCAAAGGTGTGACGTGTGACGTGTGACCGACCGACCGACCGACCGACGGACGGCCGGTGGAGGTTTTGATACTAAACTGCGACCTACGGCCGCAATAAAGGGGCAATTCTTGCCAGGAAAGAAGCATTTCTTCGACTCAGACCTTATCGCCAGGGTTGGCTTATAGCAGCTGTCGGTAGGACCATATATGGATTCTGTTAGTGTGGATCTCCTAACAGGGCATCATCTGGGATACAATCCCTTTTATGCCCATATATGGAGATCCCTAACAGAATCCCTTTCATGCCCATATATGGAGATCCCTAACAGAATCCCTTTTATGCCCATATATGGAGATCCCTAACAGCATCCCTTTTATGCCCATATGGAGATCACTAACAGCTAACAGAATCCCTTTTATGCCCATATATGGAGATCCCTAACAGAATCCCTTTTATGCCCATATATGGAGATCCCTAACAGAATCCCTTTTATGCCCATATATGGAGATCCCTAACAGAATCCCTTCTATGCCCATATATGGAGATCCCTAACAGAATCCCTTTTATGCCCATATATGGAGATCCCTAACAGAATCCCTTTTATGCCCATATATGGAGATCCCTAACAGAATCCAATGTATGCCCATATATGGAGATCCCTAACAGAATCCCTTTTATGCCCATATATGGAGATCCCTAACAGAATCCCTTTTATGCCCATATATTATGGAGAAATCCCTGCTCTGAGTATCTGACATCAGTGTGATGTCACCTGTTTATGCCCATATATGGAGATCCCTGCTCTGCGTATCTGGTTGCTATGGTAAACAGTTGGTTGCTAGGGTAAAAAAACATGGTTGCTATGGTAAACAGTTGGTTGCTAGGGTAAACAGTTGGTTGCTAGGGTAAAACCATGGTTGCTAAGGTGGTTGCTAACGTACACTAACAAACCAGCAACAACAGACTGTTGCCACAGCAACGTACACAAAGGTTTGTGTACACATGTGGTGTGATTGCGACCGTCAGGGAGCAGTTTACTACCAGTAAGACTCCCTAATCGGGAGATAAGCGACCGTTGGTCGCTTATCTCCACAAATATCACAACCTCCACCTCTCACGTCATACGGGTAGCCATAGTTACACCTGGAATGTTGAATCTCCATATATGGAGATAACCTACGCATCACACAAAGTCTGACCTCACCAGCCCATACTTGGGCATGGACGACTTATATCTCCATATACGGAGATGGCCATATATGGAGATACGATGACATCACAGAGTCCACAGCTGATGATGTGGCGTGATGTCATACAATACACAAACAAGCCCTATATAAAGGGGCATCACGATGACATCACAGAGTCCACAGCTGATGATGTGGCGTGATGTCATACAATAAACAAACAAGCCCTATATACTGATGCGGAGATATGAGCAGGGCAAAGGTGTGACGTGTGACGTGTGACCGACCGACGGACGGCCGGTGGAGGTTTTCATAGTAAACTGCTCCCTGACGGTCGCAATCACAACCTCCACCTCTCACGTCATACGGGTAGCCATAGTTACACCTGGAATGTTGAATCTCGGAGATGGCCATATATGGAGATACGATGACATCACAGAGTCCACAGCTGATGATGTGGCGTGATGTCATACAATACACAAACAAGCCCTATATAAAGGGGCAATTCTCACCAGGGAAGAGAGCATTGCCTGGAATGTTGAATCTCCATATATGGAGATAACCTACGCATCACACAAAGTCTGACCTCACCAGCCCATACTTGGGCATGGACGACTTATATCTCCATATACGGAGATGGCCATATATGGAGATACGATGACATCACAGAGTCCACAGCTGATGATGTGGCGTGATGTCATACAATAAACAAACAAGCCCTATATACTGATGCGATACGATGACATCACAGAGTCCACAGCTGATGATGTGGCGTGATGTCATACAATAAACAAACAAGCCCTATATACTGATGCGGAGATATGAGCAGGGCAAAGGTGTGACGTGTGACCGACCGACCGACCGACCGACCGACCGACCGACCGACCGAACCGACCGACCGACGGACGGCCGGTGGAGGTTTTCATAGTAAACTGCTCCCTGACGGTCGCAATGAAAACCTCCACCGGCCGTCCGTCGGTCGGTCACACGTCACACCTTTGCCCTGCTCATATCTCCGCATCAGTATATAGGGCTTGTTTGTTTATTGTATGACATCACGCCACATCATCAGCTGTGGACTCTGTGATGTCATCGTATCGCATCAGTATATAGGGCTTGTTTGTTTATTGTATGACATCACGCCACATCATCAGCTGTGGACTCTGTGATGTCATCGTATCTCCATATATGGCCATCTCCGTATATGGAGATATAAGTCGTCCATGCCCAAGTATGGGCTGGTGAGGTCAGACTTTGTGTGATGCGTAGGTTATCTCCATATATGGAGATTCAACATTCCAGGCAATGCTCTCTTCCCTGGTGAGAATTGCCCCTTTATATAGGGCTTGTTTGTGTATTGTATGACATCACGCCACATCATCAGCTGTGGACTCTGTGATGTCATCGTATCTCCATATATGGCCATCTCCGTATATGGTGTCATACTGATGCGGAGATATGAGCAGGGCAAAGGTGTGACGTGTGACGTGTGACCGACTGACCGACCGACCGACCGACGGCCGGTGGAGGTTTTCATTGCGACCGTCAGGGAGCAGTTTACTACCAGTAAGACTCCCTAATCGGGAGATAAGCGACCGCTGGTCGCTTATCTCCACAAATATCACAACCTCCACCTCTCACGTCATACGGGTAGCCATAGTTACACCTGGAATGTTGAATCTCCATATATGGAGATAACCTACGCATCACACAAAGTCTGACCTCACCAGCCCATACTTGGGCATGGACGACTTATATCTCCATATACGGAGATGGCCATATATGGAGATACGATGACATCACAGAGTCCACAGCTGATGATGTGGCGTGATGTCATACAATACACAAACAAGCCCTATATAAAGGGGCAATTCTCACCAGGGAAGAGAGCATTGCCTGGAATGTTGAATCTCCATATATGGAGATAACCTACGCATCACACAAAGTCTGACCTCACCAGCCCATACTTGGGCATGGACGACTTATATCTCCATATACGGAGATGGCCATATATGGAGATACGATGACATCACAGAGTCCACAGCTGATGATGTGGCGTGATGTCATACAATAAACAAACAAGCCCTATATACTGATGCGATACGATGACATCACAGAGTCCACAGCTGATGATGTGGCGTGATGTCATACAATAAACAAACAAGCCCTATATACTGATGCGGAGATGGACGGACGGTCGGCCGGTGGAGGTTTTCATAGTAAACTGCTCCCTGACGGTCGCAATGAAAACCTCCACCGGCCGTCCGTCCGTCCGTCCGTCCGTCCGTCCGTCCGTCCGTCCGTCACACCTTTGTGACCATCAACAAACGTCACACCTTTGTTGATGTTTAAATCGAAGAGTCTTGGTCAAATACTTCTGTTGGTTTCTGCACTGATCATTTATACAATTCAGCTGTGTTTGCTCGTGTCATCATGATGAGGTCATAAATCAGCCATGCCCAAATATAGATTTTACGGGTTTACATGCTTACTCAGTTATTCGTTATGTGAAAGTCCTATGACGTCTATGATATCTGACATCATCATACATACATTCCCTTTTATCTCCATAAATGGAGATCCCCTCTGTAGAACCAGCCACTGACATCACTGTAATGTCAGGGGAACCAAATCCCTTTTATGCCCATATATGGAGATCCCTGTGATGCCAGGGGAACCAAATCCCTTTTATGCCCATATATGGAGATATGGAGATCCCCGTGTTGCCAGGGTAACCAAATCCATTTTATGCCCATATATGGAGATCCCTGTGATGCCAGGGGAACCAAATCCCTTTTACGCCCATATATGGAGATCCCTTATGTCATCAATATTAAGCCCATATCTGTGAATATCTTTGGGTACCAGATGTCTCCATATATGGTTAAATGGTCCGATATACATCACTGGCCAGAAGACCAAGAAATGGTGCAACCTCGCCCTTTGCTTTTCTCCCTATAGGCATCTTACTGGTAGGTAGTTTAATGAGGAATGCAGTATGGTGGTAGGTAGGTAGTTATGGCCTTTGATGTAAGATTTTCACTTTCTAGGATAACTATATTTGCTATTCCCAGATGATGCCCTTTTAGGGTACCCCTCATGCCCATATATGGAGATCCCCAGGCTTTACTAATTAACATAAGTTTTATGCCCATATATGGAGATCAGTGTCCCAATGTCATCAGATATATGGGCATAAATGGACACAGGCAAACTAGATGGGCTGTATGGATATCCAGATGTGTGATGTAAGTGTTTTATTCCAAATGTGGCACCCCACAGACATATTTCCAGAAACAAAATCCCTTTCATGCCCATATATGGAGATTTCTGATGTCATCAATCCCAGGCCCTGTAAAAAACATGGTTGCTATGGTATGAGCAACTTATGTCTCCATATATGGAGATTCAACTTCAATGAGTAACCATGGCAAACTGTCAACTGCCCGTATGTCTTGATAATTGGTAAAACAAACTTTTGGCCTATTTGTGGAGATAAGCGACCAACGGTCGCTTATCTCCCGATTAGGGAGTCTTACTGGTAGTAAACTGCTCCCTGACGGTCGCAATGAAAACCTCCACCGGCCGTCCGTCCGTCCGTCACACGTCACACGTCACACCTTTGCCCTGCTCATATCTCCGCATCAGTATGACATCACACCACATGTGTACACAAACCTTTGTGTACGTTGCTGTGGCAACAGTCTGTTGTTGCTGGTCTGTTAGTGTACGTTAGCAACCACCTTAGCAACCATGGTTTTACCCTAGCAACCAACTGTTTACCCTAGCAACCAACTGTTTACCATAGCAACCATGTTTTTTTACCCTAGCAACCAACTGTTTACCATAGCAACCAGATACACAGAGCAGGGATCTCCATATATGGGCATAAACAGGTGACATCACACTGATGTCAGATACTCAGAGCAGGGATTTCTCCATAATATATGGGCATAAAAGGGATTCTGTTAGGGATCTCCATATATGGGCATAAAAGGGATTCTGTTAGGGATCTCCATATATGGGCATACAAGGGATTCTGTTAGGGATCTCCATATATGGGCATAAAAGGGATTCTGTTAGGGATCTCCATATATGGGCATAAAAGGGATTCTGTTAGGGATCTCCATATATGGGCATAAAAGGGATTCTGTTAGGGATCTCCATATATGGGCATAAAAGGGATTCTGTTAGCTGTTAGTGATCTCCATATATGGGCATAAAAGGGATGCTGTTAGGGATCTCCATATATGGGCATAAAAGGGATTCTGTTAGGGATCTCCATATATGGGCATGAAAGGGATTCTGTTAGGGATCTCCATATATGGGCATAAAAGGGATTGTATCCCAGATGATGCCCTGTTAGGAGATCCACACTAACAGAATCCATATATGGTCCTACCGACAGCTGCTATAAGCCAACCCTGGCGATAAGGTCTGAGTCGAAGAAATGCTTCTTTCCTGGCAAGAATTGCCCCTTTATACTGTAGGGCTCGTTTGTGTATTGTATGACATCACGCCACATCATCGGCTGAGGACTGTGTGATGTCATCATATCTCCATATATGGAGACATAAGTTGCTCATGCCCAAATATGGGCTGGTGAGGTCAGACTTAGTGTGATGCGTAGGTTATCTCCATATATGGAGATTCAACTTCAATGAGTAACCATGGCAAACTGTCAACTGCCCGTATGTCTTGATAATTGGTAAAACAAACTTTTGGCCTATTCGTGGAGATAAGCGACCAACGGTCGCTTATCTCCCGATTAGGGAGTCTTACTGGTTTCTTTCTTTTATATGTTTTTTTGAGCCCTGGTGTGTGACGTCAGCCGGGAGCTCAATCAGCAAGAATAAGAGAGGGAGAGAGACAGACAGACAGACAGACAGACAGACAGACAGACATAGTGGGACAACCTATTTCACCCACAAAATAACCTGCTGACAATTAACTAGAAAGATACGATTCTGGGAAATTGTGTGGTTTCCCTGACGTGAGTCACGAAGAATCCACTGGGAAATATATTCCGTCTTACCATTTGTCCCTTTCATGCCCATATATGGATATCTCTCTATATGTCATCTGTAGGGCAACTTTGATTGATTGATTGAATATTTTATTAGACTAAAATGAAGAACCGTACAAGACAAAACAAAAGAATGTAGTACAGTCAAACACCCTGCCTAAAAGGAACACCCCAAACAAGCCCTTTGCGGTCTTGTTTACGTTGGAGGTCCTTTTCCCCCCTCTGATTGGCTACGGAACCATGGCACGTAGCCCGCGATTGGCTACAACTACACTAATAACCCTCAACCATAAAGTTGGGGTGTCCAGGTGCATACCACATATGTGGTATGCAACCAACTTTGCTGCGTGTCACTCCCCATTTCTCCCCATTTCCTGTCAGTCTACTGTCCTATCAATAAAGGCATAAAAGCCCCAAAACATATAAATTAAAAATCACACCCAATGTGAAGTGAGCGGTGGTCGTGCTTGCATAACGGATTTGAGTCTAGGATGTACAGGCTATGCTACACTCTATGGAGCGGTTTACCACCGCTCAAAAACAAAGCAGATATGCCCATACAATACATACAGTATATCGAGATGGACATGCTTAATGTCAGGACAAATTTGCAAATACACTATGGACTGGCCATGCCCTAGGCCAGCGAACACGGGTGTTAGGCAACCTTTATGACGGACATCACCACAGCTGATGTCAGGGACAGAATGGCCCATACAAGGATATATACCATGTGTGCCGTGTTTTTGAGCGGTGGTAAACCGCTCCATAGAGTGGCTGTTCGTGTGTCTGTAGCCTTTTTCCTCAGTGTTTTGCCATAGCAAAATGTGTGTACGTAGCATCATGTTTGTCTAGTGATGTCATCATCGTGTGTCTGTAGCCTTTTTCCTCAGTGTTTTGCCAGAGCAAAACGTGTGTGTGTGTAGCATCGCCTGTACATCCTAGACTCAAATCCTGGTCTGAAGACGTTATGCAAGCACGACCACCACTCACTTCACATTGGGTGTGATTTTTTAATACCGAATGGGTTCCCAGGTTGATTATCCACTGGTTTCTGTTGTTCACAGAGAGGGAGAGAGACACTCGTAGAGAGAGACGGTTTTGTTCCGCTTTGGCTTTGGTAATGTAAGCATATGTTTTCTCAAGCCAATATAGCAATACATACAGTACAATAATTAACGGGAGAGGGAGAGAGACAGATATACACACAGAGAGACATACAGTATAGGGAGGGAGAGGGAGGGAGAGGGACAGACAGTCAGAGACAGAGAGACTCATTGAGAGAGGGAAGCCTATTTCTGCTTGTCTATGAATAAATGAAATAAAAAGCATATATATTTATTTACCATCTATGAATGTGTGCAATGCAGAGAGCATGGATCCCTCCGGCCCACTGTAGGCAGTGTACTGAAGCTCCTCTGGGGTTGGTGTTGGTTGGGAGAGGCGGCTGGCCTGCACAGAACTTATAGTGGAGATGTGGCTGGGACTCACGTGTTTCTTATGACGAGCTCTGCAGTTCTGGAACCACACCTGAGTCACAGGATAGAGTTGGATGTTGTTATCAGGTTGTAGAATACGGCCTGATCAACAGGGACGTGCTGGGCCCCTGATTCACCCCGGGAAACAGAGTTGGAGAGGCCCTCATTGCGCCATCTCAGATCAAGTGACAAGCCAGTGGGCCAATTACATGAGTTATATTTTGTCGTTGTCGGGTGGAAACCTTGTATGTCCAAAACCGTTTGTTTTGTATTTATCATTTTAAAAATGATTTAAACTAGTGAAAACAGCCGATCTACAAGCACACAACGCCTCGCACCGCGAGGCGTTGTGTGCTTGTAGATCTGCTGTTTTCACTGCTTTTGTGCGACGGACTTGTATGATGAAGCAGGGCTTTGCTTTGCGAAAAAAAAATACAAATTTGAAACTTGGAGATACAAGGTTTCTGCCCGACAGTGACGATTTACTTTGTTGGCCGCCCAGCCACCAAAATGGAACGAAGGCTGTCATTTTATTTTAATTTTTTTCCTAATGGCCGGCCTGGACCGGCCGGGAATGAAGTGGCCGCTCGGGAGTTGTCCCGCTTTTCCCAATGGCCAGCACGTCCCTGTTGATCAACATCTCCTAATTTCATTTCTCCCTCATTTGCATTTTCCCGTTACTTTCTCCTCATTGGCTCATCATTGGCTCATTTCAGTGCTGCGGCGCGTTTTACGTCGGACACCACCATCTTGACCATATTCTATAGAGGCACATATTTCAGTACCCTGCTCTGTGCCTGTTCCGGAGGCGACTATTGTTTCCGTAGGCGATGTGTTGTCGACCGCGGCTTGTGATTGGCTGAACCGGAGGTAGGATTTACGGTTCTGTCCCTATCGGGACATGACTCGGACGGCGATGAGTCGGCTCAAGCGGATATCGTGTTTACCAACCGCAACTGTGGGGACGCTGTCATTGGATACTTCAAAATGTTGCGGCCGGGCAGTATTTACATACCTGCGGTCGGGAATACCCCCCCCCCCCCCCCCCCAAAGAAAACGACAAGTGTGACCTGATATATACAATGACTTT
This sequence comes from Nannobrachium achirus, assembly GCF_963921795.1. Taxonomy (NCBI): domain Eukaryota; kingdom Metazoa; phylum Chordata; class Actinopteri; order Myctophiformes; family Myctophidae; genus Nannobrachium; species Nannobrachium achirus. Next base: position 57,601,395 of record NC_137810.1, on the reverse strand, counting down.
TGTCATTGCTAGTTTACGATGTGCTCGTTGATTTCGGGAGGAGGGATCTACCCGAAATCTTTCCAGTTCTCAGGCATCCCCTTTACTTCCTGAGCCACTGCTCAGGGGTCAGTTCATTATCAGTCCAATCAATTTGAATTGAACCAATTACTAAACTGTATCATGCTCATGTCTGATAGGACGACATGGGACACCATTGGCCCCTCAGTTAGGCCCACTACTGGAGTGCAAGAAGAAAACATGAAATGGCGGAATGTCTAGTAAATGGCCGGGCCTATATGGAGAGTTTAGTCATGATCTAAACTAAAGGGAAACACACACCGGCCGCGGAGGTGGCGGCACGTCAAAACAGCCGCCCCCGTTATTTTCAATGAACTAACCTACACCAGCGGCGTCACGCAGGTCTGCCACCTCTAAAATAATATTTTGATTGGATGACCGGTTTTCTGGTTCCAGTCAGAGTTATCGTCCAAAACATGAAGTGGGCTGTTATAGTGCCTTGAGGCCGGTTTGACAGATGTGGCTTGAGGTTTGGCCTACAGGAGAGAAACATTGTCTCCTGCCTTTGGCTGTCTGTTCTTCGGCCTTATTCTACCGAACCCTTACTCCAATACAAGTGTGTCACCAACCTGTATGACCCTCCTACTGAGGCCTGTCTGCTCTGCTAGTTTCTGCAGTGTCTGAGCGTCTGGGTTGTTGTCCTGGGCAAACTGGGCCTGCATCACCTGGACAGGGAGGGAGGAGGACATGGCATCAGCCTGTGCAGGTTAAATAGACATATGATGTTACCTGGTCTTTCCTCACATACACATACTGTAAACAAACACAAAACATCCATGATGTTGTTTACATATGTTCGCATCCACCACCCCCGCTATGATGAAAAATAGCAGCTTCAGCGACAGATTAGTCACCCCTCGACACAAGACAGAATGACTCGCCAGCAGACATTATGCTACAACCAAGCCCCAAGATTGAGAGTCCTTACATAAGCCTCCCTGCCAAAGACGAGGAGAGTCCACTGTTGGCCACTAGAGGGTGCTGTTCACCAAGCTATGCAGTCAGACCAAGCCCCCAGAACCTTGGGTGAGCTCTGAAGCGCATCTAGGCTTCTTTGTATTGACGCGCGTTCATACCGGAAGTGCTCGTTCATGAATTGGAGCCCCAGCGCGTCCATGAACACAAACTATGACGCAAAACGCGTCACATAGGCCCCACTACGTCACGGTTTTACTACCCGGAAGAAGGGGTGAAAACGCCTCATGCACTGGGTGAGCAACTCAATGCAAGTGGACGGGCGGGGATATCTGGTGTCCTCTCTATTCTTCTTATAACTCTATGAGTCAGACTCAGTCCCTGGCTTGCCTATGATACTGCAGGTGTTGTCAATGACATGATCGTGTGTGTGTGTGTGTGTGTGCGTGTGCGCGCGTACGCGCGTGTGTGTGTGTGCGTGTGTGTGAGAGAGACTCTCATTAACTCATTTTGTAAACCTTTGTAAAAGGTCTGCTTAACAACTTTCACAGTCTATATTGCTCATTAGTGTGGTTTCCAGTAGGGCAACCAGACTATTGTTCTAGTCCGAAACACAAAAGATTGCGTAAACATAGCTAATCAGGAAGCAGCAAAAATGATTACGGTCAACTTATTCAATCAGGAAGCAGCATTCTCGGTGACGTCACCATTATACAAGTCCATTGAGTTCAACCATTTGGTCAAGTTTCAAAAACATTTTTGGCAACAATACATAAGCAACAATACATAAGCAACCACACTTGCAATTCCCCGAATTGCATCTCTCTAGTTTTCTTTTGTTCTGTATTCACCAGCAGTTGGGGGTTCAGTGATTGCTCCAGGATACTTTGGCAGTGATGGGGGAGGGGTGAGTTCACTCCCCCACCCAGACTGTTTGTTCCCTGCCGTTCCGGGGAATCGAAACGGGAACCCTTCGGAAAAGTGCGCTCCTCTAACCCATAAGTCACCGCTGTGTGGGAAACAGTGTCATAGACTGATGTCATAGGCTGATGACATCATAGGCTGGGAACTCCACTGGAGTCATGGCTGCCAGTTCCCACCTGATGTTGTGTGGGAGTCCTGACTTCTCCAGACGGTGCTGAATAACCGCTAGTTTGCATAATGACTTCAGACTAGGATTTAAATCCAAGACAGACAGTTCATTGGCTTCGTTGCCTCCTCCAAGGATGATGACACGATCTCCCACCATGCAACAGGACAACCTACGCATGTTTAAAGACGGGCCTTTCCCATTGGGAACAATCTTCTTCCTGGAGAAAGTCTCTGGATTGAATTTCCACAGTTCATTTGTCTTGCCACCAAACAGATACAGCTCTCCATTGTGGCCAAAGACTGAATGCTGCCAATGTCGATGCCAGCGTTTTTCTCGAAGAAGCTGTCCTGCAGAAGGCGTGTTCAGCCAGCTGTTGGTCTCTGTGTCAAACACTCTGAAGCTGTTATTGAAGTGCCCAGCATGATAACTCATGCCCCCAAATACAAACATCTTTGTCCCGATGATGGTGGCAGAGTGACCAGCAGAAGCAGGAGGCAGAGTGCCTCCGGTGTCAATTAAGGACCAGACCATCGTGGTGGTGTCCAACTTGTAGATGTCATCAGAGCGTCGACTCACCCGGTTCAATCCTCCATAGATATACATGACCTTCCCCAAGACACAGGCTGAGTGTTCCCACCTCTCCTCTGGAAGGGTCCCATAAACCCTGGGCTTGGTCCATCTGTGGGTGTCGACATCATACATATGAATCTGGTTGTGGTACCTTCTGTTATACATGCTGCCTCCAAAGATGTAAACCATATCTTCAATGAGTACAGCCGTGTGGCCATGGCGATTACAGGGAACTCTTGTAGTCGTCACCGGGGGCAACTTCCTCCAGAGCAAAGTCACTGCGTTGAAGACGTACACGTGAAGCTGATCAGGGTCATTACAGTCATTATGTCCAAAGTAGTACAGCTTGAGTCCTACCGCGACAGCAGCATTAGCGTCTGGTTCTCTCAGATGCGCCGTCCAGTGCAGCATTTTCACAACAGAGTCATTAAATTACTCATTCACGGTTAAATTAAGTGGCCGGGCAAAAAGCTGCTTAATTATGGTTTACTTAGATTTAACAATTCATTATAAAGTACAGGGTTGTGATGTCATTGCATTATTACCTCATTATGTAGAATAAACAGTGACTTCGCCAACTAAAGTTTGACATTTTGCTATTTAGTGTGGTTGCCGGCAGTAGGGAAACCAAACTATTGTTGTAGACCATTGTTTATAGTTTCCTGGAAACACAATCTGGTGGAATAGACTATGTGACAACCAGGAATAGTTTGGTGACCACTGGACAGTCAGTTAGTTGACGGCCGGAATGTAGATGGCACCCGGGAGCAGTATGGGTTAGCGCCCCAGCCTGTGTCTTCCGTGAGGAAGAAGCCCAACAAATCCATGGTGAGGCATTTAGGAGGGCCATTCAAGCCGCTAGCGGAGCCTGCAGCACCACCTTTCTCCAAGTGGAGCTTGCAATTCTACAGCGGGCCAACCCTTGCGGGCCCAACCACCTGCAGCAGCTGAATGAAATGTTTGGATCGGGATTCTGGTGCAACGCACAGGTTCTGGACCTGGTGAGAGCAGGAGAGGACCTGGTAAGACGTAGGAGGAGCCCGGCCAGGAGGCAACCCACAGAGCCTAGTTCTTCCACGCGCCAGAGTGGTTTATCCCCCAGTCCCGGCAGAGTAGTTTCGGTGCAGCGGATTGAGTGACCCTATCTTCCCCTAATAGGACTAATTGTGGATAGCTACTGGGACGTAAGTCGGGACTTGATCACCCCGGCTGGGTCACCTGGGTGAGGGTGTATGATATTGGTAGACCCAAAACACCTGTCGACCTCAGGCTACATCACTGATGATACCAGTGGCGTCAGTTCAGCAAACGCTAGAGTATGGCAAAGATGGGAGTTGTAATGGAAAAGAGGCATTACATTTTGTATAACCCGGTTCTATTGTGAAAATAGCAGATCTACTAGCAGGTTTCTACAGTTTCTTAGGCTGGATATGGCAGCCTGGAATGGTTGTTCAAGTGCAGCTAAACTTAGCATGTTAGTAAACGTGCCACAATTAAATAATGCATTGCTCCTGTGCAGCTGACCTGCGGAACCTGGGAATATAACATTTTGTCAAGATAGGGAGAATACAAGTGTGGAGAATATAATTATAATACCTTGTTAAAGTGACCATTTCGCATTTGGAGTTATTTTACTGCGCGGATAGACAAAGAGACATTCATGGATTTATATTTAAAAGTATGTTTTATTTTCCCCCCTGGACCCAGGGTATGGCAGCTGCATACCCCTGCCATACCCAATTGACGCCCCTGGATGATACGTCCCGGTTTCATCTTCGTGATGTTTTTTTCCATTGTCATTAGTGATGTCATCAGTGATGTCATTGATTCTGAGTGGTGTAGTTAGTGTAGTTGAGTTCTATGGGGGAGTGGTGCTAGTGAGGAGTCCAGTGATGTCACTGATTCTGACTGGTGTAGTAAGTGTAGTTGAGTTCTATGGGGGAGTGGTGCTAGTGAGGAGTCCAGTGATGTCACTGATTCTGACTGGTGTAGTAAGTGTAGTTGAGTTCTATGGGCGAGCTTCACATGACGTTCTGGCTATCCAGGCAACAAATAGGCAGCCACACTTACAATTTCCAATTACATATTTTCTAGTTATAAATCACACCTAGTGTGAAGTGAGTGGTGCTATTTAGTCAATTTCATCAAGTGTCCCGCTAGCCAATCACAGCGCGTCCTGCGAAGCTTGGCCAATGGGACCCTGCGGTCGTACAACAAACTTTGAGCCGTTTGTGCCAGAATGTAGGCCAGATGTAGGCCACTCTTCAGTTTACTTAAGCACCGGACATTTTACACAACAAACTTTGAGCCGTCTGTGCCAAGATGTAGGCCAGATCTACAGGCCAGATGTAAGCCATGCTTCAGTTTACTTAGTTATAATGTAACTTTTTTTATAAAACAAATCTTAAAAATTTTAAGAAGATAGGACCATTTAATGGTCCTAGCTGTTAAATCGCTAAAGTTTTAGAACCCCCTATTGCCTTCTCTTTATATGTTTTCTATGATCCCTGCCCGGGACCGGTTTTCGCGGAAAAATTGCGTCATCACACTACCGGCCAATCACAGCGAGGGTTATACACTGCCGGCCAATCACAGCGCAGAACATACACTGCCGGGCTCTCTGGTGGGTTTAGGAAACACGCCTTCAGGAAGTACACTGCAGTGTTTACACTGGAGGAGTCTAGCATGTAACTCCCCAACCGCTGCTCGTAGAAGGACACGGGAGACCTCATTGAAAGCGTCTCGGCGAGGCGAGGCGGACGCGGTGGTCTGACGGCCCGGTCCGCGAGCGAAAAACGGACGAAAAAAGCAAACGCGACCGCGGTTTGCTATACTGCTACAGACCACCAGTTGAGCAACTTACACAGTATAGCTTTAAGCCCTGCACGTTATTGAACATGTTTTTTCCCCTCGTTTTTTTTCCCTGGACAAAGCCAGATGTTGGAGCTACAGTAGCTCCTGTTCCAAAAGCACAGCTCAAAAAGAAAGAACATGTATCAGCCTCACATCCTATGCACTGTTGATAGTCTGCACATACAGTCTATATTTATTCATGAATGTGTGCTATTTCATGCCTACACTGTGGTGGTGCTACAACACCTGAATTCGTCTGTCTGTCTGTCTGTCTGTCTGTCTGTCTGTCTGTCTGTCTGTCTGTCTGTCTATTGAGCCTGTATTGTAACTTATTAGGACAATGGAAATGGGCAATAATATCACATTCAACAATGGGCATCAAATAAGACTAAATTGATATTTATTATGTAATTATATAATATCTTAGGGATAAAGGTTAAAACAGCTTTCTGTCCATAAATGATTGACATTGCATTAAATTGGTTAAATAAATACCTCTTATTACCTTTAAATTATAATAAACATTGCAAGAGGAAAAGATTGATAAGAGGTTTTTTTTTCTTTTTTTTTTAAATTCTAAAGCTATATTTGGTTACAATAAATACTTGCTATAAAAGGATCCCTGGCTAATACGACAAATATGCCTTAATACATTATAATTGACCTCTATAATTACAATGTAAAATTAAAAACACCTTAAATATTTTATTTCTTCTAGAAATGGCTAATCTTTCACTCAATATGGGAAATGCTCATCGCAAGTTGAGGATGTCATAAAACCATGTGTGATCTATCCCTATGGAATTGAAGAAAAAAAAACACACATTTGAAATAGATCACACATGGTTTTATGACATCATCAACTTGCGACAGTCATTTCCCCTATTGAGTGAAAGTGTAGCTATTTCTAGAAGAAATACAATATTTAAGGAGTTTTTAATTTTACATTGTAGTTCTACAATTATACAATTATAATGTATTAAGGCATATTTGTCGTATATGGGATCCCTTTAAGAGGCTATTGCAGAATCTTTTTCATGTCAGGGACTCCAAATTGATATTTATTTGGCCACGGACCCCCATCTGTACCAAGGTCCCCCATAAATGATTTGTGTTGTTTAAATGTTTCAAAAATATAGCACATATTTCACATTTCATTTTTTTACAATAGACAGATCTAAACTCATAAAGTCTATCTGTTGTGAGCGTAGATATAGATCAAGTGGTTAAACTGATGCTGATGCTATATTAACACATTTTCCTTGGGACCACCTATGATTGATTACCCTGTCAAGGACCATCTGGGGGTCTCCGGACCCTACTTTGAGAACCACTGCACTGATCTAATAGGTCCAGACATGCAACATGGTAGTCTAATAATAAGGGATGTGCAGAGAATGTTAGAGGCAGGGGCTGACATTTCTAAAGGTGCCTTTTGGCGAAAATATGGAAAATAGCAGACCTCCAAGTAGAGGTCTTCACGGGTCCAATTTGAACTACCCGAACCCAAAAGGACCCGGGGGAAATGGACCCGGACCCATATGGCCCCGTCTATCATTTGGAATTTGAGAACCGTTACCCGATCAGCCCCGAGACGTGATGGATCCGATCCGAACGGCCCCGCCTGTTATTAGAAAAATTGGATCCGATACCCGAGCAGAACGAGAGATCCGAGACCCGAACCTGTCGCCCCGAAATGAAAGAATGCCAACGTTATTATATTAAGAGTTTTATCAGACATATTTCTTACCTAACGTCGCCACGGTGCTGCTGTTGCTGTCAGCGGCGCTGTGCCTCTCGCCAAAAGATGATCTTTTCCCAGACCAGTAAGTCAATGCGGACAGTTTGTAAATACAAATAAATCCATGTTTTTATTCCTTCTTCCTTGGCTAGCCAATGCTAATGCTATCGTTTTCTGTCGCATGTGTTGTTCATTATATCTTTCTGCTTTGAGTGTCCATTTTGCTCTGCAGAGCATGACAACACGCAATGACAACTCCATTGTAAACCGTTAACCAAAACGTTACGTTAATATCTTTGATAATAATAACAATCCAACTGATACAGTCAGTGTTGTTGTGACTGAGTGAGTTCTACTTCTCAGTTCTCACAACCAATGCAACAGATTACATGCTGCATCTTTAGTGCCATCGTGTGGCGTTATCTATTTGGTGCAGTTGTTGCGTTCACTTTCACTTCAATCTCGGCCTGTCTCGGCTCCACTCGGGTAACAGGAGATACCCGGGGAACCGGGGCAGACGGCCCCGGCCCCGGCCCGCCCCGCGGTAAAAGCTCGAAAACGGCCCCGTTACCCGGCTCGGTTCGGTTCGGATCGCGGGTAATTTCGGATCTCGGGCAGGTCCGAAGACCTCTACCTCCAAGCTCACAACACGTCGCAGCGCGACGTGTTGTGAGCTTGGAGGTCGGCTATTTTCGGTGCTTGATACCACACTGAACTAAGCATAATCAAGTGAATACAAGAGGTGTGGCATATGGCATGGATTCCTACACAGAGAGGGCAATTCTTTCAACATAAGACGCTGCATTGAAGTTCTAGGAGAGTTCCTGGCAATTCTCTTGAAAGCTGCCTGCAGGTATATGGCATGGAAAGAGGGCATTTTCATTTCTTTCACCACAGTAAAAACTGAATTCATGGTATGGAGAGGGCACTTTTTACAGACAGATAAAAGAGCAGGGGCTCTATAATCTATACGATCCGCGGCCATTCAAGTGGCCAGTGCATACTCCAGTGCATAATGCCTATCAGATACGTTACTTTGAAAGGTTCACAAGGGCATACGCTTTTTCCCAAAAAAAATCTTAACGGCATACAGCGTAGAGTAGACCCCCGTATCAGGTAGAACACAGCACTGGCCTGAGCCTAATAATATGTAAGCGTAGGAGACTGACAGACCTGTAGCTGGTCTGCAGTGAAGCTGGTCCGGGCTCGCTTTGAGGGCTTGGGCTGGTTGAGCTCCTGCTCAGTGGGCATGGCCCCCTCCACGTTAACACTGTTTCCTGGAAGAAAGACAGGAGAAAACCACCACGGTACACTTCTCTGGTGAAAACAAATCATTGGTTGTCAGTTAAGCATCTCATCCATGAAAAGCTATTTTGAGTTGGCTCACTGAAAGCATTTTAATCGAAGAAATAACAGTGCAATTATGACAAATTCTTCAAGTAGGCCTAGTCTGCTTGCACGGAATATTGTAGAACGATAGGTTATATAAACATTTACACTTCGAGGAGCTATAAAGACACCAGTAACCGCTGATAAAGCGATAATTTATTCTCTGCAGCATCCATTCATTGAATAAATGTAAGATACATAATTATTAACCTAACGAATTACCTAATTTGTCACAACCATGGTCCTAATTCAACCCTCTGATATACCCATTATTGACATTTTTAACATTGACCCATAAACATTCAACAAAAACAGCTAGTCTAGGGCTTCCCCAAAGTTTTGGATCAGGACCCAAAAACTAGCAGATCTACAAGCTCATAATAATGCTTTGCAATGCGGCTTGTAGGGGCTTGTAGATCAGCTATTTTCACTACTTCTTTTAACATTTTGTTTTCTAATTTACTTCTGAAAAAATATTGAATTTATCTCTAATTCATGACAGATTTAGCTTTTTCATTATTTATTTTGATTAATGTTTTTTGAAATAATAATAATTACCCCCGCTATCATACAGAAATATGTACATAAAGTGAATGTTTATTGCAGGTGGGTCATTGCTTCAGTTATCAAATCAATTTCTGTACGCCTAGTTTTGCGTTTTAATGGATGAAATTGTACCCATAATTTCCCAAAGCGAGTAAAGCAAGCCTGATAAAAATTATAAAAATTGCAAAAATTCACCAGAACACAGGAAATAAACATCTACTCCGTTAAGAGGTTTCGGGCAATTAGGGTGTCGCACCAAATTCTGGGCCCAGGGTACAAGGATTCACTGTTATTTTGTGCCTTAACTATAAAAAAAATAGCAGATATACAAGCTTGCAGCGCGCTTGTAGATCTGCTATTTTTTTCAAAACCGTGAAAATTTGTGCAAGTCTTTGAATGTTTCTAATCCGTCGTGCTCAAACTATTTCATGTCAAGGACCCTCAAAATGATATGTATTTTAGCCACGGGCCCCCATCTCAAAATATTTAGTTCCAGGGACCCCCGCAGAAGCAAAACAGCGCGGCACTCAGTGCCGCGCTGTGAGCTTGTATATCTGCTATTTTTCAATAGTTAAAGCATAACATAATTAAGGCCCCTCCACCTTGGGCCCTTGGGGGAAGTGCCAGGGAAGGACCTCCAAAAAACATCCAGCCAGTCCAGTGTTGCTCACAGGGACGTGCTGGCCATTGGGAAAAGCGGGACAACTCCCGAACGGCCGGTTCATTCCTGGCCGGTCCAGAACGGCCATTAGGAAAAAAATAAAAATAAAATGTCTGCCTTCGTTCCATTTTGGGGGCTGGGCGGCCAACAAAGTAAATCGTCACTGTCGGGCAGAAACCTCGTATCTCCAAGTTTCAAATTTGTAATTTTTTTCGCAAAGCAAAGCCCTGCTTCATCATACAAGGCTGTTGCACAAAAGTAGTGAAAACAGCAGATCTACAAGCACACAACGCCTCGCGGTGCGAGGCGTTGTGTGCTTGTAGATCGGCTGTTTTCACTAGTTTAAATCATTTTTAAAATGATAAATACAAAACAAACGGTTTTGGACGTACAAGGTTTCCACCCGACAACGACGAAATGTAACTCATGTAATTGGCCCACTGGCTTCAGTCACTTGTCATGATCTGAAATTGCAAATCTTTGAGTAGCAGCACTATAGAGAGAGATCTCTCTCTATAGCGTGCAATGAGGGCCTCTACAACTCTTTTTCCCGGGCTGAATGCAGGGGCCCAGCACGTCCCTGGTTGCTCACCTTTCTCCACGGCTCTCTTGAGGTTGTCCAGCATGCAGTCGTAGTGGACCCTGCAGAGCACCCTGTCCTCCACCAGAGCGAACTCCTCCCCGGTGGACAGCTGCCTCTTGCAGGAGAAGCAGGCGAAGCAGGCCAGGTGGTAGACGTTCCCTTTGGCCCGGCGCACCCAGTCCGTGGAGTGGATGTTGCGGCCGCAGCAGGCGCACCACGTGCCATATCTTCTGCAAGGATAAGACAAAAATATAGGGCCTACTTTACTAAATGGTAAAATGGTGCAATTATATTGCGCGTTTTAATCCAAGGCGCTTTACATAGATTATGCCATTCACCCATTCACAGGCAGCACACACACATTCATATACATACACCAAGGAATCCAATTCAATGAATGAATGCAATTAGCACCAACCTGCCTTTTGCACCACAAAACCAGGAAAACTAACAATAATAATATACTTACAATAGGCTTACTTAGTATATAATATTATTAATAAATATTATTACACTTATAAATATAAGTAAAAAGGTAATCTATAAAAGCAATGATACAAATAATGTAATATGGCCTGATAATAACATTGTGTTTTTATTTAGCCAACATATTTATGTTGGCTAACCATATTTATTTATTTATTTTGCCTTTTGTTATAATTACTTATAGCCTATAAACTACTACTTAGGGCCTATAAGTCTACGTCTAATAGGCAGGTATAAATCTATCAATTTGTTATGGCCTCTTCAGCATGTTGTCAGCGCAGGTTTGATGTATTATAATATTATAGGCCCAGCATGCAGGCTTTAGTTTAAACGTTACCTAAAGTAATCCAGTTTGCAGAAGACCTCTCTCTCTTTGATGTAACAACTGCTCTGGCTGCCAAGTGAAGTCTGGCACACGCTGCAGGAGAGACAGCGTACGTGCCAGCACAAGTCGTTAACCTACACGAAAAAGAAGACAATTAGCAAGTCAGTCAAAACGTACATAGTGCGCGCGTGCGCGCGTACGTGCGTTTGTGTGTGGGTGTAGGCTAACGGGCATGTTTGTTGCAACATCATATAAATAGCATAATAATAATGCAATAATAAGAGACAGTCAGACAGATTGACAGGACAACAAGGCATGTATTAATCAGACCCCCCATACGCGCGTCATTGCCGTCGGCACAAAAGTGGAAAACACATATTGATTGATGGAAGAATGTAGACCTATTAGAACAGTGTTTCTCAAACTTTTACATGTCAATGTCTCCCCTTAACTCTGACAGCATACAAATGGAACCAAATGGACCCGTTAGGGTCCATTTGGTTCCATTTGTATGCTGTTGGAGTTACAGACTTATATGGGTCAATTTAGACCTAAAAGAACCCACAGCGTCCCTATAGAATCCACTTTGAGAAACACTGTATTAGAAGTTGGCATAGGAAAAAGTAACCACACACACATTACCTTCAATAAATATTTATCCACGATCTCGTCGTTGCAGCTCGCGCACACCGTCCTGCCGAGCAGCGTGCACGCGGGCTGCATCGCCTGCAGGGCCGACGGCGGCGAGCACGAGCCGCGTGAGTCCTCTTCTTCATCATCCAGAGCCTCTCCTCCGTGCAGCGGTGGTGATGTGCCCTGCGGGGATCACCATACCTGCGGTTAGAGAAGATTACGCACCGGAACGCATCTCTTCTTCTTCTTTTTTTTACTATCGCTCACAATTCGTGTGTCGACGCCACCGTGTCAATATATATGTTATGACAGCGTCTGGGAACGTTCCTGTGTTGTTTAGATTCAAGGTTTTAGTTCTATTTTTAGGACACATTAAAAGTTTCGCCAGGCCACGTTGTATACAGAACAAATATGCATGTGTTAAAGAGAAGGATAGTAGAGCCTATTAAATAAATACTTTAAGACGTATAAATCTAAAAGAAACACTATAGGCTATATATAGGCCTATGGTCTGCCATTTGAGTATAGAATACATCAATATAATAAGCTACAACAAAGTTTTTTTTTTGTTTTTTTTTTACCATAATATTTCCTCTCCTGTCCTCAATACATTTGCTGAGCTCTTCGTCCGCTTTGCAATTTGGTTGGGAGAGGGGTTTAGGCTGATGTTTGGCAGTCACTGATCGCAGCTGCCTTCAAAGTCCTCTTTGCCTCCAGTCCACATCCATCCCATAAATATCATCATGCCTTTCACTTCTCACCATGACAACAGCCCCAACGATTACGGGAAAGGGCATTTAACGGGGGAAGATAGTCATTTACTTAGAAAAACAGCCACCACTTGAGGTAATAGTCATCCAATAGCGCATTATGTTCTTGAGATCTGCATTTGTGATTCAGCGGTGCTCGATGCGCGCAAAGGTTTAAAACCCCCAACACATCAATTTCACATGCCAATCAAAAACCAGCCGGGGTCGACGCGAAAGAGAATTGATTTATTTAATAACGACAATTAAAAGACAAAGTTCGACTCAAACGTCTGAGCCCTTTGCTGCCAAAAGGTGAAGAGGTCTCATTAACTACTTGAGCTTTAATTGCTGAATATTCTGTAAGGGGTAATTTTTTTTCGTCGACATTTCTAAAAAATCTTGTGAAAACACACAGCTCTGCGCTTGCGGGAGAGCCTTAATTTAGCTGTCAACACAGCCTGAGCTTGATTGACATCTACTAATTGAGAAACGAAGCTCAACCACAAAATATCCCGAATCTAGACACAGACACACACATGTATTATCGTAGACTCAAATATAGGCTATACTCACCAATTCGTCGGACAATAACACAGATCCATTTTCATCAACATTGCAACATTCGACTTTTATTTCGCGTTTCCAGCGCATTTCTGGGTCCAGTAAAGTTGAACAATTTCCCAAGTCCAAAAGCAGTAAAATAAAATAAAATAATACAACAAAAAACGTTAAAAGTGTTCTATAAAGTGTTACTTTCGGTTCGACGTCGCTGTTTGGCGTGTTTATCTGAGAGCCTGAAGGTTTTACTGCAGGGCGGATCATAGTTCATATTTCCCTGTCCTGGTGTGGCCGCGCCTCCCTTTAAATATGCTACTGTAGCGCCTATATCATGTTTTCCTTTCTTTTTTTTCTTTTTTTTTCTTCTTTTTTTTGAGAGAATGACTGACGCGGACACACACGTAGCCTATAGGTCTGTCTGTCTGTCTGTCTGTCTGTCTGTCTATCTGTCTGTCTTAATTTGAAACCATTTCAAATATTTCAATGCGATTTCGTTAATCTTCCGTCGACATTAGCCTTGCGGTCACATTCGAATCTTGATAGTGTCAGGTGGTGCAACTTTATAGCCTGTAAAAGTCGCAATCTCTTACCTATTAAAATATGGCCTTCCAGGCTTTTCACTGGAGATCTGCTGAAAAATATGATCTGTATTTTCATTAGGCCTATAGCTGCTAGCATATTACCCCTAATTAATAGCCTATCTTCCATGTCAACGTGCATGGATTTGTATATTCTACTACTCAATAATCGTAAATTGAACGGAAAATGGAAAATGTGTTTGGAGTCATATTGTGCACAATTTGAGAGAAAGAGCTCAGTAAACTGAGTAAAAAAAAAAGGAAAAGAAAAAAATATTTAATTTATATGGCACAACATGCAGATAACGTTTTCGATCTTCCATTTTTCATTTCACATATTTTAATTCATGCAGTTCTTATACCAAAATATTAACCTGCTAGAGTGTAATATAGGCTAAATTACTTGTTTTAATAAGGAAATAATTAACATGTCTTTCATCGTCCATCCCAGTGTTTAATTAATTAATTCACACATGCAGGGTAGGCTGCAAAAGGTGTGAGCGGATAAAAACTAAACATTGTTTTTTCCCAATTCAACCTGGATTCTGAACTGTATGCAAATCAGTTCAAGTTTCAATCCACATGCATCCTCAGCGATGAAAAAATCATTTTTATCATAGATTTTTGACATGTTATTTTTATAGCAGCAATTTACAATGAGTGGGAAAAGTGGGAATATGCCTAATAGAAACTCCTGGATTACCAATAAGCAAAGCATCAACACGCGTGCAATTAAGAATAATCAGATTCCACTGAAAATAAACAAAAATAATGCATGATAAAAAAACGCAAGCGATTTGTTTTGTTGAAGAGACTGTTGAACCATCATGCTATATTAAGATAAAGGAGAAGGGCGTGGTTATACTGAGGAAGGAAGAAGTGCGCGTTTGCGTGCGTGTGCGCAACGATCTTGTGTGTGACCGTGTGCGTGCGTGCGTGCATGCATGGGCTCACCAAACACACACTTTCATCGCATGCATGCATGGTCTCTCACTAACACAATCATATTTGTTTACATAATCATAAAGGTTACAAATAAATAAAACCAAATTATATGCAAAAGTCATTTTTGAGAGTTTGGAACATTAAAATTCGTGTGGAGGAATGTTTCCACCAAACTATAATCGAAAGTACCCTATACAGCCCCCTTCCAAAATGTCACTTTAGTGTATTTGCTGTGACATTTGAAAACCCAGATTCCAATATTTCTTTTTGACTTTCAGTCTGAATATGGAAGGTAAAACAGGAGATGAAACATGCATTATTATGTCATCATGCCTTACTATAAAAATACTCTTTAAAGCAAACATTAAACTTATTTGACAAAATCATCACATGATGCAAAACAGTTAGAGTAAAACTGAAACCTGACCTGAGACAGGACAATTTTCTGGTTTAGTTTATAGCCGTAACAATATCCCCAACAAATGCAACATTTCAAATGCTAACAGTGTTCAGCAGAGGCAAAACAAGCTTTTTCTCCCTGTAGTTTAGTCTAGTCCAGTGTTGGTTTTGTGCGTACACACACACACACACACACACACACACACACACACACACACACACACACACACACACACACACACACACACACACTACATCTCTCTCCTTGGCTATCTTGTGCGTTTCGTTGCAGATACCAGGGGATAACAGTCAGTCAGACTTGCACTGGCATGAGCCTGCTGGGTTTTGGTATCGCAGCCCAATCAGAGTTCCGCTGCACTGTGGACAAAGCAGCTATAGCGTGCCTCCATCACCATGTGTCCTGTTCCACCCGGTGGAGCTGAATAGCCCTTATCAGATGACTCATCTGAAGCACTACATACTGTAGCACAGACGTTTGATGTGCAGCATGTGAGGCAACCACACCTCCGGGAGTTCTTGGGGTTCATATTACCCGTGGACTCTCAGAGGGGGGTCTTCTACAAGTAAAGAAAACCAAAATTCCAGTGTCCCAAAAAGTGACTGTGTTGTTGCTCCACATTACAGTATATCAGGCAAATGATGTCACGGTCGTTAAGATTATGATCTGATTCTGAGCATTTTATCCCCTCCATCCATCCATCTCCCTCTTTCTTTTTTTTTTTTTTCTTTTTTAAATATATGTTTTGGGCTTTTATGTCTTTTTTGATAGGACAGAGTGACAGGAAATGGGGAGAGAGACGGGGAGTAACTTGCAGCAAAGGTCGTCGGGATCGGGACTCGAACCAGCGACACGCTGTCAGGCTACACTGACCCTATATGTGTATTGCGCCTGGACCGGTAAGTGGGCACCCCTATCTCTCTCTTTCTAAGTTCTTTCTCAGAATACTTGCAAAAAGTATATACTTAACAACATGAACCCTAGACCGCTCGGTGGCATGGCGCAGTGGTAAAGTCCCTGCCCGCCATCCACCACAGGGGTTGTGGGTTCGAATCTACCGTGGTGCAACCAGCTTTGTCGGGCATCTACTGTATGTGTTGAGGGGAGGGAAGCCGGGTGGGGAGGGTGATATTGGTCATTGCATGCATGTACTCCTATGGGCTGTGGTGGCACCTGTCAGTGGGGAGTGTTGGGCGGGAGGAGTAGGACGAAGGCTCTACTTCCTCCTGGTGGGGGCTCCTCACTGGCAGGTGAGGTGAGCAGCAGTATAGGATACAACAGCAGTGTCTACACAGAAATGTGTGTCGAGGAATTAATTGACATAACGACAGGGGAGAAAAAGGGGGTAAAAAAATAATTGGCTACTCTAAATAAAATAAAAAAAACAGAAACGGAAAAAAAAAAAAAAAAACAAAAAAACAACAACAATATGAAGAGAACATTTGTCAGCATTAGGTGAACATACCAGATCTACAAGCCCACAACAAGATGCAACACATTATGAGCTCGTATAGATCGGCTATTTTTGGCAAAGAGATTTTGTGTGGAGGGAAAAAAAGAGGGCAACAAGTCTGGAATCCTGGGGGCCCCTGGTCAACAAAGCATATAGGGTTTAAGTGGTTAATCTGTACAGATCCAATATCTTTAGAGGATGTGATATGGCCAGATTCAAGTCCAGTTATTTTGTTTCCATTTTCATTGAAAAAGTGAGGTACCCGAGTGAGTTTCTAAATGCATCGCGTGACGAAGACAAGACAAAAACAACAGAGATAAGCAAAGGGCACAAAGTGCCTCCTCTATCAACAGACTCACAAACTTGTCCTGCAGCTTCCTTGCTTCATGTGTTCCCCCTGCGTGGATGTGTTTTATGCTGGCCCTCTGGAGGGGATCATGAAATCCTCTATTTTGGCCTTTAAAGCAGCCTTTACTGTTCATCTCCAAGTAGTATTATATTGTTTGTGTTGTCATATATACTGACATAGGTGGTATTGTCAGTGGTGTGTTAACGTATTCTCACAACCGTTGTGCCCAAGGAGTAAAATAGTGGGTCCTTTTGTCCCAACTTGTCACTATAGTATGTCCTATACCAGAGGTATAGGCAACCTTAGGCACGGGTGCCAACATTGGTCCAGGGTTGGGTGATCACTGGCACACTGGCATAAGTGTGAGAGAGTGCACTCACATCTATATGCAATTTACATCCTGCATATCGTCATTGTCGGGTGGAAACCTCGTATCTCCAAGTTTCAAATTTGTATGTTCTTTCGCAAAGTAAGGCTCTGCTTCATCATACAAGGCTGTCGCACAAAAGTAGTGAAAACAGCAGATCTACATTCATTCAAACTGACGAGGCGTTGTGTGCTTGTAGATCGGCTGTTTAGTTAATTTTTTAGATGATAATTTCGAAACGAACGGTTTTGGAACATACAAGGTTTCCACCCGACAACGACGATATAATTCTACATTCATTCAAACTGACAACTTTGACTAGGGAGAGAGTCTGGGAGTTAAGTGGGTTATTGCTTGAGTCTAATGATCATTAGGCCTATACGTCCTAATGTAAAAAAATATATATATATTATATTTCTAAAGAAGAACAAAAATTAAGGTTATTTATAGCCTGTCAAAATCAATTGGAAATATATGATGTAGTGTCATAATTCAACGTAATGGTTATTTGGCACAGATTGGCACACTGACGATCAAGAAAATGAAAACATGGCACTTCATGTCAAAAAGGTTGCTGGCCCCTGAAAACATGCTCTATACTGTAATAGTGGAGTGAGACTGTGAACATGTTTGGCAGTATTGTTTCTCTCAAGCAGAACGGACCGCTTTCCCTCATTAGAATATATATATGTGACGGAGAGAGTCGCAGCCCCAGCCTTGAAGCCTCAAAAATGTAGTATCTCCCCCGGGCCAAAAAGATGTCTCTTTGGTCTAGTGGTTAAGATATTGGACTTTTGCGTGGGAGACCCGGGTACGAACCCGGGTGGGGAAGTTCGGATCACCTCCGTTACATTGGTGCCGTGACCCGGATTCGGGCTTCCCCGTAGAAGGAGGTCAAAGGGGGGTGAGTGTGACGGAGAGAGTCGCAGCCCCAGCCTTGAAGCGTCAAAACTCTAGTATCTCCACTGCACCTAAGAGATGTCACTTTGGTCTAGTGGTTAAGATATTGGACATTCATGTGGGAGACCCGGGTATGAATCCGGGTGGGGAGGTTCGGGTCACCTCCATTAGATATATAAGGTTATGAGTTTCTTTAAAGCCAGAAAAGATGTATTGTTTTTCTTGTATGCTGTTGTAAACCAAACAGATGATCTGTTTGACAGGTGAAGTATGCAAGTCAAAGGTGGTTCATTTAAATTGAATTGAATTGATTGATTGGACATTATCTCCATAAAATGCAAGTGCCTGAGATGTTGTGTTATATTTAGAAAACGTTTCACCTGCAGGCAAATATAGAAGGAAAAAAAACTGCCTTGGTAGAATATATGACAGTGGACAAATGGCCCTTATGAGGTCCCAAGAAAATCCCCTAATTTGCTACTTCCACCATTGCTTTCCTTGGGGGCGGCAACTACTCATTTACTTCATTGAAATCAGTCCAAATTGGCGAGGTTTACAATTGAAACAACGAGTTTGGCGTGACCCTTTCTCCTCACTGTAAATAATGGGCACTCGTTGAATCTTAAAGGGGGAAGTGTTAGTGGAGACGGGTGTGTGGGGACACGGGTGAAGGTGTGTGTGTGTGTGTGTGTGTGTGTGTGTGTGTGTGTGTGTGTGTGTGTGTGTGTGTGTGTGTGTGTGTGTGTGTGTGTGTGTGTGTGTGTGTGTGTGTGTGTGTGTGTGTGTGTGTGTGTGTGTGTGTGTGTGTGCGCGCCCGTGTGTGCGTGTGTTGGGGGGTGCTGCATTGGCTGGCTGCCGACGGAGGGTTGGGGGGTGAAAATCACTGCAGTGAAAATGTAGTGTAAGAGGGGCCTGATTGCAATAGGACAGTATGTGACAGAGACACGCGCAAATCCCAATCAGAGCTATGTAGGGAGAAAGTGCACTTGTCAAGGGCACACTTGACAATCACACAGGCAGCAGAACTCTTCCATTTAAAGCTGATTGCAAAGACTGAAGCCCCCCTCTGCCCAAAAACCACATGACTCCCCTAGATAGAACCCTACCACCACCACCACCGGCCGTCACCACATGCAGTGCCCTCCTGAATGGAATTTATAATCACTCTGTGACTATTTGAAGGCTAATTGTTATTTTAGGGGATTTAAAATGGTGGTAAAATGTCTGCCTTGATTACAGTGTTCACTATGGGCATTACAATCATTTATGTTCAGATCACTCTCAATTCCAGACAGCTGTGTGGGAAATGTTACGTTTTAATGTAAAAACATAATCATAATTAATGACAGAGAATTGTTTAAACCACCCGTGTATGTGTTTAAATTAATGTTATAATCAGATAAGCCAAAGGTTATTTGGAATTAAGGAGCCTTTTTGTAGAATGTCCTTCCTTTGTTTAAAATAACATGTTGTTCTTTAGACATGCCGCATGCTCTAGTTTTTTGTGCGGTAGTCACACACCATCTCCTAAGGGTGACTGTGTGTGTATCTTTGTTTGTACAATACGGTATGTGACTTTGTCTGTAGCATGAGCTGGTCACCCAGGCCTGCGCCACTTGGTCAACCAGAACTGCTAATAAAGTATTCAATCAGTCAATCAAAAATCACATAGGCTGCAGCTTTCTCCTTGTGTACTAGTGTGGCGGAGAGAGTCGCATCCCCAGCCTGAAGCCTCAAAAGTCTAGTATCTGCCCTCGTTCCATGGGGATGTCCCTTTGTAGTGATGGTTAAGATATTGGACTTTCGCGCAGGAGACTCGGGTTCGAAGCCGGGTGGGGAGGTTTGGATCACCTCCGTTAAACTGTATTATTACACAAGGAGAAAGCCCTTCGAGCGCTGGCCTTCGGGGCCATGCATGCAAGTTGGGAACGATGCAGTCGAGAACATAGGGGGCTTGAAGCCCCTGCCCTTTTATTCGTCTGTAAAAAATGCACTCTCTAGACCAGGGGTTTTCAAAGTGGGTGACGAGGCACCCTGGGGTGCCGTGACGGCAGTCCAGGAGTGCCGCGAGATCATTTGATAATATTTGGAATTTATTTGGACACTTGAAAAAATATTTAGTATCATTTTAAACTTGAAGTACAAAGTTATTTTCGGTCAGTTCTAACCAAACGGCTGTTATCTCAACGTTTTCCTCGCAACATAATCACTACAATATCGTCACTGTCATGCAGAAACCTCTGTCGCACAAAACTAGTGAAAACAGCCGATCTACAAGCACACAACGCCTCGTGATGCCAGGCGTTGTGTGCTTGTAGATCTGCTGTTTTCACTAGTTTAGTACATTTCATAGATGATAAATACAAAACGAACGGTTTGGTTTCGACCCGACAACGACGATATGCTATAAATATAAGGTGCAGGGAGTGAAAATTATAATGTAGGGGTGCCTCGGATTAAAAAAAATATTTATGGGGTGCCCTGAGACAAAAAAGTTTGGGAACCCCTGCTCTAGACCATGAATGTAGTTTTTACTATGGTGAAAGAAATGCAAATGCCCCCTTTCCATCTCATACCTGAAGGAAGAATAGCCTTGTCCAAACTCTCCTGAACTTGAACGCAGCATCTTATGTTGAAAGAACTGCCCTCTCTGGGTAGAAGTCCATGCCATATGCCACATCTCGAGTATTGACTTGATGCTTAGTTCAGTGTGGTATCAAGTACCGAAACTAGCCGACCTCCAAGCTCACAACGTGTCGCAGCGTGACGTGTTGTGAGCTTGGAGGTATGCTATTTTCGATATTTTCACCAAAAGGCCCTTTTAGAGATGTCAGCCCCTGCCTGCCTCTCTAACATTATCTGCATGTCCCTGGTGGAGAACACACAGACACACCCCAAAAACATGACACATAGCTTCACCAATCTGTGAAGCAGACGGGTGAGGTTGGCAAATCAGGGAAGAAGCCAATGCATACTCTCCTCCAAACAAACGGAGATTGGGTGCATCCTCTGCAGAATAGGTGCATCCTTTGCAGATCTGCAGTCAGAGAGATACAGATATTAGGGTTTTCAGTTCTCTGAAACTGTTGGAAAAGACATCCATATAATAATTAGGGAGATCGGTCTGTCAGTCAGTAGGTCAGTCAGTCACACAATGCATTATCTATTCACTCGCTTCAGCGACTGATCTAAAATTTAACATGGCATTGGCCATTAGCATTATACACACGGTGACGGAGTCCGAATTTAATTTTTCCCAAATTCTAGCTATTTATTAGCGTTTCTTCACTCTACAGCTCTACAGCCTGTTGTCATGGTTACGGTCCGTTCCTCCAGGCCATGGGATCTGTAGCCCTGGGCCCACACACACCTCTCTCACAGTTAGGAATGTTGCAGTCTCTCTCTCTCTCTTGCTGTTAAATTATTTGTTGCGACCGTAGGTCGCATTTACTACCAAAACCTCCACGGGCTGTCTGTGCGTCAGTGAGTCCGTCACACTTTTGCCCTGCTCATATCTCCACAACCGTTGCCCCCATCCATGCCAAATTTTGCACACACACTCCTTACCTGCCAAACTACAACCTCCAAGGACCCCCGGAGCCGGTCCCTGGGGGTCCCCCAGATGTTAAAAATGACCAAATGTGCTCACACGTCACACGTCACACTTTTTCCCTGCTTATATCTCCGCACCCGTTGACCTGATCCATGCCAGATTTTACACACACACTCCTTGCCTGCCAAACTACAACCTCCAAGGACCCCCGGAGCCCCAGGGGGGACCCCCAGATGTAAAAAATGACCAAATGTGAAAAAATGACCAAATGACCACCCCAACGGGGCTGCTCACGGGGAATTCCCGGGGACCACCGACTCCTGGTGCTCCAGAACGGATGCAAAAGTGGTGGCGCCCCCAGTGGAGGACCCCCTGCCACTGCAGCGCACATAAAATGCCGTAACTCGGGCTAGGAGCGTCCGGGAGAGCCGGGGCCGGTACCTATTCGTCCGCCAAGGCAACGCGGAGACCCCACCCCTCATTTCTCACATGGCCCTATTGTAGCGCCACCTTCAGGCCAATTTTTAAAACACATTTTTGGACACTGCTCCTACAGTTTTTGCCCTAAAATCACGAATATCACTACACAGCATGTCTACACTCATGTCATCAACATGGATCAGGAACATTTTGGAAAAACAATTTTTTGCCCTATTTGTGGAGATAAGCCACCTACGGTCGCTTATCTCCCGATTAGGGAGTCTTACTGGTATCCATCATAAATATACACTCCCCCATGGGCTGCTCCTTACATTATGATGCTCCCACATATTCTCACGCACACACCATGCAGTTACAGTTACTTTCCCCATAACCCACACTCTGCACATATTTTGCAGCACATATCTTCGAACGGGTAAGGTCTAGTGGTGATAATATTAAAACTTACCAGATGGTGCATTTGTGTAGTTTGGCAAACTACATTGATTATGCCTATAGAGGGTATGCATGTGAGTTTAACGTCGTTTAACGTAGTTTGATGCAATCAGATAGGACTTTTCTGTTTGGTGTATGGGCTGTCAAGTCCAGAAAGTCATTTTGCGTTCCTGCATAACTTCCTGGTATGATGATGATGTCACGCGCATACCCTCTATACCAGGGGTTCCCAAACTTTTTTGTCTCAGGGCACCCCATAAATATTGTTTTAATCCGAGGCACCCCTACATTATAATTTTCACTCCCAGCGCCTCATATTTATAGCATATCGTCGTTGTCGGGTGGAAACCTTGTATGTCCAAAACCGTTCGTTTTGTATTTATCATCTATAAAATGAACTAAACTAGTGAAAACAGCAGATCTACAACGCCTCGCAATGCGAGGCGTTGTGTGCTTGTAGATCGGCTGTTTTCACTAGTTTTGTGCAACAGTCTTGTATGATGAAGCAGGGCTTTGCTTTACCAAAAGACGTACACATTTGAAACTAGGAGATACAAGGTTTTTGCCCGACAGTGACGATATTTTAGTGATTATGTTACGAGGAAACAGTTGAGATAATAGCCATTTTGGTTAGAACTGACTGAGAATAAATTCCAAATATTATCAAGTTATCTCGCGGCACCCCTGGACTGCCGTCACGGCACCCCAGGGTGCCCCGTCACCCACTTTGAAAACCCCTGCTCTATACTACAGTAGACTTTGAATGACGGATGTTGTAAAAAGTAAAATAGGCCTACTATAACCCTAATCTGATTTAGAATAGACCAATAATTGAACAACAGCTGAATGAACAGACTCAACAGAGTATTGGCCAATTATGGGGAATGGCATATCCGTGTATAATTTGTACACTGACCCATTAAATGTCAAATTATGTATAGCAGCCCATTTAAAGTCAATTCATGTATTGCCAAAAAGCTGACAAATATTCAACTTCCGGTCAACATGACATTAAACAGTAACCTATAAAAACTTAAGAAGTAACTAATTACTTGCGCCAGCAGAGCACACAAGTACTGCGCTCGGCTACGTATGTACGTAGGCCTACCGTATGTCAGTGTCTGCCTATGTTTAACCCTGTAGCCCAATCAGGGGACAGCATTTCTGGCAACGTCATCATTAACCGACAATGAGGGACCGGCATTCCTGGTGGTGCCAGTGGTGATGTCACTGGCATTGCCAGTGGTGATGTCACTGGCATCGCCATGGTGAGCCAGTGGTGAGCGCACTGCGCACCTCATGGCGCGCTCTGCTGGCACACAAATAGGCCATACATGGCCTACTTGTGCACAAGGCGCAAGTTGACACCTTGACAGAGACAGAGTGCAGTTTTAATTTATCTTATTTAATCCAGAAATGAGGTAAGACTAGGCTACTTACTGTGTAGAGATAACAGTGAAACTACAGTACAGTATATAGATAGATAGATAGCCTACTGTCCTTAAGCTGTGGTGTAAGCTGTAGCGTTGCACTTTAGCTATACAGGATCAATGTTCCCGGGTTCTTGTTGTTATTATAGGGTCAGGGTTAAGTTTAAGTGTAAGTTCTATAACTAGTATAGTCTGACAAGTCGTAGCCTGATAATAAAATAGGTTATTTGATTGATTGAAGACTTTATTAGAAGTTTACATAGGAAAAGGTACAGTTTCATGACGGTACAGTTCACTGGTACAAGGTCTACTAAAAGGAGATCCATGAAAAGACTAAGCTTATTTCCACAGGAAACCATTTAAGTATCTCATATAACATTGAATGACAGACGATTGAGACGAATAATATCTGGCACCATCTGCTGACGCAACTGAAAACAACACGGGTACTGTAACCGAGGGGGAGCGGTCATGCAAATCCGCCAGAGTGAAATATAGGCTACACAAGATCTGAGGCCCAAGCCTGGGAATCGGCCTCTATTTTTGAGTTCTGCTCTTTCAGGAATGTAATTCTACTCTACACTCAACAACACACAACATACTCACTTGTGATTCTTCTATTAATTTATAATCTTAATTGTGATGTCATGTCATATGCTGCAGTATTTCCCTAGGTCGTTGCCTTTGTCACAGCTGTGAAACCGCTTGCGGATTCACCATGTCTGAAAGGTAACGAGTAACGACATCTATTAATTCAATCTCACTGTTCTTTATCTGTGGAATCTCCTTGATTCTCTTCTTGTTGATGGCTGCGGTAAGCCGCGCCAACATGCAGCTGCGCCTGCGTTGTACATAAGAGCCCAGTAGAGGGAGTGTAGACATCATCAAAAATGAGTGTCACATAATGATGAAAATGCTCCTGCAGAGGATATACATTTATTACATCAATTAATTAATCATTTGACTTGGTAAGCATTGCTGGAGCAAGGTTTAAACTGGGACATGTTCACATGCCCAACAATGACCCTTACTGACCACCATTCCAGCTCTTTTTTTTCCTTTTCTTTCTTTTAATACCAATAATGGCACAAGTGTTTGTAAACACATGCCTGGCTGAGTAGTATAGGCCTAAGCATCCGGTAATGATATTTCTGTTCATCTTATCTCTGTGCAGACAGGCAGCAGCAGACTAACAGAAATGACTACAAAGGTGAGTTGTGGAAAATGCCAACTTCTTTTTAGTTTTTTCGTACAATGCAAAACCTCTGAGTATATGTCAACTAAGATGTCTTGACCTAGGTCAACATTGGACTCTTGACGCAGCAGTACAGTACTGGACAGTGGACACATGCATGACATGAGCAGTATAATGACACATAGAAAATAACAGAGTGTAGGAAAACGATATAGGCCATGGTGTCAAGTGTATCAGTGTGTGCTTATGTAAATGAGAGTGAATCAACACATGTATTTACTGGGTCAAGTAGATACATGTCAGTCCCAACCGTGTAATCATAACAGTGTCTTTCTATTCCAATGCTCTGCACGTGTTGAAATATATACTTTGAAAACATCAGATCTACAAGCTCTTAATTCAAAGCATTCTGCATTTTGTTAAGCATTTGGAAACTTGTGAAATGGGACATTCTGCACAATGAGTACTTTTACTTTTGGTACTTAAAGTATATTTTGATGTCAATACCAGTAGCGTAGCCAGGAATTAGATTTAGGGTAGGCAAATTGACTCTTTGTACAGTACACACTACACTGGAAAATAGACTTTCAACACTGCATGGCAGAGAGGCGTAGAGGCTACGCCACTGGTCAATACCTTTGTAGTATTACTCAAGTACAGGACATTTACTTGTAACAGAGTTGCCGTATTGACACGTTTACGTAAGTAAAACATGTGAGTACTTTTTCCATCAATGTCACAAGGACGCAAGACGGCTCTTGGTATTGAGAAACGGCCCTGGCCTGTCTTGTGTCTCTCTTCACCCCTCTTTCTCCCTCCCTCCTGCCCTCCCTTTCTGTTTTCCCCCTCCTCCTTGGCTGGTGCTGTCTCCCTCTGCGTCCGGACCCTAATGAAGCTATCACTCTGCCTTTACATCCTACTAGCCACCGAACTGTACTCATGTACTCATTCTTATTCTGCATGGGTTTTCAGATCAAAAGGGCCCTGTACTGCTGTTAGGGGGGCCATAGATTAGGAGATTAGAGACCCCTACTATATTGGAAATGACAAAATACATATCGTCGTTGTCAGGTGTAAACCTTGTATCTCCAAATTTCAAATGTGTATGTTCTTTCGCAAAGCAAAGCCCTGCTTCATCAGACAAGGCCGTCGCACAAAAGTAGTGAAAACAGCAGATCTACAAGCACACAACGCCTCGCGATGCGAGGTGTTGTGTGCTTGTAGATCGGCTGTTTTCACTAGTTTAAATCATTTTTAAAATGAAAAATGAACGGTTTTGGACATACAAGGTTTTCACCCGAGAACGGCTAGCCTATGAATTTATAATACTGTCACCAGTAGGGGGGCCCTTGGGTTTATTAAACCCATCAACCCTATACAAATTACGCTTGTGATACAGCCGTGTGTATCTATTCTGCATCTAGCTTGAGGCAAGACCCTAATTCACACGAGTGAACATTTTTAACTCAAATCTTTGCTTCTGGGGGTCCCTGGAACAAAATATTTTGAGGCCAAATACATATCATTTTGGGGGTCCTTGATTTGACAGAGTTTGAGAACACTTGAGTATTTCAAACTAGACTATTAGTTGGAGAAATAAGTTCAGTGGTCAAATCAGGGGCGTCAATTGGGTATGGCAGGGGTATGCAGCTGCCATACCCTGGGTCCAGGGGGGAGAATACAAGTTACTTTAAAATATAAATCCATGAATGTCTCCCTGTCTGGGGACTGCCCATAATTCCGAAGGTTCATTAGTCCGAAGGTTCATTAGTCCGAATTTAGTTAGGGTTACGTGGCACGTTTACTATATTATGCAAAGTTTAGCCGCACTTGAACAACCGTTCCAGACTGCCATATCCAGCCCAAGAAACCATAGAAATGTTTTGGGGAAAAAATAGAATGTACTTCTTAAAATAAATATATCATACCTGTTGCTAAGGTATGGCAACATGACTGGTGTCTTGCACGCGCGCCTTCGCGCGCGTGCAAGACACCAGTCATGTTGCCATACCTTAACTTTTTCTGAACTGACGCCACTGGGTCAAATAGACCTCTGCCAAAGGCAGAGATCATGGTTATACACATAGATAAGCTGAGGCTTAGTCACAAGCTG
The DNA here is from genome assembly GCF_963921795.1 of Nannobrachium achirus. Taxonomy (NCBI): domain Eukaryota; kingdom Metazoa; phylum Chordata; class Actinopteri; order Myctophiformes; family Myctophidae; genus Nannobrachium; species Nannobrachium achirus. The sequence continues at coordinate 57,574,056 of NC_137810.1, read as the reverse complement.
TTCTCACAACAATAAATGTTTTACTGTTCCAGGTCTGTAGGAAGTGGCGTCTTGGATCTAAAATATTACAGATTATCAGAAGAACAAGGCTGAATGGTGCCCTTACGTCAATGTTTGTCACAAGACAGGCACTTACACAGCCTTTTACACAGTTTAGAAGTGCGGTACTCTAACAACAATGAATAAATACATTCCACAGCACAGAAAACAGTTGCGGTTTATGTCTGCTCAAGAAATATCTAGCTTAAAGTACTCTAAACATCTGCTTCAAGGGAAAACTGCAGCGTCTCTAAACAAGGCTGTGCCTTTGCTCAATCTGTGTTTTGTTTGAAAGGCATTTAAGATTGAAATGAACTCCTTGCCAATCTGAAAACCTGTACCGACTTACGTATTTTAAAATACAACCAGTCTTTTAAGCTTTTTGATTACCTGCTTTTTAAAATTTGGGATATGTAGTGGTGTGTAATGTATTTTTATAGCCTATTGCTATAACAAAAAGTGTTCTACTGTAACAGGCTTTAGGAAGTGGCGGCTTGAATCTAAAATATTTCAGATTATCAGAAGAACAACAATGAATGACACCATCACGTCAATGTTTCTCGCAAGGCAGGCCCTTACACAGCTTTACACATGTTTAGAAGACTGCAAGGTGCTTGAACAACAATGAATAAAGACATTATTACACAGCACAGAAAACATTTTGTGGTTTGTCTATTGAAGAAATATCTATAAATCCTCTACAATATCTAGTCTTTTCAGCTTTCATTTGACATTTTGATTAGTTGCTTTTATAACTTTGCATATACTGTATCTAGTGATATATTTTGATAATTATATTTTGTTACTTATTTTACTCCACTTACAACATCGATGTTGAACCAGCTTCATTCCAAGTCAACGCTATCTCAGTGATCAATACATCTGCCATTCAGACAGATAGGCATTAGGCAGGCAGGCAAACATACAATAGAAAACGCTGTGCTCTCAGCGGAAAAAACATTTGCTAACGAACGTATTCCACATAATAACAACAAATCTAATCATTTGGATCTCCGGGATGTCCAGGCTGTGTCACGTCAGTCATTTATTTAGTCCAGTTATTCTCAACCTGTGGGTCGGGACCCCCAATAGTACCCACTTTTTTTTACACACAAACTTGTGATGTGTCAATAAACTTGAACAGGCACGTGCACAGACAGACATCAAAGGGGGCTTGAGCTCCTGTCCTTTTAATCTGTCTGTAAAAAGTGCCCTCTCCAGAACATAAATGCAGGTTTTACTATGGTGAAAGAAATGCAAATTGCCTCTTTCCATGCCATGCCAGAAGGCAGCATTCAAGAGAATTGCCTTGTTCAAACTCTTCATGAACTTGAATGTGGCATCTTGTGTTGAAAGAAATGCCCTCTCTGTGTAGACATCTATGCTTTTACGCCACATCTCCAGTATTGACTTGATTATGCTCAGTTCAGTGTGGTATCAAGCACCGAAAATAGCCGACCTCCAAGCTCACAACGCGTCGCAGAGCGACGCGTTGTGAGCTTGGAGGTCTGCTATTTTCGATATTTTCACCAAAAGGCCCTTTAAGAAATTTCAGCCCCTTCCCCTCTAACATTCTCTGCACGTCCCTAAAGTTGAAATTGAAGTTGAAGTTGAACCCTGCCAGCTCTTATCATGTTCTCGAATGGTCCTTGGCTTTATTTTGTTTTCAGCTCGTACAGTAACTTTCCGTTGGATACAGTGACGTGGCCAATGTTCATTTATAAGGCAGATGAGTAAGGTATAGCTGCACAGTATCTACAGTGGCTCCGTTTCAGAATGAAGGGCTGTGGGTGTTTGCTTGCTTTTGTCTTTGTTGTTGTGGCAGCCAGCGAGGAAGAAACCAAGGAACATGCAGGTCAGGATTGTTAAGAGCCGATATGCTTGTTGTGCAAAATGTGATCAAATGGATCTTGAAGAAGTTATAAAAGTAAATGAATGTATGAAATGTTTGTCATAGCAAGTACACTCATGTTCTCTTTCATTTTTATACATATTTCTCTATTCCATAATATATTTTTCACATTAACAGTGTTTTGTGTGGATACTTATTTAAATATTATTTTAAAGGGCCCAATTAATTTCTGATGCACCTAGTTTGCGCTCTAGCTACTCTTTCAAAGCTTGGCATGGGGAGACACAAACACATGGGGAATCAAACACAAAGCAAATGATTTCCCTCTGGTCGATTTGTCTGGTTTCTAAGCCTCTTTCCTTCAGGAAACTTTGCTCAAACTTTAAAAAAAAATTCAGCTACCTTTGAATTTTCATTGGCTGTAGGCATATTCATATTACTTGAAAATATAAACACTTTTTGAAATATTATATTTTGAAATGTATTAATTTATTTTTTAATTTCATTTTGCAGGACATTTAGGTTATTTGTCATATCTGCTCTGTGGATTTTTTGTTTAAAAGAAATAAATAGAGACGATTGAATTGTTAAATTCACAATGAAATTGGTAATCGCAATTATTTGTTTGACAATGAATCATCAATTGAACAGCCCTACTAGCTTAACAAGGTAATAGGCAGTCTTAACAAGGTGATTGATATGAGCTTTTTGTATAACGCGGTTCTAATGTGAAAATAGTAAATCCTACATGCTGTTGTGAGCATGTAGATCTGCTATTTTCACAATTTCTGCCTCTAATATTTGACAATTTGGCCAATGTTTAATTTGTCATTTTAGAGGTAAAAAGTCCTTAAATTGTCACTTTAGAAATGTGCAGATACCCTCTATACACTTAAACTTTATGCTGGTTTGTTTACTGTTCAGAGAGAAAACAATGTTTCACATTAAGTTAATCATCTGGGGACCCCCACAAAATAATTTGGGGACCCCCCTGGGGGTCCCAACAAACATGTTGAGAACCACTGCTTTACTTGATTATTTGATTTCTGTCTATCTAAGATATTGGACCCCATCTTGTTTTTATGCATTAGTAAAGCAATGTTTACAATTACAAAGCTGTCTACTACATATGCATGCAGTAGACATATAATCATTACCACCTTAAGAGGCTAAGCAGCTATTATTTATCCCAAATAACACCTCTCCGTTTCGTCCTAGATGTTATGCCTAGTGTTAGTATCCCTGTGAAGATCCCACTCCGTCCCCTGTTGGGTGGTGACGTGGTGCTGCCGTGCCAGATCTGGGATAACACCGGTGCCCAGGTCTCCCACCGTATCAGGTGGACCTATGTCACAGAGAACAAGGTCACGCTCATCCTGGTGGCCTTGAACGGTACAATTAATGTGGAGTTGGCGTACCAAGGCCGCGTGACCATGGTCAACTACCTACTGGTTCCCACTGACGCCACCATGGAGATCACAGAGTTGCGGTCCAAAGACTCAGGAACGTACCGCTGTGAGGTGATGTATGGCAGCGAGGAAATCTATGACTCTGTGGACATTCAGGTTCAAGGTACGATACCAGTTCACCTTAGTTGTAAAATGTCTTTAAAACCAGCAGTAAGGACAGGAGGAAATGTACAGTAAGATCTATTTTCTTCTATGTTCTATTCTTTCTTTCTTTCTTTCTCTCTCTCTCTTTCCCAGGTATTGTGTTCCACTACTACACTAGCCATTACACCCTGAGCTTTGAGAAGGCGAAGGCAGCATGTATTGAGAACAGTGCTTCCATCGCCACCCCTGCTCAGCTCAGGGCTGCTTATCATGATGGCATGGATCAGTGTAGCGCTGGCTGGCTGTCTGACCAGACCGTCAGGTAGGACTTTCAGTCAGACTTTACCAGTTGTTCTGGACATCACACAAAGTCTAAATATGAAGGAAAAATCACCTTAGCAATAGTCAAAATTGTAAAATATAAAAGAAATCGGATTGAAACCGCAAGGCGATTAATAAACTGTGATCTCCCCAAAAACAAAGCCAACAATGAATTAATGGTCAATTAGCATGTTGCTTTGTAAATGTAGCAGAACTTTAGGTTTGTCTTAGGCCTCTTGAAGCAGACAAGATGTAAAACAATAATATATACATTTGCTTGAATCAACCTAAAAATGTCAGTTAATTATTTGATTCCTGTGTGCTTCACTGCAGGTACCCCATCCGCGAACCCCGGGAAGGCTGTTGGGGAGACGAAGAGGGAGGTCCTGGAGTGAGATCATATGGAGAAAAGGAGCCTGATGAGACTTATGATGTGTACTGTTTTTCTGAGAAGATGTCAGGTATGGTGGGATCTCTTCACATTTCATTTAATATGCTCGGAATGCCAGATGGGTGGGTATTATTGCATCAGGATAATTCAAACTGTGTCATATAATTTATCAATGAAAGAAAACAAAAAGTATCGTATAATCCTACAGTATGTGGTAAACCGTACTCAATGACACTCTTATTCAGAGCAGAATATGTCTGATAATCACATAAATTGAGTGCAGATAGAACAGTGCTTTAAAGAAACTAAACTATGCTAAATCACATTTAAAATATATACAGAGTACAGCAACTTGCAATGGGCCTGGTGTACAAGATACACTACACCACTATGATACCCAAGTACCTATCAAAATACTTTATAAACATTAAGGATGTCCATAATTACAACACCAGAGGCAGCGCCACAGATCACTTTCAACCCAGAGTCAAAACCAACAAAGGGTCAAACTCTTTTTTCTGCTATACCACCAAAATGTGGAAAGCCTTACCGAAGGCCATAAAGGAGTGTGGATCACTAGCATCCTTTAAAATTGCCCTGAAAAACCACTTACAGGCAGCAGCCGTTCACAACTGGTAAAAAATGAACCTAGCCCAACCCTACCCTCCCCTGCCCCTTCTTTGTATATACTGTTTGTTTTAGACTTACCACTGGGCGAAAAGAGCAAGAATCCCAAAATATCGAATTTTGATTCTTTCTGGAATACGGACATTTCCGTCACATATCCTGACTTTTTTTGATATGCACCATATCTGGTCAAATATGAACCAAATATACATCATGAAGACAATATGGTGTACTAGGATACAAGCAAATATTTTATTTTTGTCATATATATGTTCCGTAAATGACCTTAGGTCATATCTGTAAATATCTGATCACAATATTCTTTCTAGAATACTTGATGTGTCAAATATTGATTCATATATGACCTAAAGGCATATCTTTACAGTGGATCTGCTAGAGAATACTGACCATTTATGAGGCATATTTAAGGTTTTGTTGACATCAACCATATCTTATCAAATATGGACAAAGTATACATCTCCTTGTCATATTTTGACAAGAATAATGACAATATCTGTAGCACATATATCATCAACGATTTTCATATCAAATATGCTTACCACAGATTTTGCCATTTGGCATGTTTTGGGTGAGATATTTAACTGATATTGATTGGTCATGAAACAGAACGTTTCTGATGCATATATGAGTTCCATAAAAATGCCATATCTGGTCAAATATGAACCAAATATATATCATGGAGACAAATGTTGTACTAAGATACAGGCGTAATTTTAATTTTGTCAAGTATATGTCCTGTAAATTACCTCAGGTCATATCTAGAAATATCTGATCATAATATTTTTTCTAGAATACTTGATGTGTCAAATAGTGAGTTCATATATGACCTAAAGTCATATCTTTACAGTGGATCTGCTAGAGAATACTGACCATTTCTGAGGCATATTTAAGTATTTGTTGACATCAACCATATCTCATCAAATATGGATGAAGTATACATCTCCTTGCCATATACAAAGTATGAATATACGCAATGCAGTGTATATGAATATACTGACAGCATATTTTGATAAGAATAATGGCAATATATCATCAACGATTTTCATATCAAATATACTTACTACAGATTTAGCCATTTGGCATGTTTTGGGTGAGATATTTAACTGATATTGATAGGTCATGAAACAGAACATTTCTAATGCATATCCTGACTTTCATGGAAATGCTAGATCTGGTCAAATATGAACCCAATATATATCATGGAGACAAATGTTGTACTAGGATACAGGCGTAATTTTAATTTTGTCAAGTATATGTTCCATAAATTACCTCAGGTCATATCTGGAAATATCTGATCATAATATTTTTTCTAGAATACTTGATGTATCAAATACTGAGTTCATATATGACCTAAAGTCATATCTTTACAGTGGATCTGCCAGAGAATAATGACCATTTCTGGGGCATGTTTAAGGTTTTGTTGACATCAACCATATCTTATCAAATATGGACAAAGTATACATCTCCTTGTCATTTACAAAGTATGAATATACGTAATGCAGTATATATGAATATACTGACAGCATATTTTGTTAAGAATAATGGCAATATCTGTAGCATATATCATCAACGGTTTTCATATCAAATATACTTACTACAGATTTTGCCATTTGGCATTTTTTGGGTGAGATATTTAACTGATATTGATAGTTCATGAAACAGAACATTTCTGATGCATATCCTGACTTTCATGGAAATGCCATATCTGGTCAAATATGAACCAAATATATATCATGGAGACAAATGTTGTACTAGGATACAGGCGTAATTTTAATTTTGTCAAGTATATGTTCCATAAATTACCTCATGTCATATCTGGAAATATCTGATCATAATATTTTTTCTAAAATATTTGTTGTGTCAAGTAGTGAGTTCATATATGACCTCAAGTCATATCTTTACAGTGGATCTGCTAGAGAATACTGACCATTTCTGAGGCATATTTAAGGTTTTGTTGACATCAACCATATCTTATCAAATATGGACAGAGTATACATTTCCTTGCCATATACAAAGTATGAATATACGTAATGCAGTATATATGAATATACTGACACCCTATTTTGATTAAAATAATGAGAATATCTGTAGCATATATCATCAACGATTTACACATCAAATATACGTACTACAGATTTTACCATTATGCCTGTTTTGGACAAGATATTTAACTGATATTGATAGGTCATGAAACAGTACATTTTTATGCATATTCTGAGTTCCATGGAAATGCTAGATCTGGTCAAATATGAACCCAATATACATCATAAAGACGATATGTTGTACTAGGATACAAGCAACATTTTATTTTTGTCATGTATATGTTCTGTAAATGGCTTTAGGTCATATCTGGAAATATCTGATCACAATATTTTGTTAGAATACTTCATATGTCAGATAGTGAGTTCATATATGACCTCAAGTCATATCTTTGCAGTGGATCTGCTAGAGAATATTGACCATTTCTGAGGCATATTCAATGGACGAAAAGATCTAGAATCCCCAAATATCAGATTTTGGATTCCCTATAGATACGGACATTTCTGATGCATATCCTGAGTTGTGTTGATATGCAACATATCTGGTCAAACATGAACCCAATATACATCATGAAAACAATATATCATACTAGGATACAAGCAAAATTTAAAATGTGTCATGTACGTGGTCCGTAAATTACCTTTGGGCTAAAATATCCAGAATCCCCAAATATCTGATTTTGGATTCTCTCTGGAATACCGACATTTCTGATAAATATCCTGAGTTTTGTTGATATGCACCATATATTGCCAAATGTGAACCCAATATACATCATGAATGTTCATGAATACAAGCAGCTGTTTAATTTTTTCATGTATGTGTTCCGTAAATGACCTTTGGTCATATCTGAAAATATCTGATCACATTATTTTGTCTAGAATACCTTTAAGTCTCTGGTAAATCTTGATGTATCAGACTTTGACTTCATATATCACTTAAAGTCATATATTTACAGCATAACCACTTCCGAATACAGACCATTTCTAATGCATATTTAAGGTTTTGTTGACATCAACCATATCTTATCAAATATGGATGAAGTATTCATCTCCTTGTCATTTACAACATATAAATATGACCTATTGCAGTATATAGGAATATACTGACACCTATTTTGGGTAGAATAATGATAATATCTGTAGCATATATCATCAAATATTCTCATATGAAATATACTAACTACATATTTTGCCATTGGGCCTGTTTTGGGTGAGATTTTTAACTGATATTGATAGGTCACGAAACAGAACATTTCTGATATATATCCTACATTTCATTGATATGTCATATCTGGTCAAATATGAACCTAATATACATCATGAGGACATATTTTATAGAAGGATACAGTTACATCTTTCTTCTGTCATGTGTATGTTCCAAATATCACCTTATGTCCTATCTGGACATATCTGAGCTCAACAACTTTTCTAGAATACGCATCAAATCTATGGTATGTATATGAATGTGTCACAAATACAGCCTATATTACATTCATATATCACTTAAAGTCATATATTTACTCTGGAATTGACACTAGAATTACTACCAATTCCGATATTCAATATTCACTTGGCCCATCCCATATCTTATAAAATATGGAATATGGAAGTATTCATCTCCTTCTCATATAAGAAGTATGAATATGAGGTATTGGAGTATTGCTACTACAGATTTTGCCATTGGGCCTGTTTTGGGTGAGGCATTTAAATGATATTAATAGGTCATGGAAATTCACAGAATTGGGTGATTTATACTGGGCAAAACAGACCAGTGTCATTGGTGTTTCATATTTGGTCAAATATGAACCCAATATACATCATGAGGATATTATATACGGAAACCAGTTACATCTTATCTTTGTTGTGTGTGTTCTAAATATCACTTTATATCTTATTTTTGTCATGTGTATTTCAAATATGACCGTATGTCCTATCTGGACATTCTGACGAGCACTATCCTTTTCTAGAATACAGATCAAATCTATGGCATATCTGAAGGTGTCCCATTTTCGATGGTTCGATTTTCTTGGCATAACCCATATCTAATCAAATATGGATGAAGTATGAATATGGCTTAATGCAGTATACTGTCTGGAATGTTGATAACCTATTTTGAGAAGATGACAATAGGGCCTATACTGTATGTAGCATATGATCACCTTTTGCCATATATTGGGCCTGTTTAGGGTGAGAGTTTTGGGTGACAGTCCAAACTGATATTTCATGAAAAGTGACTGAATCTGGTCATTTTTACTGGGTGAATTCCTCAACGTTTCTATGGAATACGGACCATTTCTTATTCTTAGTTTTCTATTACCTTGGAACCTTGGAAGACAGTGACATATGTCATTTTTCACTGTATTAGCGTTTTGTGAAGTTTGGAAGTTATTAGCAAATGTGGCCACAGGTTCTGTTATCAAGGTTATGTCCCCCAGGTTATGGGATCAGCTCTGTTGTCACAGATACAGTCCCATGCAGTGGATGGAATTATAGCTACATGATGCAGTACACACACTCGACCCTGTCACACAGACAAGAAACAGACAAGAAAGCAGTAGCGACAGCTACTAAAAGGTCTTATAAAGGACTTGTGGAGCTGTGTCCACACAAGACCGCATTTATGAGCATAGCTTTGGATAGCATGTCCATAGAACAATGTTTATTCACAGGAGCAATGTTAAACCTTGTTATTTGCACATTGTTGTTTGCACATACGGGTATAACCTAGCAGCCCAAAACAATGTAAGTGTAGTGGGTTGACCTTTCCTGTAGGCAATCCTTAATTATGTGATGCTCCCTAATCACCCCTAATCAAGACAGGTGAGACACAGATGACTGCTAGTTTAATAAAAATGAAACACACCAGGCCATCATAGTAGATGGCTGGCTTGGGTTTATCTGGTGGTATGTTAGGTCACAGGGGGAGCGTGTCGCTGTTACTACATGTCATCTTTTCGACACCCGACTCTAACCCTCACCCTAACGCTAACCTCCGTGGAGTGAGTCGCTAACCCTTCGGTCGAAATGATGGTCGTTCGAAAGAGCGTGATTTCCCCGGTCACAAGTTCATGTCCATATTGGCATTCCCAGATATGGGCTTAATATTGATCACTCAGGGATCGACCACACTGGTTATCGTGAGACTGACACAATATTTATGACAACAGGGATCTTGGCAATATATGGAGATTGATATAAGGCATAACTGACACACGCACAGACGGACAGACAGACAGACAGACAGACATGATCTGCAGGTGTTCATGCTAAATAGATTTTAAACTTTGTCTAGTACAAGCAATTGATAAACTATTATATATTTCCCAAACTGACTTCTCTGCTCCTCTCTTTCATTCTGAACTGTGAATTTATAGAGCAAAATCATGCACTATTCATGGTTGTGGTAACGACTTACTCAACATCAGGTAAATGACACACAGCCATGATCAAATGATCAGCCTCCACTCCTGAAGTTTAACTAATCATATACTGTGCACACAGTGAGTGCATAACCCAAAGAGTGCTCATATGTATCAGTATTGTATAATACCGATTACATCTATGGCATATCTTTGTGTGTCACAATTACAGTCTATCTTGGGTTCATATTATGTAAAATATCTAACTGATGCAAGTTACAAAAGAAATGGGTCGAGCTCAAGAGCTTTAAGTGGATACAGACTGTCTCACAGGTCAAAATGGGATTGGGCCTATAGATTCCAAAGACCTTACCAGAGAAGCTAAGCATAATCAGTCTGTTTTTATACCTTTAATAAACAAATTGAGTCAGCTTGTAAATGTCCTTATTTCTGTATGCATTGCAAAGGATTATGCTTTGCTGGGGATAAAAACAGAACATGTCTGGGTAAAGACCACATAAAGTATGCAGTTTAAGGGACAGTAAGGTGTCATTACAGTTAGGGACATCTGAATGTTTATGAAATTAAATTAATTAGGATCATAGCATTCATTGGACTATCAGCGTCTCTCTTGAATGTAATGGTAGTTACAGGTAAGCATGAGCATTACGTTAATCTTGGAAGTGAACAAGACGAGTATAACTGGGGAGTTTATTGGCATTGACATAGTGAACAAGGTATCTAGCAAGAATGTCAAAGTTCCTTGATAAGCAACCCCTGAGGACACTAGCCACTTCATTGGTCCAGCATACCATTACATTGGCTCAACAAAAAAACTAAAGATAGGCCGCAACAATGCCGATTATAAACGAATGTGGGTTGTCCTTAAAGTCCAAGACCATTTAAATTTCAATGTTTTGAATCCTAAATAAGAGCTAGTCTATCTAATCTGAAATGACAGGAACTTAGAGGACAAGTAGGCCTATATTTCTTCAGTGAGGGTATAACAAAATGCATTGTGGCCTGAACTCGGGCGATAAAGAGAGACAGACAGACAGACAAACAGACAGACAGACAGACAGACAGACAGACAGACAGACAGACAGACAGACAGACAGACAGACAGACAGACAGACAGACAGACAGACAGACAGACAGGCACACAATGATGCTTATCTAACAGTACACAGCAGCACTGCTTTGATAATGACCTCTGAATCTTGAACCCTAGAGTCCATGATTAAAGGCATATCATTCAGCCACAGAAGGGCTTACAGTACATAGGCTAGAAATGGCTAACTGTTAATGGAAAGGTCTTGACCTCAGCTGTCATAGGTCATTGTTGAACATCTATGGGACACCATCAAATGGGGTATACCCATTTAAAGATAAAAAAATAAATAAAAAATAAAACTCACACAAAAACAACATATCCCATCATATCTCCTGGCACAGGGATCATCAATGTCTGTACATTGACACGTGGCGAGACTTGTCTTTGTCCATGGTAGATTTTAGATTTTACTTAACAATGTTGAAATTTTGATCATGAGACTAAATTTCTGTCCAAGTCTCCAGGGTTTCTTCAGGATATGTATGACATTATAGTCCACTAGTACAGTGGTTCTCAATTTATTTGTATTATTATTATTATTGTTAAGGACCCATAACTCTGAGAGTGTTTATGGGTCCATTTGGTTCCATACACTCTCAGAGTTACATACCTGTAATGTTCGATTTGGACCACATTCAAGGAACTTTGAGGTCCCTCTCAACCCGCTTTGAGAACCACTGTGCTAGTATACATTTGAGACTGGCACTTTGTGTGCTTCTGGTAACATTATTGTTCACTCCATGGCAAAAATATCGTTCAGACAAAAATGTCCACCCCAAGCCAGCATGACGATGAACCCTGCCTGGGGTATATCCACAGTTTAATACTGCATACTATTAACTATGAGGTTTATCAATGTAAAACATTATAGATTTGACATAGAACTTGTTACAAAGTGTACAACTCAGCCCAACATACATGTACACAACCCATTGTGGACGGGAACCCCTGTTTTATCCCTCAGGTGGGGAAAACATTTTTGTGTTGTTTTTCTGAAAACTTAGGTCAGGCTTTAGAAGGTATCGACCTTAGGTCTTAATGGGTTAAAAAAAAACAGTAAAGATATATGGAATGGCAACCTGATATTAACTGCATTATTTCTCGAAGTGGGGTCCTTGAGGGAGTTCCAGGGAGTCCCCGGCTAAAGGAATGAAATGGACCCTTATGGGTAACTCATAGAGTGTACAAATGGAACCAAAATGGACCCATTAACATTGATTTTACAATAAATTGGGGTCTCAGATAGAATGCCATAAAATGGGGGTCCGTACTTGGACCAATGCATGTCAAACTGGGGTTCTTGCAATTAAAATAGTTGAGAATCACTGCTAGACTCAAAATCTTCTCTAATGGAAATGTTTCTTCTTCCACTACCATACTGTATTCCTCAATGCTTCAGAAGCTTAATATAAAACTATCCTGCTTGAAATGAGTATAATACAATAAAAACATCATCATACAACAGACACAACATACAAGGTTATACAAGCAAATTATCATCTGTAATTAAATCTGATTAAAACACATTTTAATGCCTATCTTTTGGGATATTATAGTTTGGAGGAAACATATGAAATATGAAGGGAGGAACAGAGTATATGTGTGTTTATGGAAAACAGTTTGAAAGTCAACTACACTGCCCACAATGCAATTGCAAATGCCTGATTAGCTGTGTGTCATGTGACTGTGACGTGGCCAGCTACCATTGGCTCTGCTGAGAGCACACCCCCACTTTGAAATCCAAACAGCCAGCAGCAGTTACATTTGTCACCAACAGCAAGCATGAGAGCTGCTTGTGTAAAAGTGATTTAGGATAAAGCTAAACTAAATAAAATCACTGTTGATTGTTGAACAGGAAGATAGGTTGCTGCCAATCTATTTGTGGGATAAAATCTACATTATGGAGACTTTTGGCACACAGAGAAGGAGTTTTGGAGCAGGGAGATGGTATGTAAAGCTATTTCAATTGATTGCTTTTGCTTCCATTATTATTATTTTATTTATTTTACAACTTCACTATTTAGAATTCATGCTTCAGTGTTTTCAGCCCTTTTCATGTCAAGGACCCCAAAATCCAAAATGTAGACTATGGCTGCAGACCCCTTTTAATATGTGACAGGAACCCTCATTCCTGTTAAAATGTTTCCATTATATAATGTTTCCAAGGTCAATTATTTATTCAGCAGTTAAATAGCGTTATTGTGACAGTAATCATTGCTATAGAGTATTTGTTTAGTAACATGTTAGGTTGAGAACCACTGCACAAGTGGTCCGTGAGGTGGTTCCAGCCTTCCAGGTGGTCCCCAGCTAAATGATGGGGAGTTGATAACCAAATGGACCCCTATAGATCTTTTAATTATTGTAAAATCAAACCAAATGGACAAGCTAAATTATTGTTACACATGATCTGTATTCCTTAAGTATTGGGTATGAGACTGAGAGGCTAAATGTCACTAAATGGTGGTCCATGGCTCAAATGCATAAATAATTGATATCAAAAAGGTTGACAAACACAGATTTGCCATGGTTCTCAAAGTGGGAGTGGGAGCTGATTTACAGGAGTTCATACTGCGTGTGTGTGTGTGTGTGTGTGTGTGTGTGTGTGTGTGTGTGTGTGTGTGTGTGTGTGTGTGTGTGTGTCATGAAATGTGATCTTACCATAATCTCAGTAATCCTTAATAATATTCCATCATATTCAAGGGCTTTTGAGAAAGATACATTCAAATTAGACCACTGCAGAGGGCAGGTGTGTTTGTCCAGCCACCAGCTGACACTAGTTTGAATCTGCATCAAGGCAATTATGCTTCTGCCCAGTCAAAATCATTTCAACAGAAAATGTACTAGTATTAGGCTACTTAAGTGAGTTCACCAACAAGTAAGACAGTAATTCTAAATTCACAACTATATATTATTTTCTCCCACATTTTTAGAGAACTATAATTGCTCAATAACAGGCAGGGTTGGTGACCTGGCAGAAAACCTACATTCAAAATGGGATGCCATCATGGAGAATATTGATGGGGTGGACACAAGGACTTCCTCATCCAAAATCCCATCAGAGTTTTCTGTAAGTACTTTAACATTGTTCAGGCCAAGGACCCCTTATCTGAGAAATATCAAGCAGGAACCCCCCATTACATATAGTGTATACAATTGTGTGTAGTGTATACAATTGTGTACAATTGTGTACTAAAATTGCATCGATGTTGACTCCATATATTGGTAAACAGTGCCCTCTAGTGTTGAAACAGGTACATAGTCAAATGTCTGCTGCATTCTGTGCAAAGTGATAACTCCCAATGATGCTGCTAGCCCTGCATCCTGCGTCCCTGACACATATGTTTAATAAAGGACACAATAAATTAAGTATCACTGCATCCCCAGTACGCATTCAACTCTATCCTTTCTGCTATCAGTAATTTCACTGGACCAGCTGAGCTGCATGTGGTGGTCTCCACAGCTGTGTTCTGGCACTCTGCCTTCTCCATGGCACATGATTTGACACCACTGTTTTAATGTCCCTGCAGTCCTCAGTCAAGCAAATCTACAGAGGCCTTGGAGAGGATCTTAGATGGCATTTTTACATTTTTATTATTTTTCCTTCTGAAAATGCCTTGCTTGGTGAGATGTCAATTTGTATAATGCTATGCTGAATGAGTGCTATCTTAAAAGTGTTTTTTTCCCCCCATAGATTCCGTACCGCACACAATGAGTCTGTGACGCAGGCTGAGGTGCAGGCCATAAAAGACGGCGACTCCCAATGGTCCACCTGCCTCATCAGAAGTAAGTATGATATTGCATTAATTTGGGGACATATGCCCTTACATTGGTTGTAATTTTAACTATAGGCTGTCCTGGCATACTTGTGATCCTAGTTTACTGAGTTACTACACTGTCTCTCTGCATGCTATGTATGTGTTAACTTTGCTCACTGTAAGTTGCTCTGAATTAAAAGCTTCAGCTAAATACCTAAATTGTAAATATGATTTTACACAGTAGAAGAAAAATGTAATATTGGTGCAAGTGATTTGTTTGAAAAGGTTTGTTTTCTATTCAAACATTAGTGATTTCTATAATGTTTGCTAAATTAAATAACAGGGGTCTCCCATCACTGCAACTTGATTCTTTTTAAATATGTTGAATCTAGAGCTGCAACAAAAACCTTTGGCAGCCCATACATCTAAACAGAAATCAGAAAACAAAAGGTGAGTTATACTGTCAGTTAGGACTGTTTGTTTGGATGTACGGGCTGTCAATGGTTAGTGGTGCAGCTCTAGAATAGATTGCAGATTTGTACATTTGGTCTGCTTATTTCTTCGAGTTATCATCCTTTTTAGATGCATTTATTTCATATTTAGAGTTAATTTAGTTGTATTTGTTGTTTAATTCACTAGAAGTTTGCAATAGAGCTATGAAAACCTAAAGGCCAGCAAGAAGATGGAGCTGGATGGGCCCATAGAGGACGTGAAGAGGAGGAAGATGATTACCAGCAAGAGAGATCGGGTGAGGTATTGCCCTGTTGTATTATGGTTGCATTTGTTTGATCATGTAACTTCAATTACCTTATGTAAGGGATATAACAGTGAGGTGGTCATTGCTGAGAAATGGTTTCACTACTCACAAAAACAAAGGCAGGTTTATGATCTTAAGTTTATTCTACAGGTCTGGGCAATAGCATTAATAGGTGGCACACTTGAGTGAATCAAAGATTCTGTCTGGTGGGCATATTCTATTTCCTGGCCAAAGGTGGATTTTACCCAAAAGGTGGGGTTCTGAGAGGCTTCCTACCACAGGCTTTCATGATGGTATCATGAAACTGCCTTCGAGTCAGTAAATATCAAACTGTTTACTCAAGTGTTGATGATTCCCAAATGGGGGTCCACTGATGAGTAACTAATGCAACATTGTTTTCTCACCCAACTGTAAACATATCAACATACAGCATATTTTTTTAACTGCTTTCATTGTGAGCTTGTAGATTTTAACAATAGTTATCAGTGGAACAGTCAACTAAATGTAATAAATCAACTCCTGCAAGTCCAAGTCCTTGTCAGGGTGGGCATCCCCAGTTCAAGTATGATTGTTATTTTTTTTCTAGACATAATATAGCCCCCATACAGTCATTTTTGATGGAAGCTGGCAGTAAGGGCTGCTTGTAGCAGTGAGTTGGATGATGCCTGTGACAAGCTGTTGAGCTGAAGTTAATGCATCTGTAAACCAATTGAAGTAGTAACTAATAACTACTTTTTCTTCCCATCTGTAACATGTAGAGTATTGTCATACAGTTCATATTGGATGAAAGTAATCTCTGGTTTTCCAGGGCTTTAATGCCTATTTCATTGTTACATTGTGTTGCCAAGAACAGGGTCAGATTCATTTTGTGACCTTGAATAAGTGTTTCATCTGGACCAGAATAATCCCTATTCTTTAAGATCCTAGTTGGTTTGGAGTTTGGAAAGGGTTGACATTAACTTGTTCCTGGTCCTTCTCTAGTCGCCAGCATTGATTATTGCCCTTATCTGTTTCATTCAACTTCCTCCTTAGTGGGCAGCAAGTTTAATGCAGGTAATCGCTTTATTGCCAGGTTTGACAAGAGAAACAAGGGACTTGGTATAAGTAAAACAAGCACAAAAGAACTAGGCTAAGTTTGACCACTCTAAAGTACACCGGCTATTTGAAAATGGCAGATCTATAAGGTTTGTTAACCATCTATGTGTGCAGTTAACCTGGTCACGTCTCCTCCTATCTATGCTGGCCCACAGCTGTTGCTCAGAGTGTGCTCAAAATATGGTTAGCTGTTTGATATATATTAAGTTGATTTTAACAAATGAGGATGGAAAGGCAGCATTCCCCTCTTTATCTGGCCGACATGGTGCTCAATGATGTAGACCAAGTCACATCATTAAGGTAACTTTCCACCAAACAGACTACAAGAGACTCTTTCCAGCTCCTTCAGACTGGCAGTCTGTCGCTTTAGTTTGCACAGACTAAGCACAAACTTTAGTCGTCTGAAAGAACATGTTTTTGTACTGATGTGTGTTGCCAGGTCTGCTCATAATAAGAGACTTTGGACTTGTTTTCCTGTATAGTCGCTTGTAAATATTCATAGTTGCGGGTTGCTTAGTTTGGACTTGTTTTCTTAAGTGTGGTTGCTTATTTGGGCTTGCTTTTAAGTACATAGACCTGTTCCCCATGTTTCACTCACAGAATATATGTGGCAACACCAAACAATCAAACCCACATTTTATTATTCAAGCTTTGCTTAGGAATTGATCGATTTATGTTGAAATAGATACAGTAATATGGTATTGGTTCAAATGTGCAATGGGAAAATGTCCCTGGCTTATTTAGGCTTGTTTCTGTTGCAGACTAGAGGTCCACAGAACTAGAGTATATACTTCCTCATTGCTGAAAGGCTCCCAAAGGCAGCTTTTTGGCGCTTTTCCACTTGTTCCAACGCTGCGTTTTAAAATATGTTTGGTGGGAAAAGGGGCTTTAGGGATGTCCTCAGTGGTTTTGATGTTCAGAGACTACTGTAAAATATATGCACAACCCAATATGCTGTCACGCATGAAGGTCACACGATGGCGCAAACACACACAGTATGCAAATTAAAAAAATATATATTGTTTTTGCCAAGTTAAATTATTTTCATTGTAGGTCTGTTTTGTCTTTACATGTACAACCTGCTGCACAATGTTTTTTGTAACACCAACTAACTTTAGAATGGAGCTCTGGTCTAGACAGAAATCAATGGCAAATATTTTACACAATCCAGGGCAAGGGTTTTTCCTTGGCCTCTAGGTAGTATGTTTGAACAATGTTTATTCAGTGGAGTTATAGTGAAAACGGACAACCAGTAGCAAAAACATTGTCTCCCTATGCCTTCGGCCTGGTTGAGGCAACAAGCCTAAAATTGCTTATCATAAGCAGACAAGGCAAAACTGGGGGCCCCATATCAAAGGTTTTCCTTTTGACCAGAATGGGTGAATAGAACATGTTGAGTCTAACCTCCTCTTCCCATCTGTTACACAGCTCTTCAAGAAACAGGTCGGTGTTGGACAGAAGATACTGTCCAAAGAGGACCAGCTATACCTCAGCGGTGCAGTCGCCAATTTCGTCAGTGACAAGGACAAAACTGTTTTCAAAATCAAATCACAAAAGTGGCGCTCATCACGGCTGTCCAAAAATGGCGGACTGTCAGAAGGTCCTGGATGACAATGGGAAGAAGGTTGTGCAGCCCAGGTCCACCCATGTTCACACCTATCGTGGACAGTTCACAAGAAGAGCCCCCCCTCCTGCCGAGGGCAAGCAGATCTACCTGCAGCAGAGTGAGGAGGACACCTCTGGGACTTAGTAAGGCTTGTTATAGGCTCTGTGTACAACTGTACTCTTGGGTTTTTAGAAGGGGCATAAATGTTTCCTGTTCAGATTCCCATGGCTTTGTTTCATTGGCTCAGCAGCAGATTTGAACCAGAATAACCAGAACAAGCTATGGAAGAACGGGAACCATTCATGCCATCTTCTGGAAACATGGGATTATAGTTTGCACAGTGCCAATTAACGGTGGTGTTCTGTTCATGCTTTTGGTTCTGATATGTTTATTCTGTCCAACACTGACCTGTTTCAAATAGTGTTCTTACCTACCTGGAGTGTGTTAAGTAAGAATTGGATGTGTTCTATTTATTTTACAGTATTTACCACCTGTACCCTTTTGTTTTACACTGTCCTTAATCAGATCTGTGCCACATCCAGATTGGAATCCAATCGGTATTAACATCATGTGACCATTAAAACCAATTGGATTCCAATCTGGATGTGGCCCAGATCTGATTCATGCTGGATTTGGCTGCCAGAGTAAATGAAAAACCTGGGATTGCAGTTTTGAACACAGCCAATCAAGGGTGTTCTGGTGTTTTTTATTTTTATTATTTTATTTTTTGTTCTCCTCGTCCTTTTTCTTTTTTCCACTCTTTCAACCACCAGTGTTCAAAAGTTTTACCACATGCACCCTTGTTTTTCAGTAATTGAGAAATGTTTCTTTTAAGGAGGTTTTAGCTCATTTTACTTTTACCATTTGTACACTTGTTTTTCCATAATTTAGGTGCTCTTAGGAGGGTTTTAGCCCCTATTTTATATTTGAAGAGGACTTAATATATGGTTACAGGTCGTATCAGTACAGAATCCTGAGATAAATACACCCCGTGTTTGGACTTCATATATGGTCACAGGCCGTATCAGTACAGAATCCTGAGCTAAAATACACCCCGTGTTTGGACTTCATGTATGGTTATAGGCCGTATCAGTACAGAATCCTGAGCTAAAATACACCCCGTGTTTGGACTTCATGTATGGTTATAGGCCGTATCAGTACAGAATCCTGAGCTAAAATACACCCCGTGTTTGGACTTCATATATGGTTATAGGTCGTATCAGTACAGAATCCTGAGCTAAAATACACCCTGTGTTTGGACTTCATATATGGTTACAAGCCGTATCAATAAAGTATCCTGAGCTAAAATACACCCTGTGTTTGTACTTCATATATGGTTATAGGTCGTATCAGTACAGAATCCTGAGCTAAAATACACCCTGTGTTTGGACTTCATATATGGTTACTGGCCGTATCAATAAAGTATCCTGAGCTAAAATACACCCTGTGTTTGGACGTCATATATGGTTATAGGTCGTATCAGTACAGAATCCTGAGCTAAAATACACCCTGTGTTTGGACTTCATATATGGTTACAGGCCGTATCAATAAAGTATCCTGAGCTAAAATACACCCTGTGTTTGGACTTCATATATGGTTACAGGTTGTATCAATACAGAATCCTGAGCTAAAATACACCAAGTGTTTGGATTTGAAATATGGTCACAGGTCATATCAATACAGTATCCTGAGCTAAAATATATCTGGTGTTTGGACTTGAAATATGGTCACAGGTCGTATCAAGACAGTATCCTGAGCTAAAATACACCCAGTGTTTGGACTTGAAACATGGTCACAGGTCGTATCAATACAGTATCCTGAGCTAAAATACACCTGGCGTTTGAACTTAAAATATGGTTAGAGGTTGTATCAATACATTGGATATGAGTTATGACTCATCTCCAGAAATGACAACTGTCCATTTCTGATGAGATATTTTAGACACTGCCTGGAGTTATTTTCAGAATATGGCATGTGGTCGTATACAGTATCTGGGAAAAGATTAACTCCATATTCTAGCAAGAATAAAGTGGTCCCATATCGGGGGTTCGATATGCTCCGAACATGAAATGTATTTCACTTGCTGTTCGGAGAGTATCCAATCTGGATATCAGCACATATATAGTTACAGGTCATATCAATACAATATATGGATTTAAGATACTTCTGGTGTTTGGACTTGAAATATGGATAGTGGTCATATATGTACAATATCTTGACATTGGATATGAGTTAAGAATCATTTCCAGAAATGACAGCTGTCCATTTCTGATGAGATATTTTAGACAGGGATTAGAGTTATTTTCCGAATATGGCATGTGGTCGTATACAGTATCCGGGATAAAGATTAACTCCATATTCTAGCAAGAATAAAGTGGTCCCATAATGGGGGTTCGATATGCTCCGAACATGAAATGTATTTCACTTGCTGTTCGGAGAGTATCCAATCCGGATATCATCATACATGACTTGTATCTGGTAATATTCGGGCAACGATATCTAGGGATTCTTGGTCTTTTTGCCCAGTGTACTGTCTTCTTTTTTGTTTTTCTTTACATATCTACTGCATAGTACTGTGTTCTATTTGTCTGTCATTCAATGTTATATGAGATACTTCAATGGTTTCCAGTGGAAATAAGCTTAGTCTTTTCATGGATCTCCTTTTAGTAGACCTTGTACCAGTGAACTGTACCGTCATGAAACTGTACCTTTTCCTATGCAAACTTCTAATAAAGTCTTCAATCAATCAATCAATCAAACAAACAAAATAAAGATTTGACCAGTAACAAAGATATGTGTGATAAATAGAGTAGCATCAATAAAAAGAAAAGTGACAGTGTTTTGTATTTTATGTCATTTAATTCAATCTCATCACATACTGAGTCTCTCGCTTCATTCCCCTCCCTGTTCTGAAAGAGCTACCTTTGCTCTTTTAAAAACATTTAACCATCAAAATATAACCCAGACCCTCCTCTCTGTCCTCCCAGGCAAGGTCATTTTCACCACATCGGAAGAAGAGTTCACCTTCTACGAAGCTGGTGACCAGTGTACCAAACTGGGAGGCCGTTTGGCCACAACTGGAGAGCTGTACCTGGCGTGGCAGGACGGCATGGATGTGTGTCAAGCAGGCTGGCTAGCTGACCAGAGCGCCCGCTACCCCATAAACATTGCCAAGCCCCAGTGTGGAGGAGGCATGGTGGGAGTGATAACCATGGATGTGGACCCCAACACTGACTCTCGATACAGCGCATTGTGTTTTCAAGGTAAATCTTTTAGAGAGTGAGCGAAGGACTACAACTTGCATAATGCAGAGCCTATAGTGATGTTATTCTCACCATTCACCCCTCTCCAACTCCAGAATTGGTAAGCATCCCAATAGAGTCGACACTCCACCCCCTGCTGGGCAGCAGTTTGTCGGTGCCGTGCTTCTTCAAGTTGAAAACAGGCAATGACCCAGAGGCCCCGACCATGGCACCACTCTCAAACCTTATCAGGTGGACCTATGTCACAGAGAACAAGATCACACCCATCCTGGAGGCCTTGAACGGCACAATTCATGTAGGGAGGGAGTACCAACACCGTGTGACCATGGTCAACTACCCACTGGTTCCCACTGACGCCACCATAAAGATCACAAAGATGCGGCACAAAGACTCAGGAACGTACCGCTGTGTGTATGGCAACGAGGAAATCTATGACTCTGTGGACATTCAGGTTCAAGGTATGATATCAGTTCACTGTAGTTGTAAAATGCATTTGAAACCAACAATAACTGAGAGGAGGAAATGTATGTCTCTCTCTCTCTCAGGTATTGTGTTCCACTACTACACTAGCCATTACACCCTGAGCTTTGAGAAGGCGAAGGCAGCATGTATTGAGAACAGTGCTTCCATCGCCACCCCTGCTCAGCTCACAGCTGCTTATCATGATGGCATGGATCAGTGTAGCGCTGGCTGGCTGTCAGACCAGAGCGTCAGGTACAGTAGGACTTTTTCAGTCATACTTTACCTGTTTTTCTGGACATCACACAGAATCAAAATGAGTGAATTATCTTTATGTCAGTGAGCATGTTGCTTTGTATATGTAGCAGAACTTTAAGTTTGTCTGAGGCCTCTTGAAGCAGACACGCACAAGAAGAACAGTGCCTAATGTTAGGAAAAAATATCGGGAATTCAATCAACAACAGAAAGAATTGGAACTCACTGAAGGGCGATGTGACTACATCACAGAATCTTCAAAGATACGAGGATGGCACAATAGAATATATGCATTACTTGCTTGTATCAACCTAAAAATGTCAGTTCATTAATTGATTCCTGTGTGCTTCACTGCAGGTATCCGATCCGCGAACCCCGGGAAGGCTGTTGGGGAGACGAAGAGGGAGGTCCTGGAGTGAGATCATATGGAGAAAAGGAGCCCGATGAGACTTATGATGTGTACTGTTTTGCTGAGAAGATGTCAGGTATGGTGGGATCTTGGGTGGGTATTAGTGCATCAGGATAATTCAAACTGTCTCAAATAATTTATCAATGAAAGAAAACAAAAAGTATTGTATAATCCTACAGTATTTGGTAAACGTACCCAACGCAGTTGGCACCTGGTTATTCAAAACTAGGTGTAAATGTTTTGGCATTTAGCAGACATTCTTATCCAGAGCGACTTACAAGTGCGACATTGGAATAAGCAGAGTAAGGTAAATAATCACATACATTGAGTGCAGAGAATAATGCTTCAAAGAAACTAAGATACCTGTAAACAATGAACATCTGTCTAAATAACATGCTAAATCACATTTAAAATATACGAAACCAAAAATGTGCAAGTAACAAAGATATGTACATAATAGAGTCGCATCAATAATAACAAAAGGGACTGGTCAGTGTTTCGTACTACCGTGTATTTAATGTCATTTTATTCAATCTCATTACATACTGAGTCTCTCTTTTCTTTCCCCTCCCTTCTTTGAACGAACTAGCCTAGCACAGCTAAACAATCCACCCATGACATGTTAAAACAAGGTGGGGATGGGTTATATACTGCAGTTAGTTAGCTGCATTAGTATCCACAAGTTTCCAACATCCCATCGTGCATTGCGCAGAAATTGGACAGAGCTTCCGGCGTCGCAGCCGAGTGTGATCTACAAGCTCACAACGGCTGCATCTGCGACGCGACGTGAGCTTGTATGTCTGCTGTTAACCGGAAGTGTGGTGCAGTGTGGTGCAAAACATTCTCCAGTAAATTCCCGCGGAAAGATATAGGCTGGATATGCCAGGCTATGAAATAACTACTATTTAACCATCAAAATATAACTCAGAACCTCTCTCTCTGTCCTCCTAGGCAAGGTAATTTTCACCACATCAGAAGAAGAGTTCACCTTCAATGAAGCTGGTGACCAGTGTACCAAACTGGGAGGCCGTTTGGCCACAACTGGAGAGCTGTACCTGGCATGGCAAGGCGGCATGGATGTGTGTCAAGCAGGCTGGCTGGCTGACCAGAGCGCCCGCTACCCCATAAACATTGCTAAGCCCCAGTGTGGGGCAGGCATGGTGGGAGTGATAACCATGGATACAGATCCCAACACTGACTCTCGATACAGCGCATTGTGTTTTCAAGGTAAATCTTTTAGTGGACGAATGACTACAACCATAATGCACCTCAATAAAATGGGGGTGGAATTATGGCTAGGGCTGTCACTATTATGAACTTTTACTTGCCGATTACCCAAAAAATTGCGATTAACTGTCACTGAACATTAGAACATTATGAATAAATTACATTTCCGTTTGGCTTTTAGGCTTCGTAAACAAAGGTTGCACAGGGTAAATATGACAAATTACATATTTAATATCTTTATACTGTCAAAAAGAATTAATAGTGGAAACAGCCAATTCAACGCGTTATGAGCTTGTACATCTGCAATTTCCATTTCCTTTTTTCAATGTTTGAAATATATTAACATGTAAATAATTGCAATTAGGCAATTAGGTGATTATGTAATAATTGTGACAGGCTAACTCTAACTGCGTGGCTTCATGTAGATTTGGCATGTAATATGGTCAGTACTATGACTTCAGTGATTTTCAGTTTCAGCCCAATCTGACCTCCATTGACTTCCAGTATAAAATTTAAGTCTTAAAAAAAAAGTATCCTCATCTCATGCAGGTGAAATAGGTACAAATTACTTGAATGCCATGACTTCAGTACCATTATATCAGTATCATGTCAGTAGTCTTGAGTAACTTGACTTTCTGAGATCTCCGCTTAATAACTTGAGAAAGACCAGTTACATACTGTAGTGTTCTCACTATTCTTTATTTAGTGGGCTTCAGAGATCCCAGTTATGTCATTCACTATTTATATATGTTTTATTAGTGGGCTCTATCTCTTGAGAGAGCTGAGTCCTGTTATTCTGACTTTTCACCCTTCTCTAACTCCAGAAATGGTAAGCATCCCAATAGAGACGACACTGCGCCCCCTGCTGGGCAGAAGTTTGTCAGTGCCGTGCAACTTCAAGTTAAAAACAGGCAATGACCCTGAGGCGCCGACCTTGGCACCGCTCTCCCACCGTATCAGTTGGACCTATGTCTCAGAGAACAAGATCACACCCATCCTGGAGGCCTTGAACGGCACAATTAATGTAGAGAGCTTGGAGTACCAAGGCCGCGTGACCATGGTCAACTACCCCCTGGTCCCCACTGACGCCACCATGGAGATCACAGAGTTGCGGCAGAAAGACTCAGGAACGTACCGCTGTGAGGTGACGTATGACAATGAGGAAATCTATGACTCCGTGCACATTCAGGTTCAAGGTACGACACCAGTTCACTAGTTGTAAAATGTATTTAAAACCAGCATTAATTGAGAGCAGGAAATGTATGATGTTTTCCTCTCCCTCACCCTCTCAGGTATTGTGTTCCACTACTACACTAACCACTACACCTTGACCTTTGAGAAGGCGAAGGCAGCATGTATTGAGAACAGTGCTTCCATCGCCACCCCTGCTCAGCTCAGGGCTGCTTATCATGATGGCATGGATCAGTGTAGCGCTGGCTGGCTGTCTGACCAGACCGTCAGGTAGGACTTTCAGTCAGACTTTACCAGTGGTTCTGGACACCACACAAAGTCAGGAAAACCTGCACATTACTCTTGCATTAGTCAAGTATGTATTAATTCCATTAATGTGTTGGTCCATTGTACCACATTTGAAAATAAGCATGTACAATATTTAAATCTTTGCATGATGACACTTCCGTCTGGATTAAAGGGTGAATAAACTGTGATTTGCTTTAGTGAGCATTTTGCTTTGGAATTGCAGCAGTCTAAGGTTGTCTGAGGCCTCTTATGTCTGCATACTAAGCAGACACATACACAAACAAAATGACATTTAGACACCTACAAGAATACAATGCCTTAAAGGGCCAGTTCACCTCTGGGACAACCAGATCTTATTATATTGTTGTTTGGGACACGATCAACACAATCACAACACACAAGAGTAATTTTTTGTGTTCAATCTGTGTTTTGAGATATTTTAGTATTTCAGAATGAACGATGATGCATTTTGCATCATATGAGTCATCATGCTGCATCATATGATGCAAAATGCATCATCGTTTATTCTGAAATACTAAAATATCTAAAAACACAGATTGAACACAAAAAATAACTCAGGATTGTGTTGATCGTGTCCCAAACAACAATAAAATAAGATCTGGTTGTCCCAGAGGTGAAGAATTATAGCAAAAACAATATAAGGAATTCAACCAACAACAGCATAAATAGGAACTCACTGAAGGGCCTCTCCAGAACCTTCAACATTATGGCACCATAAAATATATACTGTACATTTCCTTGTATCGGCATACAAATGTCAGTTCATTGATTAAGTTGTGTGTGCTTCACTGCAGGTACCCCATCCGTGAACCCCGGGAAGGCTGTTGGGGAGACGAAGAGGGATCTCCTGGAGTGAGATCATATGGAGAAAGAGAGCCTCATGAAACCTTTGATGTGTACTGTTTTGCTGAGAAGATGTCAGGTAAACCAGTAATAATGAGCATGGCGGGAGTCAGCTCAGCTGTTAGTTTGACAGCTGTAGTTGAGTAGAATTAGCACAGTGATGTCAAAGCCTGCTGACTTTCCATTCAAATGAGTTTGAATGGCAAGCCAACAAGTAACAATACAGATATTTGGCAATCTATACATTTCTGCCACAACACTTTCTAGTGCGATATTGGAATAAGAAGAGTAAGCATGAACTCTAGTCAACAAGCAAGGTAAATTATCACAGATAGAGTGAAGAGAGAATACTGTACTAGTTTCTTTGACACACTGCTGTAGTCTGTCAAAGAAACTAGGACACCAGGTAAACAGTGAACCTAGCATCTGTCTAAATAACATGCTATTTCTTTTCCTTCCTGTATTGAAAGCACTACGATATCTATTGAAAACGTTTAACCATACATTCTTAACCCAGACCCTCCTCTCTGTCCTTCCAGGCAGGGTCTTTTTCTCCACGTCAGAAGAAGAGTTCACCTTCAATGAAGCTGGTGACCAGTGTACCAAACTGGGCAGCCGTTTGGCCACAACTGGAGAGCTGTACCTGGCATGGCAGGATGGCATGGATGTGTGTAACGTAGGCTGGCTGGCTGACCAGAGTGCCCGCTACCCTATAAACATCGCTAAGTCACAGTGTGGAGCAGGCATGGTGGGAGTGATAACCATTGGGAACCCCAACACTGGGTCTCGATACAATGCAGTGTGTTTTCTAGGTAAATCTTTTAGAGTGAGTGATGGGTATTGTGTATATCCCTGCACTGTCTGCATTGAGTAACCTCGATACACTTCAATTGTGTATATTTTGTTTTTGATTTTATTGATTGATTGTAATGTATTGTATTGTGTACACTTCTGCTTTGGCAATGTAATCGTATGTTTTCTCATGCCAGTAAATTTAACCCTTTTTGTGCCTATCCCGAACAAGTTCGGCTTTATTTCAATCCAATACAATATTTTATTTGCTATTTTACTTACCCCTAGCTGCTTGGAGCAACGTGGGTGGTCCTTGCTCGTCCAGCGCTAGCCAACGAGAGACGCTAGATGGTCCGACGATTTATTCCATTGAAAATGGTTTAAAATAAAGTTTAGAGCACCCCAAAAAAACCTCAATCTATACTGTCAGCGGCGCGACGTATTCTGGGGTGCCTATCCCGAAGTAGTCCGGGATATTTAATAAAATGAATTATTTAATCAGAGGCCTCAACAAAGATTAGATTAGATAGATTAGAGTTTTTCTATTTTTTTTTAATATTTGTCATTGTAACAATACAGTACAGGTACAGGCACAGTTTCATTGTCAACGATCAACTCATTTCCAAAGTACAGTACACATACAAGCACATAAACAGTACAACGAAATGTATTTGTGCATTTAAGGGTGCACGGCTGCTGCCATGTACGGCGCTGCCACTAGCCCTTTCTTGCTGAAGAGAAAAAGATTTGAAAAAGCCCCGGTCTAAACGTCCATCCATGGTCCGGGCCAACACTCGGCCATACACGGGCCGTAGTCGCGCTAACGGCCGCATCGCGCCGCCCACTCCAATAATAAATCACATCTTTAGACAGGATTTTCTCTGGATTGTGTTCCCAGACCCAAAGAGAAAGTTTTTTGCGACTTAAATAGCTTTAGATCGGGCTTCTAAAGGGGTTAGCATTTTGGCTACGTGTCAGCTAGCTTCCTCCTCTCGTCCCACATAGCATTGGCTGGAGTGAAATCCCAAGGCACTTGGGACAGTGTCGACGGAAGCTAGAGCGAAGGTCTATAGAGAGATTTCTGGCACTCTAGCGGCCACTTGTGGCCCGGGGCACTGTATTGATTGAAGGACTGCAACACCCATAATGCACCATAATGCTCTTGATTGAGCCCAGTTATGTTATTCTTACTATTCACCCCTCTCCACCTCCAGAAATGGTAAGCATCCCAATGGAGATGCCACTCCGCCCCTTGCTGGGCAGCAGTTTGTCGGTGCCATGCAACTTCAAGTTAAAAACAGGCAATGATGCCGAAGCCCCGACCATGGCACCGCTGTCCCACCGTATCAGGTGGACCTATGTCTCAGAGAACAAGATCACACCCATCCTGGAGGCCTTGAACGGCACAGTTCATGTGGAGAGCAAGTACCAAGGCCGTGTGACCATGGTCAACTACCCACTGGTTCCCACTGATGCCACCATAAAGATCACAGAGGTGTGGCGCAAAGACTCAGGAACGTACCGCTGTGAGGTGACGTATGACACTGAGGAAATCTACGACTCTGTGGAAGTTCAGGTTCAAGGTACGACACTTGTTCACCTTAGTTGTAAAATGTCTTTAAAACCATCAATAATTGGGAGGAAATGTATGATCTCTCTATCTCTATCATGCTCTCTCTTTCTCCCTCTCTCTCTCTCAGGTATTGTGTTCCACTACTACATTGACCATTACACCTTGACCTTTGAGAAGGCGAAGGCAGCATGTATTGAGAACAGTGCTTTCATCGCCACCCCTGCTCAGCTCAGGGCTGCTTATCATGATGGCATGGATCAGTGTAGCGCTGGCTGGCTGTCTGACCAGACCGTCAGGTAGGACTTTCAGTCAGACTTTACCAGTGGTTCTGGAAATCACACAAAGTCTAAATGTGGATGAAATTACCACAAACATATGGTTGAAAGTGAAATATCCAAATGGAATTACAGAAATACACCATTGGAGTGCATTGACTACTCTCCAGAACCTTCAACATATTCCTGTGTGCTTCACTGCAGGTACCCCATCCGTGAACCCCGGGAAGGCTGTTGGGGAGACGAAGAGGGAGGTCCTGGAGTGAGATCATATGGAGAAAAGGAGCCCGATGAGACCTTTGATGTGTACTGTTTTGCTGAGAAGATGTCAGGTACACCAGTATTCTGGGATCTCTTCACAGTGGCTTTAAGTCAAATCTATGAAACAAAAACCTGAGAACAAGTGACCAATGTATATCTGCATAGAATACTAGCATCAATCAAAATTAATTTTGACTGATCAGTGTTTTGTACTTACCATCAATGTAATTTAATTCAATCTAATCATATTGTACTTACCATTAATGTAATTTAATTCAGTCTAATCAGTAATCACATACTGAGTTTCTATCCTTTTTCACTCCCTGTTGTGCAGTGAAAGCGCAACCCTGCTCTATTGAAAATATTTAACCAGCTACATATAACCCAGACCCTCCTCTCTGTCCTCCCAGGCAGGGTATTTTTCTCCACGTCGGAAGAAGAGTTCACCTTCTTCGAAGCTGGTGACCAGTGTGCCAAACTGGGCAGCCGTTTGGCCACAACTGGAGAGCTGTACCTGGCGTGGCAGGACGGCATGGATGTGTGTAACGCAGGCTGGCTGGCTGACCAGAGCGCCCGCTACCCTATAAACATTGCCAAGCCCCAGTGTGGGGCAGGCATGGTGGGAGTGATAACCATGGACACCGACCCCAACACTCAGTCTCGATACAGCGCATGGTGTTTTCCAGGTAAATCTTTTGGAGTGAGTGATTGAAAGACGGCAACTCCCATAATACACCATCACTCAAATTGTTATTCTGACCATTCCTCCAGAATTGGTAAGCATCCCAATGGAGATGACACTCCACCCCTTGCTGGGCAGCAGTTTGTCGGTGCCGTGCTTCTTCAAGTTGAAAACAGGCAATGACCCAGAAGCCCCGACCATGGCACCACTCTCCCACCGTATCAGGTGGACCTATGTCACAGAGAACAAGATCACACCCATCCTGGTGGCCTTGGACGGCACAATTCATGTGGCGAGGGAATACCAAGGCCGCGTGACCATGGTCAACTACCCACTGGTTCCCACTGACGCCACCATGGAGATCACAGAGATGCGGCACAAAGACTCAGGATTTTACCGCTGTGAGGTGATGTATGGCAGCGAGGAAATCTCTGATTATGTGGACATTCAGGTTCAAGGTACGACACCAGTTCACCTTAGTTGTAAAATGTCTCTAAAACCAGCAGTAATTGAGAGGAGGAAATGTTTGATCTCTCTCTCTCTCTCTGTGTCTTTCTTTTTCTCTCTCTCTCTCTCTTTCCCAGGTGTTGTGTTCCACTACTACATTGACCATTACACCCTGAGCTTTGAGAAGGCGAAGGCAGCATGTATTGAGAACAGCGCTTCCATCGCCACCCCTGCTCAGCTCAGGGCTGCTTATCATGATGGCATGGATCAGTGTAGCGCTGGCTGGCTGTCTGACCAGACCGTCAGGTAGGACTTTCAGTCAGACTTTACCAGTGGTTCTGGACATCACACAAAGTCTAAATCTGAAGGAAAACCTGCACATATTTCTTTCCTGAAATTCAGACAGTAGAGGCGAGCGCTGCGAGACGGGGACGCATTGCGAGACGCGTTGCGAGACGGGGACGCTCCTGGGAGCTCGCCCTCCCTCCATTCACATGGACAAACAGAATTACATTTAGAACCTATAAGAACTTCAGTGCCTTAGGTTAAATGGAATTATAACAGAAAATATATCAGGAATTCAATCAACCACAGAAACAATTGGAACTCAATGAATGAAGGGCCTCGACTATAGAACCTTCAACATAGACACACAATATCGTCGTTGTCGGGTGAAAACCTTGTATGTCCAAAACCGTTCGTTATGCATTTTTCATTTTAAAAATGATTTAAACTAGTGAAAACAGCCGATCTACAAGCACACTGCTTTTGTGCGACGGCCTTGTGCGATGAAGCAGGGCTTTACTTTACGAAAGAATATACAAATGTGAAACTTGGAGATACGAGGTTTCCACCCGACAACGACGATATAATATATACATATTCCTTGTATTGACCTACAAATATGTCAATTCATTAATTTATTCCTGTGTGCTTCACTGCAGGTACCCGATCCGCGAACCCCGGGAGGGCTGTTGGGGAGACGAAGAGGGAGTCCCTGGAGTGAGATCATATGGAGAAAGAGAGCCTGATGAGACCTTTGATGTGTACTGTTTTGCTGAGAAGTTATCAGGTACACCACTATGCTGGGACTATAATACCCAATATGGGTGGGTAATGGGTATTATATTCATTGAGATAATTCAAACTGTATCACTGTAAGTTGTCAATGACCGAAAAGTGTAAAACGTATGGTAGAGTATCGTCCTATGGTATTTCATAAACCATTAACCATACCTATTGAAACAGCCACCTGGTTATCTGAAACCCACCATACACTTACGTGTGTCTCTCATTTTGTAAATGCTCTTATCCAGAGCAACTTAATTACAAGTGCAAGATTGTAATAAGCGGAGTAAGAACCAACAAGATATCAGACTCACCTCACCGCTACTCACCAATTAAGAGTGGGGTGGCTCAGAGTAGATGACAGAGTACAGCAACTTGCAATGGGCCTGGTGTACAAGATACACTACACCACTATGATACCCAAGTACCTGTCAAAATACTTTATAAACATTAAGGATGTCCATAATTATAACACCAGAGGCAGCGCCACAGATCACTTCCAACCCAGAGTAAAAACCAACAAAGGGTCAAACTCGTTTTTCTGCTATACCACCAAAATGTGGAAAGCCTTACCGAAGGCCATAAAGGAGTGTGGATCACTAGCATCCTTTAAAATTGCCCTGAAAAACCACTTACAGGCAGCAGCCGTTCGCAACTGGTAAAAAAAAATGAACCCAGCCCAACCCTACCCTCCCCTGCCCCTTCTTTGTATATACTGCTTGTTTAGACTTACTGTTTTCTTTTTTGTTTTTCTTTACATATCTACTGCATAGTACTGTGTTCTATTTGTCTGTCATTCAATGTTATATGAGATACTTCAATGGTTTCCAGTGGAAATAAGCTTAGTCTTTTCATGGATCTCCTTTTAGTAGACCTTGTACCAGTGAACTGTACCGTCATGAAACTGTACCTTTTCCTATGCAAACTTCTAATTAAGTCTTGAATCAATCAATCAATCAATCAATCAATCAATCAATCAACCAATCAATCAATCAATAAACAATCACATACATAGAGTGCAGAGAGAACAGTGTAGTGCTTCAAAGAAATTAGCAAGAATGCAACCTTGCATCTGTCTAAATAACATGCTATCTAAAGTGTTGGGCTTAGTTACTTAAAAATGTACATATACATTTGACTTATTTTCTTGGAAAAAACAAAGAAGTTGCATATCAAACAAACATGTCGACTTTTAACCAACACACGTATATAGCCTATATAAAGTAACAAGCTACTCTTGTAACGAGTTACCCCCAACACTGTCTAAATCACATTCTTAACATTTGTGGTCGAGAAAACGTGAGGTTAAGTGACCAAAATATGTCTGCATAGTAGAATAGCATTGATCAAAAGAAAAGGTGATTGGTCAGTATTTTGCACTTGCAATGTACTGTATATAATCTAAGTCCCTTTTGATTTTGTGGGTCAGATGTATCTTATTGTAACATACAGTATGTAATCACATAGTGAGTCTCTCTCCTCTTTTCCTCCCTGTTCTGAAAGCACTACTGTGCTCTATTGATAACAATTAACCATCAAAATGTAACGCAAACCCTCTTCTCTGTTCTCCCAGGCAGGGTATTTTTCACCCCTCCAGAAGAAGAGTTCACCTACTACGAAGCTGAAGACCACTGTATCAAACTGGGCAGCCATTTGGCCACAACTGGTGAGCTGTACCTGGCATGGCAAGGCGGCATGGATGTGTGTCACGCTGGCTGGCTGGCTGACCTGAGTGTCCGTTACCCCATAAACATTGCCAAGCCCCAGTGTGGGGCAGGCATGGTGGGAGTGATAACCATGGATGTGGACCCCAACATTGATTCGCGATACAGCGCTGTGTGTTTTCAAGGTAAAACCTTTAGAGTGAGTGAAAAACAGCAACTCCCATAATACACCATCACTAATATTGTGATGGAGTTATAGGTAGCCTGACACTCATTCCATTTAGTTTGGCTCCATTATTATCCTGAATGCAAGGCTAGTGGTTCTGGGGCTGGAGTCAGGCTAGGAGTTGGAGCCATCAAGATGTGGATCTGGGGTGTAATGTGGTCAATCTTTGATTTCAGTCATCCACCAGTATGACATCAGTCAGTCATACTGGTGGATCACTCAAATTGGAGAGGGGTTATAATGCCGTCAAGACAAAAAAGATGAAGTCCAGTAACAGCATTATGTTATTCTGACCAATCTCCCCTTTCCTCCTCCAGAATTGGTAAGCATCCCAGTGGAGACGACACTCCACCCCCTGCTGGGCAGCAGTTTGTGGGTGCCGTGCAACTTCAAGTTGAAAACAGGCAATGACCCAGAGGTCCCGAACGTGGCACCGCTCTCCCACCGTATCAGGTGGACCTATGTCACAGAGAACAAGATCACACCCATCCTGGTGGCCTTGGACGGCACAATTCATGTGGAGACGGAGTACCAAGGCCGGGTGACCATGGTCAACTACCCATTGGTTCCCACTGACGCCACCATGGAGATCACAGAGTTGCGGTCCAAAGACTCAGGAATGTACCGCTGTGAGGTGATGTATGACAGCGAGGAAATCTATGACTCTGTGGACATTCAGGTTCAAGGTACGACTTTTGTTCACCTTAGTTGTAAAATGTCTCTAAAACTAGCAGAAGATTAGAATGGAAATGTATGATCTCTTCTCTTCTCTTCTCTTCTCTTCTCTTCTCTTCTCTTCTCTTCTCTTCTCTTCTCTTCTCTTCTCTTCCTCTCTCAGGTATTGTGTTCCACTACTACACTAGCCATTACACCTTGACCTTTGAGAAGGCGAAGGCAGCATGTATTGAGAACAGTGCTTCCATCGCCACCCCTGCTCAGCTCAGGGCTGCTTATCATGATGGCATGGATCAGTGTAGCGCTGGCTGGCTGTCTGACCAGACCGTCAGGTAGGACTTTCAGTCAGACTTTACCAGTTGTTCTGGACATCACACAAAGTCAGTTGTAGACCTTTTATACATTATTCAATGTATTATTTTATAATCTTGTAAAATATTGACATCAGATCTAAAAGTGCAAATCAAACTTTGCGTGATGACATTTCCTTCTGGATTAAAGGGGATGAATAAACTTTGATCCCACAAAAACAAGTTTCAGGGAGTATTTTGCTTTGGAAATGTAGCATTATGTTTAAGTTTGAACAAACACACATGAACAAACACAATTATATTTACATTTAGACACTTACAAGAAGTACAGAGCCTTTTCGTTAAATGGAATTAGAGCAGAAACAATATCAGGAATTCAACCAACAGCAGAAACAATTGACACTCACTGAGGGGCCTTGACTACTTTCCAGAACCATGAACATACAGTATGACACACAATAAAAAGATATGCTTGTCCTTGTATCAACCTAAAAATGTCAGTTCATTGATTGATTCCTGTGTGCTTCACTGCAGGTACCCCATCCGCGAACCCCGGGAAGGCTGTTGGGGAGACGAAGAGGGAGGTCCTGGAGTGAGATCATATGGAGAAAATGAGCCTGATGAGACCTTTGATGTGTACTGTTTTGCTGAGAACATGCCAGGTACTCTGAGCTGAGATGAGATCTATTCACATTTACTTTAATATGCTTGGAATGCCAGATGGGTGGGTATTACTGCATCAGGTTAATTCAAGCTGTGTATTATGCAGTTTATGTTGTCAAAGACAGAAAATAATAAAAGGTATAGTATCATCCTATAGTATGTGGTAAACCATATCCATTGAAACTGGCGCCAAGTCCATTGAGTTCAATGGATCAGTGGTGCCCTGTTCTATTCGGTTCCTCAAGCTGTACAGAAATGTAGACGGGACGCACAAGTATATCGTCACTGTCGGGTAGAAACCTCGTATCTCCAAGTTTCAAATGTGCACATTTTTTCGCAAAGTAAAGCCCTGCTTCACCATACAAGGCCGTTGCACAAAAGTAGTGAAAACAACTGATCTACAAGCACACAACGCCTCGGCTGTTTTCACTAGTTTAAATCATTTTAAAAATTATAAATACAAAACAAACAGTTTTGGACATAAAAGGTTTCCACCCGACAACGACGATATGTACGTAGCCATCCGTTCCATATGTCCCTTTTCTGATTGACAATATTATATAATTAATTTGAGGATTGATCAAGCTACCCGTGACATCACAATATATAATATAAATAGGCAACCACACTTGCAATTTCCAGGAATTGCACCTTCTAGATTAATTCAATACTAGAAAGATGCAATTGGAAATTGCAAATGTGGTTGCTGTGACGCAAGTCACACTTGCAAATGAATATCGTCTTACCATTTCAATTTTACCCATTCAAGTCAATATATATATAATGTATCTCTTAGCAAAATGCAAGGATTCGATTCCCGATGAAGCCGGTCGATTTGACATATGGCCCAAGTGAGTGCCACCAAAACTGTGGGAGGAGTAGCCTGGCAAAATTAAGTTTATCTAGGATGGGAAAGAAAAAAGATGGATGGATGGAATAAAGTCGGACAAGTATACTAAGTATACTAACCACACTAATAATGACATATTGAGTCCCTCTCTTCTTTACCCTCCCTGTTCTGAAAGCACTGTTATGCTCTATTGAAAATATTTAACCATAAAAATGTAACCCAAACCCTCCTCTTTGTCCTCCCAGGCAGGGTATTTTCCTCCGCGGCAGAAGAGTTCACCTTCTACGGTGCTGAAGACCAGTGTACCAAACTGGGCAGCCGTTTGGCCACAACTGGAGAGCTGTACCTGGCATGGCAAAACGGCATGGATGTCTGTCACGCAGGCTGGCTGGCTGACCAGAGTGCCCGCTACCCCATAAACATTGCCAAGCCCCAGTGTGGAGGAGGCATGGTGGGAGTGATAACCATGGATATAGACCCCCAAACATACTCTCGATACAGCGCATGGTGTTTTCACGGTAAATCTTTTAGAGCAGCTCTCATAATGCACCATCAATCAAATTGGGGAGGAGCTACATGTGCTTCTTGGGTTTAAATCCTTTTAGTACCTTGTAGCTGAACTGTACTGTCTCGTGCTTTTGCATGCAAACTGCTAATAAAGTATTCAAACAATCAATCAATCAGTACCCATCTACTTATCATCACTATTCTTTATCTCTCAAGAGGCTCAATCTCTTAAGAGAAGACAATGTATAGTGGGCTCGATCTCTTGAAAGAGCCCAGTAATGTTTTTCACTGTTCTTTATTCTTTCAATCTTTCTTTTTTGATCTCTTGATTGAGCCTAGTTATGTTATTCTCACCATTCACCCCTCTCCATCTACAGCTATGGTAAAAATCCCAATGGAGATGCCACTCCGCCCCCTGCTGGGCAGCAGTTTGTCGGTGCCGTGCAACTTCAAGTTAAAAACAGGCAATGACCCCGAAGCCCCGTCCATGGCACCACTGTCCCACCGTATCAGGTGGACCTATGTCACAGAGAACAAGGTCACACTCATCCTGGTGGCCTTGAATGGCAAAGTTCATGTGGAGAGGGAGTACCAAGGACGTGTGACCATGGTCAACTACCCACTGGTTCCCACTGACGCCACCATGGAGATCACAGAGATGCGGCACAAAGACTCAGGAATGTACCGCTGTGAGGTGATGTATGACACTGAGGAAATCTATGACTCTGTGGACATTCAGGTTCAAGGTACGACACCAGTTCACCTTAGTTGTAAAATGTATTTAAATCCAGCATTGGGAACAGGAAATGTATGATCTCTTCTCTGCTCTCTCTCTCTCTCTCTCTCTCTCTCTCTCTCTCAGGTATTGTGTTCCACTACTACATTGACCATTACACCCTATGCTTTGAGAAGGCGAAGGCGGCATGTATTGAGAACAGTGCTTCCATCGCCACCCCTGCTCAGCTCAGGGCTGCTTATCATGATGGCATGGATCAGTGTAGCGCTGGCTGGCTGTCTGACCAGACCGTCAGGTAGGACTTTCAGTCAGACTTTAGCAGTTGTTCTGGACATCACACAAAAAAAAACCTGCACATTACTTTTGCATTACCCATACAACTATTTATTAATTTCTTGCGCCAGCAGAGCGCGCTAGTACTGCGTTCGGCTGCGTATGTAGGTAGGTATGTACCGTAGGTAGGTAGATAGCTGTGTGTGTTTAAGCCCGTAGCCCAATCAGGGACCAGCATTTCTGGTGATGCCAGTGGTGATATCACTGGCATCACTTCATGGCATCACCTCATGGCGCGCTCTGCGGGCGTGCACAAGGGGCAAGTTTGCACCTCGACAGAGTGCAGTTCTAGTTCAATTAATGCGTTTGTCCATTGTAGACATTTTACACATTATTACTTTGCCAGCATAGCCCGCAAGTAGGGTGATGAGGGCTGTCTGTGTATGTATGTACGTATGTGGATATGTATCTATGTACAGTATGTGGGTGTGTACACTATGTCGCCATATCTTGTTGACTGCGCCTTTAGCCAATGAGGGGGCAGCATTCTCGGTGACGTCACCACCAACCAACAAGTGTGACATACCCACAGACAGCCATCATCACCCTTCTTGCTCGCTCTGCTTGTTGCACTTCTGGTCGTTTTCTTCTGAAAGTGACGTGAATTACCAGACATATTTAGCTATGAGTGCACAAGACGCAAGTTAGCACCTCGACAGAGTGCAGTCTAGTTAAATATTCTGTCAAATTTTAAACTAAGCTTGTAAAATAAACTAAAAGGGCAAATGGAAACTTTGCATGATGAAAACTCCTTCTGGATTAAAATGGACGAATAAACTGGGATCTCTGTTATGCGCAAACAAACAATGCCTCTCTGAATTATTTTTATGCTTCAGTGGGCATTTTGCTTTGGAAACAATATCAGGAATTCAATCAACAACAGAATTTGAACTCACTGAAGGGCCTTGACTACTCGCCAGAACCATCAACCTATGACACACAATAAAATATATGCTTTTCCTTGTATCAACCTACAAATGCCAGTTAATTATTTGATTCCATGTGTGCTTCACTGCAGGTACCCCATCCGCGAACCCCGGGAAGGCTGTTGGGGAGACGAACAGGGACGTCCTGGAGTGAAATCATATGGAGAAAAGGAGCCCGATGAGACTTATAATGTGTACTGTTTCGCTGGGAAGATGTCAGGTACACCACTATGCTGGGAACCTTTGACGTTAGTTTTACTATTCTTGAAATGCCAGATGTGTGGGTATTATTGCATCAGGATAATTCTGTGTCATATGAGTTGTCAATTACACAACATAATAAAAAGTATGGTATGTACTAGTACACCCCCTGGACATGACTCTAGTATGTCCCCGGGATCTTACCCCCAATCCATCCCTTGATGCTGAGTGCCAAGCAGGGAGGCACTGGGTCCCCTTTTTCTCAGTCTTTGGTGTGACCCTGGTGGGGATCGACCCCCAACCTCCCAGTCTCAACCACAAGGCCACTAAGCTGGCGAATTAACCTCGCATCTTTCAAAATGACTTGCTATCTAAATCACATTCTTAACATTGAATAACAACGTAGTCGAGAGAAACAAGTCTACGGGGAAAAAAGATAAGAGCAAGTGACCAAGATACGGTATGTCATCATAGTAGACTAGCATCAATTAAAAGAAAAGGTGACTAGTCATTGTTTTGCATCTACAGTACAATGTTTTTTTTTTTTTTACATTTTTATTTTGTGTTTTTTTCCATACTTTTTTAGACATACAAGACAACAAATACAGTACAATAAAAAGCTACATTCAGACAAAACAAAAAAGAATACGACATACAAAGAAAACTAAAAACAAAATACCTGACACTAACACGACACAATAATTATGAAACAAAGAGCACATATACCATTAAAATCCAAAGTCCTATGCCACAAGGCCGTACAAGTGACTGTAGAGAGAAAGCAGCTACCCTATTCCCGTTTCCTCCATCAAATAAGAAAGATCATTGCCCTTGACATACTGAATAAAATTCCCCCATATTTTCTCAAATAGCTCTTGTTTGTTTTTGAGAGTGTATGTGATTCTTTCTAAAGGAAGGCACAAAGATAGTTCCCTAAACCACTGAGCGATGCTAGGTTTCCCTGACTTTTTCCATGAAAGGGCGATCCCAGCCTTAATTTTAAGTAATTTAATTCAATCTCAATCATCATCTCATCTCATCTTTCCCTCCCTGTTCTGAAAGCACTTCTGTGCTGCATTGAAAACCATCAAAATGTAACCCAAACCCTCCCTTCTGTCCTCCCAGGCAAGGTGATTTTCACCACATCAGAAGAAGAGTTCACCTTCAATGAAGCTGGTGACCAGTGCACCAAAC
This sequence comes from Nannobrachium achirus, assembly GCF_963921795.1. Lineage (NCBI taxonomy): Eukaryota > Metazoa > Chordata > Actinopteri > Myctophiformes > Myctophidae > Nannobrachium > Nannobrachium achirus. The sequence continues at coordinate 57,534,187 of NC_137810.1, read as the reverse complement.
TGGGCAGCCGTTTGGCCACAACTGGAGAGCTGTACCTGGCGTGGAAGGACGGCATGGATGTGTGTAACGCAGGCTGGCTGGCTGACCAGAGCGCCCGCTACCCCATAAACATCGCTAAGTCCCAGTGTGGAGGAGGCATGGTGGGAGTGATAACCATGGATACAGATCCCAACACTAACTCTCGATACAGCGCTTTCTGTTTTCAAGGTAAATCTTTTAGAGCGGGTGATTGAATGACTGCACCGTCATTAAAATTGTGGAGGACAAGAAACGCTGTTAAAACAATGAATGTTGATAAGATAGATTTAGAATTGTACAGTGTACAGTAAAAGAGCAAGGTACACAAAAAAAAGGAAACAAAGAATATATACATAAAGTGTCAAAAACAATCAACGCTCATAAGTGTAACAGCCATACTTAAAAAAAAGCAAATAGCAATACTTATCAATACAGTGCCAAACAAAAGTGTCCATAACAGTCAATGCTAGTCAGTGCTACAAGTATCTCACCGCCATGTCAATCACAAGCAAAATACTCAATACTACTAACACAAAAAAGTGTCCATTGGTCAGTGCAAAATCATCCAGGTTTGGCACAAAGCTGGAGTGAAGAGACCAGGTTTAAAGTAACGGTTCTGCAAATGTTTCCCTCCACATGTCTAGTGGAGCAGGGAGTAACATAGCTTTTTGCAGACCTCCGCTTGCTCCATGAGGGCACATCTCCAATAAGAACACGGGTCACAAACCCCCCATAGTGTGGACCTTATCGTTGACACTCATGGATTTACATTTTCCAACACAACACAGCAAACATCAACCCCACGTAAACATCATTGAATCATGCACAACTGATCCTTGAAATAATGATAATATGGTGTCTCCGACAGAGGGTGAGGTTGTTGGACAGACGGGCCACCGAGAAAACGTCACCGTGACCGTACCTAGGGAGATGGCGGAGGATGCCCCCCAACGACCCTTCATCATACCTGGGGAGACAGAGGAGGAGGCCTCCCGAGAACACGTCACCATACCTGGGGGTATGGAGGAGGATGCCCCCCAAGGACCCTTCATCATACCTGGGCAGACAGAGGAGGACGTGTTCTCCCAAGAACACGTCACCATACCTGGGGGTATGGAGGAGGATGCCCCCCAAGGACCCTTCATCATACCTGGGGAGATGGCATTGGACGAGGGAGGCTTGGGCCTTAAAGGTGTTCATATTGATGGTGAGTCAGTTGGGACCAATTTGTTATTCTAAAAGTGTTACCCATAGGGCAGGGTTCCCCAATTAGTTTTCCCCAAGGGCCGAATTATGTCTAGGGTACCAAGCCGAGGGCCACAACATTGCAAGGGGCGACAGTGGCGTTCCCACTACTCCAGCGACATTTTTCGTCGTTCTCGGGTGAAAATCGTGTATGTCCAAAACCGTTCGTTTTGAATTTATAATTTTAAAAATGATTTAAACTAGTGAAAACAGCCGATCTACAAGCACACAAGTGTGCTTGTAGATCTGCTGTTTTCACGACTTTTGTGCGACGGCCTTGTATGATTTGCGAAAAAACGTACAAATTTGGAGATACAAGATTTCCAGCCGACAACGACGATATACTAGTGTTGTTGCTGCTCTTATACCACCATTATTACTGGGGTTGGTTGGGGCCAGACAGTAGCACCCCACGGGCCGCAAATGGCCCGCGGGCCGCCTATTGGGGAACCCTGCCATAGGGGAACATATATACCGTAATACAGGTTTCTCTGTGATATTCTTCAGATATGGCAGTCCAATTGATTGCCAATGAGAGGAGCCTCCAGATTACTGTGGATGATCTTAGGAGGAGGCTGAAGGTCCTGGAAGCCTTCCACACCAGACTGAGTGCCAGTGAAAAGAAGATGAATGACCTTAACGTCAAACTGAGCGCCCATGAGAACAGGGTGGGCGACCTTAATACCAGACTGAAGGTCAGCGATGACAAAGAGGAAGCTCAGAGGATCAGGCTGGTTGCCGGTGAGAACGCGGTGGACGACTTGATGACCGAAAGTAAAGGTAATTTGAACAGGAGGATGTTCGTGTGATTGCAGGTCGGAGAGAACAGTGCTGAGAACAGAGTTGATTTTGTCGACTAAAACTATGACGAAAAATGTTTGTCGACTGCGTTTATTTCACTGACGAAACCTAAATAAGAACTAAATAAAAACTAAGCTGTGATGGCTGAAACTAAGACTAAATATATTGACAATTTCGTCAACAAAATAAAAACTAGACTAAAACGTTAGGGAGGGACAAGTGCTGAAGAGAGTCATTTGGTAGCTCTCAGGTGTTGCATGCTGAAAATAGCAGATCTACAACTCGCAGCGCGACGCGTTGTGAGCTTGTAGATCGGCTATTTTCAGCACGCAATCAAGTGTAAAATCAGTCATTACGATGGCATCAATGCCTGCCAAAATACATTTTAGTTGACTAAATCAACTGTAGATTTAGTCGCCATAAAATCTTATGATATTTAGTCGACTAAAATTAGACTAAAACTAAAACTTTTCAGGTTACTAAATTATGACTAAAACTAAACAGACATTTTATTTTATTCAAAAGACTATGACTAAAACTAAAACTAAATTTGTTGTCAAAAACAACACTGGCTGAGAAGGACTAACTTTGGTGTTAATTACTTGAGCAGAGATGATACTGTTATGATTACGGTATGAATGTAATAATGCTTGATCCATATAATTCACCATGGGAAAGCTTATAGCTTTCACTTAATTGAAACTGAAAGTAGTTATAATTGACTTGAGTGGTGATGCTGTGCTGATTTCAGACCATTTTGCTGAGCTGTCTGCCGTAGAAATGAAGCTGATTGAAATTGAGGAACTGAAGAAACCAGGTATTAATGTCCTCCTATAAATTACGTAAATCTCTGCGTGCTTGTGAGTAGTTGTAGTACTCGAGTCAATTACTTGTCTCGAGTCAAGTCTCAAGTCCAAATTTTCATGATTTTACTTGGTCTCGAGTCTCGACTCAGTCTCGGACTAAGGGACTCTGGACTCTCCCCCACTGAGTCCACTCGAGTCAAGTCACTACTTGAATAATTATGCAATGAAATAATTGTATTATATCCATATTATGAGGAGCACATTCACATTAACATTGCTGTCTGGCGCTTTTCATGAATGAATTACTACTGTGTTGTGTCAAAAATATGTACATGAAATGATTGTTTCTTTGTTCTAGAAACCGTTGCATTCAGTGCGGCTGACGGAGGAGAAGGAAGGATTGGACCCTCCCAAACTAACACCACTTTCATCTACAGAAGGATGATAACAAACATTGGCAATGCCTACAATAGCACTACAGGTAAAAGATCATGTCAGCACTGCAACATACACTTGTTTATAGATGTCTTGTCTCCACCTCTTATAAGGCAGTGCCAGTGACCAAAGTCTTTGTGTACTTTTATGGAGCACAATCAAGCTGTAGAAGTTCTGCCATTATTGAGTGCATTTCAATCCCAACAATTAATTTGTAATATCAGTGACCACTGACCACATGCCATGGACCTACAGTAATACTCCAAAAGCCTGATTGAAGCGATGGCTCCCATCATGGACACTTTTCCAAAGGGCATTTTGCAGAGGGAGAGAGAAGGGAGAAACTGAGACGAAAAGTAGCTGAAGTTACTGCCTGATTTTCACTCCTCCCCTCTGGAATGCCTCCGGGAACAACCACTTTAGCCCTGTCATGTTCCAATTTATTTTATTTTATTTTGTAACACTCCCAAGCACTCCCAAGCTCCAGACAATAGAGTCAGATGCATTGTGAGAGAAAAATGTGACCTGGCCAGACACGTGTAATGCACTAAAAAGAGAAAGGAGATTCTTAGCTTTCTGATGTTGATATCATTTCGTGATATGTGTCACTTCACGTGTCAACGTCCCACGTCCAACAATCTCTTGAATCAACAGGTATGTTCACAGCGCCTGTAGCCGGCACATACTACTTCACGTTCTTCTATCACACTGGAAGGGAACTGGCTGTGACGCTCTACCTTTACAAGAGCGATCAACGTATGACCGTCATCTCTGACCACTTCACTGGATCCGACAGGGCTCATAACGGTGGCAATGGAGTCACCCTACAGTTGCAACGAGGTCAGGCGGTGCATGTGTACATGGCTGCCGGTGTGGACGTTAGGGGAGACACCTATGGCCATACCACCTTCACTGGCTTTCTCTTACGTTAGACATTAAGAATCCAGCACCGTTTCATTTCACTTATAGGTTCTTACTTTTAGGGTTGTTTTTTATGTCAGTCATTTCAAATAACTGCAGTCCAGTATTAGCCCATTGTGTACCAACATTTGTAACATAACGAATGTTGTAAATTGACAATAAAGAATTTTATTGGAGCTGTGTGACAACATACATTGTTACAGTATATACAGTATCTGAGACTAAAACCTTTTTGACATGGTTTATAACATGGTTAATATCTACAGTATGTAAGATGAGGTGTTTTAATATGAAAATCCACTTTAAACATGTACAGCATATATCAATATCTATATCATAACATAGTAGAAGTGTTATGAAGTGAAATAAATAGCCCTTTAAAGTGATTTGCTTTATCAGCAAACCTAGAAATAAATATACAAATCAAATGCCATCCTCCCACAAGACCAAAATGTTTTTCAGATAAGATGACCAACGCTGTCTGATGCAAGGTGCTGGTAACCATCATAATCTCTGAGTTCTACAAAGCTGCTTGACACAGCCATAATCCCTTTTATGAAAAAAGAAGACATTGGTAAATACTCAATTATCCCCCACAAAAGAAATAATGTTAATCTTGGTAAGATCCTTAGGTGTATAATCAGGTACATTTCAAACGGATGTGTACCTGATTTTCTAAATTGAAACAAACATAAATGACTTTTAGTAGCCTTTCAGATGACCTGTAGTCATTTACAGTTAAACATTATACCAGCAGATGGAGACAGTCTCCTAAATCCATCCATCCTAAAGTAAAGTGTAGAGCAAGGGTCTTCAACAGGGGGTCCGGGACCCCTAGGGGGTCCTCACAGTTACTATAGGGGGTCCTCTCCTTTTTTATATTAACCACTTGAACCCTAGTGTCCTTATTATGAGAACCTTTTGCCAAAAATAGATCTACAAGCTCACAACGCCTTGCAGTGCGAGGCGGCGTGAGCTTATAGATCGGCTGTTTTTGGCAAAGAGGTTTGGTGTAGAGGGGAAATAGAGCAGACTAAGTACATAGTGAAAGGTCAACTTTATTACAATTCAAGTGGTTAAATATCTGAAACCACAAATTGAAAATATACTAATGATTGTGCTGTCAAACAATGAAACTATATTAGAATCTATGAAAAGGTTGTGGGGGTCTCTGCTTCATCTCTCTCTCAACTAAGGGGTCATTGGACTGAACATGTTGAAGACCCCTGGTGTAGAGTCACTAGTCACTGTGCATTATGGACTGTGTAAAGGCAAAAGGTACTGAAAAAATAAAACATGCACACCTGCCAACCTTTGTGGTTGAGAGAGAGAACAAGTATACAATCAAGTATACTATCAAGGGGCATGATGCAAAACAGATACCTAATAGCCCACACCCCCTAATCAAAACTGGTATAATCACTAAACAATAATAATAATATTATTATAACACACACACACACACACACACACACACACACACACACACACACACACACACACACACACACACACACACACACACACACACACACACTCTCACACACACACACACACACACACACACACACACACACACACACACACACACACACATCTCTCTCTCTCTCTCCCCCTCTCTCTCTCTCTCTCTCATACTGGTATATTTAATTTTGTCATCTTGTGGGAATGCGCACTGACTTTGAATTCCAGTCTGTTTCATGTCAGTAGCCTTAGTATCACGTCACCATACATACCTAACAGTACCTGCACTTAGTAAAAATGCTTGCATTTATATCCTGGCACATGAAGAAAAAATAGTTGAGACGGAAGGCAAAGCTCTCTGTCTACCGAGCAATCTTCATTCCTACTCTCACCTGTGGTCATGTGTGGGTCATGACCGAATGTATAAGGTCGCGGGTGCAAGCGGCCGAGATGAGTTTTCTCAGAAGGGTGGCTGGTATCTCCCTTAGAGATAGGGTGAGAAGTTCAGTCACCAGAGAGAGACTTGTAGAACCGCTGCTCCTACACTTGGAAAGGAGTCAGCTTAGGTGGTTCGGGCATCTAGTACGGATGACCCCGAGCGCCTTCCTAGGAAGGTCCTCGATGCACGTCCCACGGGGAGGAGACCCCGTGGCAGACCAAAGACCAGATGGAAGGATTATATCTCCAAACTGGCTTGGGAACGCATCGGTATACTCCCTGAGGGAGTGGAGGAAGTTGCTCGGGATAAGGAAATCTGGAAGTCTCAGTTGGAACTGTTACCCCCGCGACCCGATTCCGGATAAGCGGTTGAAGATGGATGGATGGATGGATGGAGTGTGAACGCAAAGCGTTACTATACCGGTAGAATCATGACAGTGTCATCATGGTGCTTACATTCTGAGAGGTTCTATGACAAACTGTTGTTCTATAAAACAGTTAGTAAGGGGAACAAGAAAATCTGCAAAGTAAATCGTTACCAAGAAATGTCTTCACCAATGTGTTTCTAAAGGTGTGTAATATGTACTAAAAGGTTGAAATTCAACTCCCGGGGGAAACCTCATAAAAAAAATGATTTGTGTTTGTGTCCCATTAACTTTACTATACAGGAAACCAGTAAGACTCCCTAATCGGGAGATAAGCGACCGTTGGTCGCTTATCTCCTGTCACACTGCTGACATCAGTATGACATCACACCGTACACAAATGACCCTTATATAAGACCGGCATTATCTACCGACAGATTAGTAACAAGATGTCAAAATCGTTGAAGGTTGAATCTCCAGATATGGAGATAACCAACACATCCCTCCATATATGGAGATAACCGACGAATCTCACTAAGTCTGACCTCACAAGCCCCATATTTGGACACGAACAACATATAACTCCATATATAGAGACATAGCTGCTGACATCAGTATGACATCACACTGCTGACATCAGTATGCATCACACCGTACACAAATGACCCTTATATAAGACCGGCATTATCTACCGACAGATTAGATGCAAGCAGGATCTCGACTCTGACACAACTCATCGGCTCATAAGCTGGTTCTCCCTCCATATATGGAGATAACCGACGAATCTCACTAAGTCTGACCTCACAAGCCCCATATTTGGACACGAACAACATATAACTCCATATATAGAGACATAGCTGCTGACATCAGTATGACATCACACTGCTGACATCAGTATGACATCACACCGTACACAAATCGATTTTGACATCTTGTTACTAATCTGTCGGTAGATAATGCCGGTCTTATATAAGGGTCATTTGTGTACGGTGTGATGTCATACTGATTGCGGTCATTTGTGTACGGTGTGATGTCATACTGATGTCAGCAGTGTGATGTCATACTGATGCGGAGATATGAGCAGGGCAAAGGTGTGACGTGTGACCAACGGACGGACGGCCGGTGGAGGTTTTGATACCAGTAAGACTCCCTAATCGGGAGATAAGCGACCGTTGGTCGCTTATCTCCACAAATAGGCCAAAAGTTTGTTTTACCAATTATCAAGACATACAGGCAGTTGACAGTTTGCCATGGTTACTCATTGAAGTTGAATCTCCATATATGGAGATAACCTACGCATCACACTAAGTCTGACCTCACCAGCCCATATTTGGGCATGAGCAACTTATGTCTCCATATATGGAGATATGATGACATCACACAGTCCTCAGCCGATGATGTGGCGTGATGTCATACAATACACAAACGAGCCCTACAGTATAAAGGGGCAATTCTTGCCAGGAAAGAAGCATTTCTTCGACTCAGACCTTATCGCCAGCTTATCTCCACAAATAGGCCAAAAGTTTGTTTTACCAATATAAGAGTTGGTTGCTAGGGTAAAAAACATGGTTGCTATGGTAAACAGTTGGTTGCTAAGGTAAAAAAGACACTATGGTAAACAGTTGGTTGCTAGGGTAAAAAAATGGTTGCTATGGTAAACAGTTGGTTGCTAGGGTAAAAAAACATGGTTGCTATGGTAAACAGTTGGTTGCTAGGGTAAAACCATGGTTGCTAAGGTGGTTGTTAACGTACACTAACAGACCAGCAACAACAGACTGTTGCCACAGCAACGTACACAAAGGTTCATACTGATGTCAGCAGTGTGATGTCATACTGATGCGGAGATATGAGCAGGGCAAAGGTGTGACGTGTGACGTGACGGTTTTGTGGGTCCGTTTTTAGCGCAAGGAACGGCCCTTGGCGTCCGTTTCTAGCCCTAGGAATGTTTTTCGTGCAAAACAATGCTTGCAATGGATTAAAAAACCCTAGTTTGACCCCTCACATGCTACTTAAAGCAGATTTTTTGGGGGTATTTTTTCCTTTATAGTATAGTAAGTGGATGAGACCCAGACTTTCAGCAGCTGTCAAACATTTTGCTCACATATTTGCGAGGGGCATGGGAGCTCAATTTGTTATTTAACCTTCATATTTGACTAAACCACTGAGAAACGGACCTATACTCTCACCATCACGGCAATTTCGGATTCGCCCCAACTAAAAGGATATACGTCAATTATTGTCACTTTACAATATTGTCACAGAGGGAATATATTACCTTTATATAATTTGCTTTGATACAATTAATAGCCTAATTGCGACCGTCAGGTCGCAGTTACTATCAAAACCACCACCACCTCTCTGTCCGTCAGTCAGTCAGTCAGTCAGTCTGTCTGTCACGTCACACTTTTGCCCTACTCATATCTCCGCCGACCGCCATCGTTGCCCCTATCCATGTGACATTTTCTACACACACTCCTTGCCTGCCAAACCACAACCTTCAGGACCCCCGGACCTCCACGGACCCCCAGGGACCCCCAGGGACCCCCAGGGACCCCCTGCCACCGCCGCCAAAAATTACCAAATCAACACTCCCGATTAGGGAGTCTTACTGGTAGCCATAAAGTAAGACATGAGGGGGGAAATTGACTCGTTTTTTAAGATTTAGTGAACGTTTTATTTTATTTACATTTTAGCTATAATTGCTCCAGGACTGATCTGGTTAATCAGTGGTATTTAGTAAGATCATTAAATCATCATTTCCATCATGAATGCTCATAGTACTGTTACTGTACATATTTCATACTTGCTTCCATCTGTGTTCGGCTGGTGATATATTTATGTCTGCTGTTTAACATCTAGCAGCTCTGGTACTTTATCTTCCCTGAAGCCTGCAAGATTAACTACAATGTTGAAGGTATCTTTAAGAGATACTTTTGACCTGATTTGTGATTGACACTTGACACGAGCGCTGGCGCTTTGGCATGGGATCAACATTTCCCAAAAGAATGCACAGACCTGGTTGGTTGTTTAAGTTGGTTGTCACGGGTCATTCAACTCGTTCACAGGCACATATTAGATTTACCTGCCCCCCTATGAGTAGTGAGCAAGTAAAGACTGCCTTCATGTTTTATGCTCCACATAAATGGGACAAACTTCAGGACTCGCTGAAATTGGTTCGGCTGGCCTCAATAGAGACATTCAAAGTGCTTCTGGAAGGTACACTACCCAGTGGCTGTTCTTGTTTCATTTAATTTAATATGTATGTTTGGCATCTGTAACAGTGTACTATGATTTGATTGCATGTTGTATTATTGTGTTATTATGTTCATTGCTTGTATTGTCATGTCATATGTTGTGATCAGGGTGTCCTCGAAAAAGAGTGCTTGCACTCAATGGGCTCCCCTGAATAAATAAAGTATAGAGAAAAGAAAAGTTGGACAAAATGTGGCCAAAAAGTGACGATATTTTCCCAAATATGGAGATAGACCACATGAGACTGACACAATATGTCCATATAAGGGCATTCCCAGATATGGGCTTAATATCGATGACATCAGGGTACTCCATATATGGGCATAAAAGGGACAAGGACAGATTTTCTTTGCAAGTGTGACTATTGATGACAACAGGGATCTCCATATATGGGCATAAAAGGGATTGTATGATGTCAGACATCATCATAGACGTCATAGGACTATGATGTCAGACAAGGACGGAATTAATTTGCAACATCATTGTGATGTCAGAACAGGTCAGCTATATCCTTCTGTTGAGCTGGGATGAGGTGTTACACACTGTGACCGTCACAGTACGACGCACGCACAGGATCTGGAGGTTTTTATAGTAAATGCGACGTACAGTCGCAATCGAGTCGACCTATGGTTGCAATAAGACACCAGTGTGCTGTTGTATATCAAACAGATTATCTATCTGTCTGATAAGTGAAGACTAAAGTGTGCTAAATATATTTATGGAATATGTTTCACCTTCAGGCAAATACAGGGAAAAAATGATTTGGTAGAATATTTGAGTGGACAAATGGCCCTTAGGTTCCAAGAATATCCCCTAATTTGCTACTTCCACCTTTGTTTCCTTGGGGGCAGCAACTACTAATTTACCTAATTGAAATCAGTCCAAATTGGAGTTGTTTACATTTGAAACGAGTCTGGCGTGACCTTTTCTCCTCACCGTAAATGTGCCCCCATTGAATTTTAAGGGGGAAGCGTGTGTGTGTGTGTGTGTGTGTGTGTGTGTGTGTGTGTGTGTGTGTGTGTGTGTGTGTGTGTGTGTGTGTGGGGGGAGGGTTGGGGTGGAATTCACTGCAGAGAAAATGGCAGTGTAGTGTAGAGGGGCCTGATTGCAATGGGACAGAGAGAGACATGCGCAAACCTCAATCAGCACAGCAGAGAAAGGGCCCTTATCAAGGAGTAATGGGGCCACTTGACAATCACAGAGGCACAGAACTCTTCCATTTAAAGCTGATTGCAAAGACTGAAGCCCCCCCTCTGCCCCAAAAACCACTTGACTCCGCTAGACTCCCACCACCACCACCACCACCACATGAAGCCATAGGGCCCTCCTGAATGGAATTTATAATCATTGTGTGTCTAGGAAGACTAATTGTTATTTTAAGAATTATACATTGGGCATTTAATGGTTTTAAAATGTCTGCCTTGATTACAGTGTTTACTATGGACGTTATACAATCAAATCTCACCCTCAGTTCCACTAGCTTGATTTTGCAATGACAACTAACCGGAGATGACTGTCATATTTTGTGTGAATGTAAATATGTAAGCATAATTAAATATAGAGAAATGTTTTTGTGAAAGTAATATTTACCTCACCCATGTTTAAATACATTTTGCCATTATAATCAGATAAGCCAAAAACTATTTGAAAATGAGGTGCCTTTTTGAAAAATATTTGTTGTAGCCATATTGCGTGTTATACTTTTATTATTGTCTAATTGAGATGCATACCATTTGATCATGGCCTTGATTCACATAGATGAATTAAAGATAAGATGAAATGTTATTGTCTATCAGTGTGTGTGTGTGTGTGTGTGTGTGTGTGTGTGTGTGTGTGTGTGTGTGTGTGTGTGTGTGTGCGTGTGCGTGCGTGCGTGTGTCTGTGTAAGAGAGTACCTCTATTTGCAGATAACCCTTATTTATTGATTGATTTGCACGGCATTGACACTTTACGTGTTTGCACTGCACACTGGCACTTTAATTGTAAGTGTAATATTATGTGTAATACTGTAATGTTTAGAGTGACAGAAGTATGTATGTATGTGTAAGTTTTATTGTTGAGTCTGATTGAATGCTTAACAGTACCTGGTTAAGCATGGTTAAGCCTAATCAGTAGATTGGGCTGGACCATATAGTCAGGATGTCAGAGGAGGGTTGTGATGTGCTTTTGCTATATTGCTAATATTTATGTTGAGTGTGAAGGAGAAATTATTATTATTGTTGTAGCTTTTAAGAGTTCTGTAATATATTTATGGGTTTAAATTATAGGTATTCATATGTATTTATAATGTGTTAGGGTTAGACCACACCCCTTGATTGGAATGTAGCAGTCCAGGCTCATCAGCTCAAATAATATACATTATATAAAAGGCTGCATGCCAGTGAAAAAGATGAGAGCTACAGTCTATGGATGAGAGACAGAGCTCAGGCAGTGGCGTCAGTTCAGAAAAAGGTAAGGTATGGCAACATGACTGGTGTCTTGCACGCGCGCGAAGGAGCGCATGCAAGACACCAGTCATGTTGCCATACCTTAGCAACAGGTATGATACATTTATTTTAAGAAGTACATTCTATTTTTCCCCAAAAAATTTCTATGGTTTCTTGGGCTGGATATGGCAGTCTGGAACGGTTGTTCAAGTGAAGCTAAACTTGTCATAATATAGTAAACGTGCCACGTAACCCTATAACTAAATTCGGACTAAAGAACCTTCGGGCTAATGAACCTTCGGAATTATGGGCAGTAACTTATATTCTCCCCCCTGGACCCAGGGTATGGCAGCTGCATACCCCTGCCTGCCATACCCAATTGGCAGGGGTGGAAAGCCACCATGCCAATGTTTGTAACAAGGACTGAAAGTTATATGTGATGTTTTTTGGTGAATAAATACACCTTTGGGTTAAACTCTAAGCAAGGCCTCTGCACTGCTTCCACCCACAACTCGGGCATTCTCACAGTCTGTCTGTCTGTCTGTCTGTCTGTCTGTCTGTCTGTCTGTCTGTCTGTCTGTATCTCAGGTCATTCAGGAGAATCAGCAAAGAATTCAAAATAATGATTCCTATTATTATTATTATTTTTACCCTATATGAAACTATTCTATTCATTGAAATATATTATATTGTTGATATTTCTGTTGGGGACTGGTATATGCAGGGGTTTTTATATTCTGTTGTCTGACTTAATTTCCCCACAAGGATCAATTTGAACTTGTCAGCCACCCACACACAGACTCCCAGATGGTTTAGCCTAAAAGGGTCTTTCTTTCTTTCTTTCTTTCTTTCTTTGGCTCAATGGCTCCATCTAGTGGCCAAATGTTACAATGACAGAGAAACGACAGTATAGTTTTGCTGTGTTGGAAGGTATGGGGACCAAGACCATGCAGGCCGCATTCTCGCTTTTTGTCAAAACGTTAAAGCTCTGTATTCTTAGAATCATTATTGAGTATTTGTTCAGTAACAGGGGTCTTCCATTTATCAGATTCAATTTTATATGTTCAACTTCCAATTCTAGAAATGTATTTTATGTTTAGGTTACAATATTTGGATCCGAGATGTAGGAGTAGAAGTAAAAGTATTGGAAATTGGAAATACTCAACTTGAGTATTTCCAATTTCCAAGTACAAACAAGTACAACTACCTGTAGACTACTTGAGTAAATACTTTACATCACTGCTGGTACAAGCCATCCTCACTGAGCATCGTCACGTGGTCTGCCATAGCAACGGCTAATGTCATCAGTTCCGCTCTGGGAGAAGTAGAAATGCAGCCTCTGTGCCACTGTCTGCCACTGCTGACAGAAGACAGGAGGCACTTTAGTTTTAAACTTATTATCACTTTAGATTTTCTAACGGCGAGTTTCAAACAGGCCGACGAGTGCTGACTGTTCTGTCCTGGAATCTAAAAGTGAACCTGAAATCATGAATCATCTCAACCAGAGCGGGTAAGTGCGATCGATGTGTGCATTTAAAGAAGTGAGTACAGCTAGTGAGACCTTGGGTTTGAAAAAGAGATAGATAATGGTTTATATTCTGCTTGTTTTTTTCTTTTCTGATTAATTTGCACACCCTTGTCAGAATATTGAAGGCTTCTAATTCATGCATATTTATTATGCATGCATGACTAATGCGCATTTTAATTATATTTTGTAAATTATTGTTGTTATTATTAGGCTATTATATGACAGTATATATATAAAAAAAAAAAATATATATATATATATATATATATATATATATATATATATATATATATGCATGCATAGGCATTAGTGTGTGTGTGTGTGTGTGTGTGTGTGTGTGTGTGTGTGTGTGTGTGTGTGTGTGTGTGTGTGTGTGTGTGTATAGACACATAGGTAGAACTACACATGTGGGTGGGTAACGTTTTCGCTGTCCTCGGTGTCAAACATGTATAAATAAAAAATATATTTGTCAAAAACCTTCTGAATATTGTGCAGGACATTAAGCTTTATGTGAACTTACTCAAGATTAAAACATTTAATTCCTCATTTCTTCAGAATTTTCAACCAAACATGGCAAAACTCATATGGTGTGACTGTCCTGACCTTGTTTCTCAAAGTGGGAACTTGAATAAAACTAAGAAAAAGAATTGCTAAAAAACATTTGAAAATGAATTTAGGCTAAAAAAATGTCTATTTGTGAGCCTATATCTTTTCAAAGTCAAAGCATAATGTTTTCAGTCATTTCTGATCAAAAACATTTTGTCCCCCAAACCAAAATCATTTGGTGTGACACTAGTTTGGACAAATTAAACAGGCAATTATTTGGACACCTATTGGCTAGAGAGGTCCTTCTTCTGTAAGGCTATTCAGCACTCCCAGCACAACTGCAAGACAGGTGTCTGAGGTGAGTTATGATTTTAACATTTTCATGAAATTCCATCTTGTTGAAACTTTGACAAACTCACCACTTTGGATGTCTGTTGGTGTGACACCTTTTCATTAAAAAAAGCTTAAGTTATTTGAAGTTTTGGTCATATTTCCATGTAGATCTAGGTTGCTTTGTTATAGCTAGCATGCTGTTAGCATGCTAATGTGTACATAGTAGCCTCAAGGTAAACCTAAATGCAGAAAACGTAATATGGTGTGACACTTAATCATAATGGTGTGACATGTCTGCTTGTCACGCCATATGACTTGATTGTCACACCATATGATTTATACTGTATTTAACTACAGATATAACAATAAATAACAAAGTTCCATGTTTCTTTTGTACATTTAAACATTTGTTTTAAACATTTTTACATAAAATGTAATTTAGCTTCATTCAGTGATACTTCAAATTCATCAGACAGAGCAGAAACCCCTTCACAGAAACCTTAACATATTGTTTCAATCTAAACAATATTTTCTCTTTGTCTTAAACTATACATTCCATTTTCTTTTGTCAGCTGGAAAATGACAAGTGCTGAGAGAACGAGAAAGTACAGGGAGAAACTAAACAATGACCCAGCAAGGAGAGAGGAGCCAAAGGGGCGAGACTGCATTTTCTACGAAGAGCAGGAGGTTGTCTGTGGCATAGCAGAACCGCAACAAGGCAGCCGGTTTGCTACCCTCACCAAATACGACTGGCTGATGTACAATACAGTCTAAATGTATAATCTAATCTGATCTAATACTTTTGTACTTTCACTCACTGGACTGGACAGTGGACAGTGTTAAGGTAGGACCCGAGACAAAACTAGCGAAAATAGCTGATCTACAAGCTCTCAACACGTTGTGCTGCAGAGCTTGTAGATCAGCTATTTTCGGAGTTGCGCAACCCAGCACTCTTTAGCTAGTGGAGATGTGGTGTAATGTCATGATTCCTAATTACATTTGTTCAACACAAAATGCTGTGTTCAAGTTCAGGAGACTTCGGAAAAAAGCAATTTACCTGAATGCTGAGTTCTGTTTCCACTAATTGGTGTTAATAAAATGTTGCCTTGGCTCCAAGTGTGGCTATGCGCCTTATTGTCTCTTTAGGATCCTTCTGCCGTGGGCCGGCAGAAGACTTAGGTGTGCGTAGCATTCCTGTGCACATCCTCATCATCCATCTACTACTACAATTCTTTCTTATCCCATGTTAAAGCCCTACAATAATATCCTGTTCAGAAATATTAAGGCCATGTTATCCTGGGTAATTGTTTAATCAATCAGTAAAGTTCAGTACTCACTAATAGGTAGGTTAAAACACAGTTTGCTTTGACACATGAAGATATGATCATACGGTGTGACACTAAATCATTTGGTGTGACATTCCAAATAGTGAAAAATCATACCTTTATTAATGATTAAACCAAAAAAATGTTTATGGATTACATAGAGAATATTATCAGGAAGAGTCACAAATATTTGTGTAATTTTAGAGAAAGTTTTGACAGAATACATTTAAAATATGTTGTAAGATCATGAACATGGGCCTCACACAGTGTCGATTATGAAAAAAATATACAGATATAATTAATTTTCAAAAAACTATAGTGGATCACTGGTTAGTTATGATAAAGGACTTTGATAAAGTGAGTAACTTAAGAAAGATGTACTCCATTTTCATTTTATGAACAATTATTTTCATGTCACACCATATGACGATTTTAGGCACAAGTACAACAAACTGCTGAATAAAGTCTGATTCCAATAAAATATCTAAAAACAAAATGTATTTCCATAAGGTTGAGAGTGAGTAGAACAAAAGTAAATAACTTTTATGCCTGCAATTTAAAGTTTTTTTAAAAATACATTTTTTGGGGCGTCACGTCACTGACCCATACATACATGTGTGACAGTGTATACAGTGTGTGTGTGTGTGTGTGTGTGTGTGTGTGTGTGTGTGTGTGTGTGTGTGTGTGTGTGTGTGTGTGTGTGTGTGTGTGTGTGTGTGCGTGCGTGCGTGCGTGCGTGCGTGCGTGCGTGCGTGCGTGCGTGCGTGCGTGCGTGCGTGCGTGCGTGCGTGCGTGCGTGCGTGCGTGCGTGCGTGCGTGCGTGCGTGCGTGCGTGCGTGCGTGCGTGCGTGCGTGCGTGCGTGCGTGCGTGCGTGTTTTGAATTAGGCCCTTATTAGGCAACCGCAACTGACATGTACAGTAGATGTATGATGGTAACCTCTTTGCACTCTTGGACAAGCTCTGATGACTCCATTCCAAGAGGGATCTGTAGCTTTCTAGGGCCCAGGACAAAAGACAGGGGTAGAGAGGGGCGACTGGGTTAAGTGTGTTATCCATATCTAATTCCTATGGGTAATGAGACACCGGTAATAGACCCATATAGTTGTAAGATCTTGTTGTTATTGTGACAAACGCTTGAGGAAATTAAATCTGTGTCGGAAAAAAATACTTAATTCAGATGGGCTGGACTATAGCCTATTATTGCATCCGATCTAAAGACCTAAGGCTGACACTAATGTCTTGTTAATGAGAACAAGACTGCTGTACGACAACAATACACAAATGAACAGTAGACACAGAGTTGTTGTGGTAAACAATATCTAGTTTCTGCAAACCTGGGAAATAATATTATAATTTAGTGTCCTTATAGTGGCTAATAATTTAGATATTCTTTGCATATACTGTAGGAGTATTAGGCTACTGCAGTCAGGGTAGAACCAATTTTTTTGTCTACTGGCGATGCTTTGAATTAGTCAACTAATAAACTAGACCATTGAAATAAGAGTTTCCATAAATAATGTAAACCCTGCAGGTAGGGTAGACAAACGCTAGCCAACTTGTAACAGCATTTGTCAGGTGTACGGTGTTCATTTCCCCACCTAGGCTGCAGTTGCAGATAAAAGATTGACTATCACAGGGTGTTTTTTATCTCACTTATTTCTAGACTTCTTGCAGCCTACAACAGCCTCACAGACAAACACCTTACTGGATACTTCAACAACACAAGGATAAGGAGACATCTGCAAAGAGTTGGGCTGGTACGTGAAGATGATATGGTGATGATCAGGGGCATCACAAGGGGGGGGGGGGGAGTGGGACTGAGTTACTAGGGCCCAATGTGGAAGGGGCCGAGGGGCCTTAATTATTTTATACTTTAGCTGTTGAAAAATAGCAGATATACAAGTGCGGCACAGAGTGCCGTGCTGCGCTGCGAGCTTGTATATATCTGCAATTTTTCAATAGTTAAATCACAAAATAATTGTGCGGGGGCCCGCAGTGAATCCTTATACCCAGGGCCCCGAATTTGGTGCGACTCCCCTTTTGATGAAAAATACTGAATAAACCTAGGCTAGGGCTATATAATCACAACTTGAAATTGCATGTAATGTAATAGCATTTCTATTAGCCCGATGGCATCAGATGGTTTGGGTTTCCTGTGCGAGGACAGTTTGTTACATAAATCATCGAACAAGCTAACATTAATTTGAGATTGAAATCCGTGGAAGACTAGCTCTAAACATTGTGGTATGTGCCAAACAAATTAACCAAGAAGTATTCACAAAAACTGTTACTAGCCCACATACAGATCCAATTGGTCCATTGTGCGTGTGTGTGTGTGTGTGTGTGTGTGTGTGTGTGTGTGTGTGTGTGTGTGTGTGTGTGTGTGTGTGTGTGTGTGTGTGTGTGTGTGTGTGTGTGTGTGTGTGTGTGTGTGTGTGTGTGTGTGTCGCGTTTGCATGCTAATAGATCAGCAGAAGTGGGCGTATTGTTCCCGATAAGGAGTACAGACACAAGTTGATCCAGAGAGCCCACCAGAGGCACGTCAGAGAATGTCTTGCTCAGGCCATCTTCCACAAGGTGCTAGAAATGGAGGTCAGAAATCACAGTGTCCCGAAAGCAGCCAAAACATAAATGCACAGACATTATGGATCTCTTTGCATAATGAACATAATGTCCTGTACCCCTCCCATACAGCGGGTCCATCAGATTGAGATCAAACGAAAATTGGAGGAGTTCACGAGAAGAGAAAGAGTGCATAAGATTAAGGTATATTTGCATGCAAACGTTCTGCCGCGGGACATTGTTTAGTGCATGTTCTCAAGTCATATAACATTAATAGAGCACTGCACAGCCCATATCAACCCATTCGAATGATATCAACGCACTGAATGGGAATTTGTCTTTTCAGAGCTTTGAATGGTGCAGTAGCTGATAGGGCTGTAATCTAGCCCTGTTTTAGGGATTCGAACTTCGGGGGGATTTTCCGAACGGACTATCGAACCTTAGATGGTTCGTTCAATTGAATAAAAACCGAACGTTCGAACCATCGAACGTACTGCACCTTTAACCAGCTAAAACAGTGTAGGAAATGTTTTAAATGCGCTGTTTTATCCATTGAAAACGCGTGGATGCGTGGCCGCATTAACACCTAGGCTAACACTTGGAAAAGCCAACCCAATCGGAGAAAATGTTGCACAGTTTGTTGACGGACAGGCTCAATGTATAGCGGAGTTGCACGGATGATGATTAGACTTGGTGACTGCGTCGGAGCGCGTCTCGTTCGGGCTAAACTGGTCTCGATGTTACAACCCCAGAACTCGCATTATAGATCCTTTAGGAGGTTGCAATGAAATCCATCTTTGCTCATGCTTAGGAGAAAGGCTGTTTAATCTTTGGGTGCGTGGATGGCTGGGTGTTCGCTCGCTGTTCAGAGCACACACCAACACACACAGCTGCTCTCACTCTACTGTCAACAAGTGTGTGTCAGCGAGGCGCTGTAATGGTTCGCGGCCCCAAACAGGAGCGGAGGACGGTCGTTGATCGCTCCAAGCTGTTCTGGTGCATTTTATAACTACTATAACGGTCACCATTAACTGTTTATTGTTTACCGGTAGGCCTAACTTATTTCGTATTTGGCTATCTCTACTACTGTGATATTATGATTTCTGAATAGGCCTATCACATTCTGATAATTATTTTTCGTGTAAAAAAAAAGAAGAAAAAAAAAAAAGAAAAAAACCTGAACCCATTCATTTCGAACTTCGATTGCCAACGTAACGAACGAACGTTCGAATCCCCGAAGGTTCGCTTGCAGCCCTAGTAGCTGAGATACTGCTACCGTGTAGGTTAATCACACCATTGATTGGGAGACAAATGACCGACAGGGCTCAGGAGCTCCTTCGTATAAAGTATAGGAGCTCCTCCGTATAAAATATAATCATTGACCATGACGGAGGCGCGCCGTCTCAGGAGACCTTGAGCCGCAGGAGACAACGCTGAACGAGCAGTAGCGAATGAGTCGCCGCGTCGACCGTTGCGAAGTTCGCATGAGCCGACTCGGTGCCGTTAGAAGTTGTAAACCAGGGGGCCAGAATCGTAAATCTTCATTTCCCCTTTTGTCAACCCACTGAATGATGACAAAAACCTGCTGCCATCAACGCATTGAATGGTGACAACGACCTACTGGTAGCTCAGTATCTCGCCTATGGCACCATTCAAAGGTCTGAAAAGGCATGACAAATTCCCATTCAGTGCGTTGATAGCATGCGTAGCTGCTGCCCATAAAGTCCTTTTTCCAGAGCGCTGCCGCGTAACTGCGGTGTAAAAAAATCACCCTTACACACATAAGTGCCGCTTGACACCGCCGTTTTGGTTTCCGCTCTGAGAAATCGGTCTATAGAGAGTTTATTTGAACATTTCAAAGTGTTTTAATGTTGTGCTGTGGGTCACTTTGTTTTGGTAGTTGGATCGCTCTAAAAGGTATGAAGAAGAAGCCATCCGCATTCTGTCACCGCGTCCGCCCACAGGACCCAGGAGCGGCCGCAGACAACACTCTGGGCCAGAGGGGGAACACACCGAGTCCTCAGAGTCTGTGAGTCCATTGAACAGGTTGCTGTAGGCATTTCATATCGTCGTTGTCGGGTGGAAACCTTGTATGTCCAAAACCGTTTGTTTTGTATTTATCATTTTTAAAATGATTTAAACTAGTGAAAACAGCCGATCTACAAGCACACAACGCCTCGCACCGCGAGGCGTTGTGTGCTTGTAGTTCAGCTGTTTTCACTACTTTTGTGCGACAGCCTTGTATGATGAAGCAGTGCTTTACTTTGCGAAAAAATTGAAAGATGTGAAACTTGGAGATACGAGGTTTCTGCCCGACAGTGACGATATGGAAGTTTATTTTAATGTATCTACCCAGTAATAAAACACAAAGAAAAACAAGTCTATGTGGGTGTGTGAGAGGAGGATATGGCTTTGATAAATGGTCTTAGTCACCAGCTGAAACACATTGTATAACTGTTGATGTTGGAGTATGGCTGTGTATCTTTCTGATCATTCATGTCCAGTCGTGAAATCAAGATCCGTTTCAAACACACCTGACAATTCATAGACACGATTGATGCCTTCAGCTTAGTCCATGACATTCTCATGCATGATGGATGTCTGCCTATGTTGGAATTCCTTATCTTCATGCGCTGACAGCTGCCTGGTTTATGTCGACACTTGTCTGTCCTGCTGTTTGTTCTGTGCACGGAGGAGGGTATTAAAAGTCAAGTTAGAAGTGTTTTATCACAGCTTTTGAAATACTATATAAGAAAGAAGTCACAGATCCTAATGGCTGAACAAACACATGACAACCTGACGCACGCCTGGTTTTGATCCTTGTGTTTACATTGCTGAGGCTCCAGTGTGCAAACATTGACCTCCCAACATGTTGGGGCTTGTTGTGGTCAGTTGACCTTGTGGAGCTCATATAACTCACGTCCCATTTCTCATAAAACTGTTTATATAATGTTTACGTTGAAGTATGGTCGCTTAATAAAAGTGTCAAGCTGCACCCAACACCCATGTCTACCAATTGCTCCAGGGATAGCCTACGAATGCATTCAAGATTCACGGTAGCTTATTGTCACATACTGAAGACAGTGAAATTATTGTACTTCTTCGAGCTTCCTCAACAGTGAGGATAACAATAAACATACGTAAAATTGTGTTTACTGCATATATAAAGATAGAGAGAGAGAGAGAGCGAGAGAGAGAGAGAGCACAGCCACAACATTATAAAGTGCAGTACAATACTGAAATAAATAGTAATGAAATAGCAATAGGCTACAAAATGTCATAGCAGCTGTAAAGTACATACATCTGTAAACTATTGTCCTTTTACAGCCCATATCAAATTCTTTGTTCAGAAGTCTTAGGGCCGTGGGGATAGAAAACCTTCCTGAAAACTAACATTGGCAATGCGCCAACATGTCGTGTGTGCAACATGTCGTTGTGGTCCTTTTGCGAAACACAAGAAGTGATAATGAGAGTGTACTGTAATTAACAGCAGAGTGCTCGGTCTGCTGGTCGCATCATGTCTTCCAGCAGGGACGTGCAGAGAATGTCAGAGAGGCAGGGGCTGAAAAGGGGCATTTTGGTGAAAATATCGAAAATAGCAGACCTCCAAGCTCACAACGCGCCGCAGTGGGGCCGGCTATTTTCGGGGCTTTTTTCGGCTATTTTCGGTGCTTGATACCACACTGAACAAAGCATAATCAAGTCAATACTGGAGATGTGGTGTACAATACGGCATGGATTTCTACACAGAGAGGGCAATTCTTTTAACATAAGATGCTGCATTCAAGTTCAGGAGAGTTTAGAGTCAGACAAGGCATTTTCATTTCTTCCACCTTAGTAAAAACTGCATTCACATGGTCTAGAGAGGGCACTTTTTACACGCGGACAAAAGGGCAGGGGCTGAAGCCCCCTTTGATGTCTCTGTGTGCCCGTGCCTGATTGTGGTTCCGCGAGTACTTTGTGAAACATCAGAAGTGACAATGAGAATGTAATGTCGCACCGTGTCCTCCAGCCAGGATCGTCTCGTCCCAACACGGCCCCAGGGAAGATGCAGAGGCCTGTGCGACTGAAGCCGATCCACAGCAACAGCACCACGGCCTCCCGCCGGCGAGGCTCGCCTTACAGACGCCACGACTCCTCTAATGAGACGGACGCGGACCACACGTTCAGCTACACCGTAAGACCGTCGGCTCGCTGGATTATGTGTCACACATAAATAAACTCGCACACACACTCAGGGGTGGAAGAAGTACTCAGATTCCTTTTACTCAAGTAAAAGTAGCAGCGCCGATGAATAAAATATTCTGTTACAAGTTGCATTGAACTAAGTTGTTTTTGACATTTTGTCTTGAGTTAACTGATATGCCGGTCATAACGCGTCTCGTTGTAGATCAGCTATTTCCGAATAGCTGAAGTATAAAATATGTTTTGTAGTAATAACTTAAATCTGCAAGGTAACTAGTACTAAAGTTTTCCAAAGATTTGCCTCTGAGATGTGGAGTAGAAGTATAATATTAAAATATATATAAGTAAACTGAAAAAGTATCTAAACATTTTTACCTAAGTAAGCACTCGAGTAAATGTACACGCGCACCCTGACAGATAATACGTATGTAGGGCTGTCACGATATGACATTTTACATGACGATTAATTGTCACTCAAATAATTGGCGATTGACGATTTAATTGTCTATTCGTCGTTGATAATTACATTTCTGTTTGGCTTTTAGGCTTTGAAGTTGCATATGGTAGATATGATACATGACCTAAATATACAAATACATTACTGACATATTTGACAACTTAGTACTTAAAATATAACATTGATAGTGGAAATAGCCGATCTACAAGCTCACAACGCGTCGCTGCTATTTCCACTATTTCTGACATTTTTCAACATTCACGATTATGACGATTATGACAAAATAATTGCGATAATGTCAAATAGTCACGATTAGACGATTATGTAATAATTGTGACAGCCCTATAACGTATGTATTTGTAATTACTTTTGAATGAATTCATCCCAAGATGGACAAGGAGCCCCAGAGGCATCGGACCGTGACTGACCTCTCCCGTGGGATCTCCCCCTACTGTCTCCCTGTCATCAACAACTTTGTCACTCCCGTCCCTCCGCCCACCAAGAGGAAAGAGAGGGGACTGAGGGCCAGCGGGACCCTCAGGGGTCGCAGACTGCGCCCCACCACCGCACCACACGCACCTGAGGTGTGTGTGTGCTTAGCAAACAGGCATGAATCTACTTGTACTGTGTACATGACACGAGTTAGAATCCGACTCATCAGGTGTCGTGTTGCTCGCTCTGTCTGCCTCTCCGTTGTACTAACAGAAATGTGAAAAACATTATTATTACATTTTTTATAAGTTCTTTCGACATAATATCTGCTCCATTGTGGATCTGAGGAGAACTTTAGCCAAAAATAGCAGATCTACAAGCTCTCAGCGCCTCGCGCTGCGAGGCGTTGAGAGCTTGTAGATCGGCTATTTTCAGCAAAGAGGTTTGGTGTAGAGGTCAAAAAGAGCAGACCAAGTACAGAGTGAAAGGTCACGTTCACTACTCGACTGGATTCTCGACTGTCTCAACCGATTATAAATGTGGGGTCCAAATTAAATTCAAGACTTTACTCCAGACACAAAAATTAAAAAAAAAAACATTCATGCAGTAAATAGAGGCGGACTCTCCAGTGTTTACGCAGCCAGGAAGAGTACCGGAGACAGCTCTTCCCAACGATTGAGTATACCTATATATCCCAATAATACTGTTCCGAGACTCAACCAGGCGAGTCATGAATCCATACATAGAGTGCCTTAAAGGAGTAGTTCACCCCCAAAATGACTTTTTTTCTATTGATTACTCATGCCATGGAGACTAGAGTTCAATAATATTTTTTTGTTTTTGTCGCATTCCTAAGACAAAAATTTGATAACAATAAATTTACCCCCATTCGTTCCGGATGGTGACCCGTTTCGAAACGGGTCACCATCCGGAATCAATGGGGGTAAATTTACTATTTACTCATTTTTGTCTTAGGAATGTGACAAAAAACAAAAAATATTATTGAACTCTACTCTCCATGGCATGAGTAATCAATAGAAAAAAAGTCATTTTGGGGGTGAACTACTCCTTTAAGAGAGCCTCGCATGTTTGCATTCCATTCCACACGTTACAAACAGGTGACTGGCACTATGCCATCTAGGGACCTTATAGTAGAATCCTCAGGGTTTCATTGTAGGCCGCTTTAAGCCTCCGCATGCTACATTTTATGTGCAGATTGTGCACCACAGGAAAGCTGTATACAGGGGAGTGCAGAATGCTTTAAAAAGTGCACACTTGACAGAACCTGAACACATACTGCAGTGGTTCTTAA
This sequence comes from Nannobrachium achirus, assembly GCF_963921795.1. NCBI lineage: Eukaryota > Metazoa > Chordata > Actinopteri > Myctophiformes > Myctophidae > Nannobrachium > Nannobrachium achirus. The sequence continues at coordinate 57,509,335 of NC_137810.1, read as the reverse complement.
CCTTTTCAGACCCACAAAATAATCATATTTTAACTTGGGACCCCCCCCACCCTGACAAGCGCTAAGAGTTGAGGCATTACATTTTGTATAACACGGTTCTATCGTGAAAATAGCAGATCTGCACGCCTCGCGTTGCGAGTCGTTGTAAGTCGTTGTTGGCTATTTTCACAATTTCTGCCTCTAATATTTGACAATTTGACCAATATTTAATTTGTCATTTCAGCGGTATTAGAAGTCCTTATAAATTGTCACTTTAGAAATGTGCAGATGCCCTCTATATACACTTAAACTTTTTGTTGGTTTGTTTACTGTTGAGTGAGAAAACAATGTTGCACATTAAGTTAATCCTCTGGGGACCCTCCAAAATCATTTGGGGACCCCCCCCCTGGGTCAGGTTGAGAACCACTGACAAACTGAACCTGCTAAGCAGCATATTAGCCTGGTCATAAAGTCTCTGTAACACTCCCAAGAATCACATTCCTGTGCTTTCCCCGCCAGGAATCACCGATGCTGAGGACCTCTGTGCACCAGAGCCAAGTGTGTGTCAACATGGTGTACTTTGGGAAGACGGTGCACCTCTCCCACGACCTGATGGACTTCAGAGATGAGGTCAAAGTCTTCCAGCAGCACTGCGGGGGGGAGAACCTGTGTGTGTACAAGGGCAAGCTCCGCGAGGGAGGTCAGTGTGCATTGCGTGTGTGCGTTTGTGCAACGCTGTGGAAAGACTTCTTGCAGTCGTTAATCATAAAGATGCATACAAATACAACCACATAACCCAATGGGAGGCTGTTGCATAATAGCTTACATTTTTTTAAATCCCCTACAAAAAACGATGGCCAGTTAGAAAGGTCAGAGTTTCATCAAGGATTGGTCAAAGTGTCCTTGAGCAAGCACTTTTATTGACCTATCATCAGGAAATGGAAAATGTTTTTTAGAACAACACAATACTGCCTCATCAAAGTTGGTATGGCGACTTTACACATTGTCAGATACTTGAATGTGTCCTTATATTATCATTCTTACACAAATACAGCTCAAGTGGAGTTAAAAGGTTTTTGACCATTAATGTGGAGATAGTGTTTTTTTTGTCCATCTAACTTGGCCATTCTAATCAACAGAGGACAAACCACCTAAAGTTAGATGGTTCGACCGGCAGCTTTAGGATCCAATGGAGTTAGGTGGTTTGGTGAGAAGCGCTTTTTAAAGGAAACTAGGTATCTTTAAGACTATTTATATACATTCTTTAGCAGTCATTTCCCTTTATCGGTCACTATATTATTGTGCTGGGGTGTTTCCTTGCAGAAAGACACATAGCTCTGTCTCTATTCTGCCTGTTTATGTTGACATTCATCCCTTGGAGGGATGTAATTGTCAGGGGGAACTGGCCAGAGCTCTTAATTGTTCCCTTAATTGTTGTGAGCTTGTAGTTCTGCTATTTTCAAATATTTATGTACTTTTACTTTTAGTACTTTAAGTACATATTGAGGCCAACACTTTCATGTATTTCATCTTTTACTCAAGTACATTTAGAATTCTGGACTTTTACTTGTAACAGAGTATTTCTATATTGAGTAAAGAATTTGAGTGCTTTTTCTACCACTGATCGCCACCAGATACGTTCCAGTTCATATCGCGGCGTCACAGAGGCTTCCCGTTCAGCCTGACGTTCTTCCTGAACGGCCTGCAGGTGGAGCGTCTCAGCTCCTGCTGTGAGTTCAAGCACAAGAAGGGCTCCAGGCTGGGGGGCCGGCACGGGCACTTTGGCTTCACCGCTGTCGAGGGGGCCTCGCCCTGCTACAAGTAAGAGAAGTACCAATGATGTTGTTATTTTTAGTTATCAATTGTTTTTGGAGCCACAGTGGTGCAGTCAGTAGCGCTGTCACCTCACAGCTAGAAGGTCCTGGGTTCGATTCCCGGCCGGGGCAAGCTGTGGGCGCTGGGGGTGTGTTCTCTCCTCCAAGTCATCAGCGCCCACCCTAGGTGGGCTTGGCCAAAGGGCCTTTCTGTGTGGAGTTAGTTTGCATGTTCTCCCCGTGTCCCCCAGGGTAGGTACCCTCACAAAAAACATGCAGTAATCCTGGTCTATATACTGCCAGCCGGCCAGAGGGAGGCAGAAGTAATAGCAACGATGTCTCAGAACTACCACTGTCCAGTCCAATACACCAACTGCTTCAATTAACTTTATTGACTTAATCAACAAGTAGTTCTCCTACCCGACCCCAGGCTTGAAAGTTACTACGACTACTACATACTCTACCATATTACATATAGAAATACTCTACCTTACAGAATGGTTAAAATGACAAATTATTAATTAAAATAAGTCCTGGATTGTAGCTTCAATATCTCAAATGTGTGCAGTCAGTGCAGACAGAGGTTTGCCTACAAAAGGACATCATCGGTTGAACCATCTGTTCTCCAGGTGTATCATAGCTATGGGGTTGGACAAGAAGCCCACTCCTCCTCCAAAGAGGATCAGGGAGGACAGAGGGCTCCCCAGTCCTGAAGACCGCGCCACCCAGCACACTCCAGAAATGGACAAAGAGAGTGAAATCCCCCCGAAAGACACTGCTGTCCACACAGAGCCTGAACCAGCCAGCCAGCCACGGGACACGGAGAGCAAAATCGAAGAAGATCTACCACCGGAGGAGGACAAAGCCAGAGATGGTGACTGACATTGAGGCTAGGGCTGTCACGATTATGACATTTTACATGACGATTATTTGTCACTCAAATAATGGCGATTAACGATTTGATTGTGTTTTTGTCGTTGACAATTACATTTCTGTTTGGCTTTTAGGCTTTGAAGTTGCACATGGTAGATATGACACATAACCTAAATATACAAAGAAATTAATGACATATTTGACAACTTTATGCTTAAAAAAGAACATTGATAGTGGAAATAGCCGATCTACAAGCTCACAACGCGTCATGATGCGACGCGTTGTGAGCTTGTAGATCTGCTATTTCCACTATTTTTGAGTTTCTTTTTTTATATATATGAACATTTTTCAACATGGAAACGATTATGACGATTATGAAAAATAATCACGATTATTTCAAAAAAAAATCACGATTAGACAATGATGTAATAATTGTGACAGCCCTAATTGAGGCTTTAACTTTAACAATGTTATATGAAAGTCAAGATTGAACTCTATTGAGAACATTTTATTTTTATCCCATGCTGTCTGCATGCCAAAGCATTTCTAAATGCATTTCTGAATGTTGCGTTTCTCTTCCTATAGATTATGAAGAGGACTTTGAGGCAGACGACGAGGGACCTGCTGAGGATTGCGAGGTGAAAGAGGAGAAGATATCTCCGGCCAGAGAGAGAGATGCCTCTGACGTCGAAGAGGACAAAAAGGAAGGTGGGTGGAACCGGTCCGTTATGCAGATACATTTGAATCACAATATTAAAATGATACCGTATGAGAGTAATATAGTTCATAAGGATGACCAGGTGGTTAAGGCTTTGATGTCCTCTCTGGTTTGATTCCCGAATCCGGGCTTGGCAATCTAGTCCACCACCGAATTGCATGCTATGGCCCCTATAGTAAAACAGCATTTATTGCCCTCTAGTATCAGTCAGAGGGCAACATGGTATAAAGATGAATTCCTGGTTGGTCCTCCATGTGATATTTTTACTGAGCCAGTTTCCATAGTTAAATTTGGATCATGCACTAAGGTGGCTTAAGAACTCCCTCAGCAGTGTGACTTGCTTCTTAGACTGAAGAATAAAGATTGGAATGTCTAAGACTCTTTACCTTCCTTGGCTGTGCTCAGCTAACAAAACATACTGAAATGAAAAGAATCCACCATGGTGGAAAGAAGCAGCACCAACAGGGGTGTCCGGGACCCCTAGGGGGTCCTCAGAGTTACTACAGGGGGGCCACCAAATCCTTGTGATAGGATAATTATTTTCAATTAAAACCTTTGAACCCTCGCATCCCTATTCCCTAAGATAAAGACACAGAGGAGTCGAAACAACACCCTGATGAAAATACTGAGGTGGCGGACAGCAAAGAATCAGCTCCCGACGATGAAGAGAAGGTTTTGGACATGAATGAAAAAAATAATGACACCGTGAATAGTTTGAATGAGGTGATTGCTACTTCTGAGTCTTCACAGCCTGCAGCTGTTGATTTGGACAAATCTGACAAAGAGAAAGAGAAGTCCAGTGCACCTTCTGACTCAAAAATAGAAACATTTACAAACTCAGAGGCGAACGCCACTAACGATGCTCCTTCTGCTGTGGACGGAGACACTGCCGCAGACACTGAGGAAGCAGGCAAGCCCTCTGAGGAAGGGGCAAGTGTGGTACTCAAACCTCAGGCAGAATCAGCACAGCTTATAGACAAGGCTGCAGATCAACCAAAGGAGAGTGCCTTAGGCAAGGAGGGAGATGTTCCAGAGCAGACTGCTAAAACAGAGGGAACGAATGTAACTCCAGATTCTTTAGAGTCCTTGGAAATAGAAGACAGCAGAAATCTAGTCACAAACTGGGTGACACTGCATCAAACAGCCAATTTATTTCAGAACTTCATTGACCCTATAGAGGTAGAATCTGCAAACACTACAGTTCTACAAAGATCAATTCCAGTTGAAATGTCAGAGGGCAACATGGTATAAATGACTCTGACCGCTAACTTACTTTTCCCTGAAAGGGTTGCTGTGGCGTCTTGCTGTGGCACCCTTTATTGCTTAAAAAGAAAAATTCATTTGCACTGACTTTGGTCACTTATTTTTGGCCCTGCACAGGGGTCTAGCGCATTGTAACGGGGACAGACTCCCGCGTGTTACCGGCTGATACCGACAATAAGCCACTCCCGACCTACTTACTATTGGGTTGTGTTGGTTGAACTGAGTACTATTGCTGTGTTGATATGGCGGTGAGATACTTGTGTTGCATTGACTAGCATTGACTGTTATGTGCACTTTTTGTTTGGCACTGTTTGTTAAGTTGGTATAGCTTTTTTTGTGTGTGACGTGTCACTTATGAACGTTGAATGTTACTACAGTACTCTTTTTCTTTTTGAGCGGTGGTAAACCGCTTCATAGAGTGGCTATGCGTGTGTCTGTAGCCTTTTTCCTCAGCAAACGTGTTGTGTGTAGCATCAGTGATGTCATCATCATGTGTCTGTAGCCTTTTTCCTCAGCGTTTTGCCATAGAAAACGTGTGTGTGTAGCATAGCCTGTACATCCTAGACTCAAATCCTAGTCTGATGACGTTATGTAAGCACGACCACCGCTCACTTCACATTGGGTGTGATTATTTCTTTGTAACTTGTAACCTTGAACTGCTGTGCTGCCTCTGGGCAACTGAATTTCCCCCTGTGGGATAATAAAGGTATCTATCTATCTATAAAGATGAATTCCTGGTTGGTCCCCCATGTGATATTTTACTAAGCCAGTGTCCATAGTTAAATTTGGATCATGCACTAAGGTGGCTTAAGAACTCCCTCAGCAGTGTGACTTGCTTCTTAGACTGAAAAATAAAGATTGGAATGTCTAAGACTCTTTACCTTCCTTGGCTGTGGGTGCTCAGCTAACAAAACATACTGAAATGAAAAGAATCCACCATGGTGGAAAGAAGCAGCACTGCAAAATAAACTGTTAACCATTTATCTTATTGTATAGAATAATCTATGAAAGTATTTTTAATCAGGGGTCTTCAACAGGGGGTCCTCAGAGTTACTACAGGGGGGCCACTAAATCCTTTGAACCCTCGCATCTCTATTCTGAGGAGAACCTCTTAGTGAGATTTTCAGCAAAGAGCTTTGGTTTAGAGGTCAAAAAGAGCAGACCAAGTACAGAGTGAAAGGTCAAGTTTACTACGTATCGACGATTGAAATGGCTAAATGTCTGAAAAAACATTAACACAATCCAACATAGACTGGTGACAGTGCTGTCAAACAAGTCGATGAAAATCTGCATAACGCATTTATACAATATGTAGAGGGGGTCCCTGTTTCATCTCTCTCTCAGTTAAGGGGTCCTTGGCCTGAAAACGTTGAAGACCCCTAATCTAAATCATTCCATCTTCCTTACGTAGGGGACAGACGGTCTCGTTCCGCCTCCAGCTCCTCAGGCAGTGACAGAGAAGACAGCGAAACGGAGGCCCACAACAAAGGCGCACAGACAGCAGAGCAACCTAAAGAACCAGAAGGCGACGCTCCCGAAGTTTACCAAGAGGAAGCCCCAGCTGTTCCACCCGCCGAGGAAAAAGACGAACATCCGGCCGCGCCAGACACCAGAGCGGCTCAGAAAGACTCCCCTGTTCCTCCGTTGACCATTGGCTCGCCCAGAGCCAAGGAGTCGGGATCGGAGGGCAGCCCCGGGGAGAGCACAGAACTGGAGGTGTCAGACACCACCAGTGCTCCCTTGGCGAACGGGGGCAAAGTGGACAACAACACCGTAGGAGCCGTTGAGCAGGGAAAGGAAGCTGATAAACTGATAGATGAGCACACCGAGGAACAGGAACCCGAGAGGGGTAAGTATGCCCCAGTTCACGCAGACCGTGTGCCGTCAGAGCCTTCGCCTGAGTGAGACAATTGGATCATGTCTGCAATACCAATACCTTTGAGTGTTTATGTGGGCTTTGGGAAAATTGTGTCATTGTTTGTGTTTGATGTGCATGTAAAGATCAAAAAGAAGAAAGTCAACAAAAACAAATAGCTCGATAACAATACTGCGCAAAGCACGTTTTGACCACAAATTTGGACTTTTCTTTTTGATCTTGAAACTACTTTTGTCCTGCATTTGCAATGAAAGTGTTTGTATTGTATTTCAATTATGCATGAAAAGCATTTTTATGAAATATAAGTGTGTCAATGATCTCTTTAAATGTATTAAAGCTGCATGTAGTTTTATAAAAAAAACATTTACAAATGCCTGAAACTTATAAAGTGACCTTCTCAAATCAAATTATTAGCCAGATGACTAGTATGCCACAATACATTTTTCATAATGTATAGAGATCTAGAATTATACCAATGAAGGACGTCTTCCTCCATTTTCAACCTGTCTTCATATAATTGCTTAGTTTTGCTTATTTTGTAAAAAGTTAATTTGGTATATCCATCTTTTAGTCAAACTCGCAGCGACTAGCACGACTGCACTTCTTGAGGGGGCACCAAAACAAAGCGACCCTGCTTCTTCTGCCTGTTGCCGGTTTAGGCCACGTCTAGACCGAATCACACGGCCTGTCTAACTCTCAAATACCTTATTTTATGCTTTAACTTTAGAAAAATAGCAGATATACAAGCTCACAGCGCGACACAGAGTGCCGCGCTGCGAGCTTGTAGATCTGCTATTTTTGAAAAATCTTGAAAATGTGTGCAAGTCTTTAAATATCTTTGACCCGATCTTTGACCCGACTTCTAAATCCTTCTTCTAAATCAGTGGTTCTCAAACCTTTTCATGTCAAGGACCCCCAAAATTACAGGTATTTGGCCTGCGGACCCCCATCTCAAAATATGTTGTTCCAGGGACCACCCAGAAGCAAATATTTGAGTTACACATGTTCGCTTTCAAATAGATATATTGAAAGACTTGCAAAATAAAAAATCATGATTTTTCAAAAATAGCAGATCTACAAGCTCGCAGCGCAGCACTAGGTGCCGCGCTGTGAGCTTGTATATCTGCTATTTTTCACTGGTTAAAGCATTCAATAATCCTAGGCCTAAATGGGTTAAAACGAATACCAGGCTTACTTGGTCTATGTCTCAGAGGAGGGCTGTGGGCAGTTTAGACCCGCCTAGCAGTAACATGTACAGGCGTACATACAGTCAAAGCCAGATATTATTATTTTTGTGCGGTTAGCACCGCTCAAAAATACAATAAAAAGTTTGAAATCTTGTTTGAAATGACCAAGCCCGACTAGGGACTATTGATGATGTCACTGCTAGTGTTTGTGAACTGCCCACAGCCCTCCAAGTTGACAAAAATTGTGTCGTATTATGTGAGGACCAATTATATGAAGACAGGTTGAAAATGGGTGAAGTCGCCCTTTAATCTTTTTTTTTTTTTTTTTTACATTTGAGATATATTTCATCCTTACACTAACAGCTCTATTAGGCACTTGTAAATATTTGTTGTATTGTTATTAATTTGTTTTTAGTTTGTTTAGTCTTTGCATGTTAATCATTATTTTTTTGCATGATTTGCTGTTTTTATTCTTCATAAGATTGGCACCTATGAACATTAAAGTAATTTCATTTGTGGTTTGATATTCCATTCTTGATTTTTTTGATCATGTTTAAAAACCAATCATTGCATTTGATCAAAATCATTCATTCCGACTCACTCTGTGTGGCTTGTAATAAGAGAGTCCAGCTTGTGCTGTGAGATGGGACTGTGGAATGATTTCACTGCATGTGCCGTGTTTCTTTCTGTTTTCCATGTTTAACCCAAGCCAAGTCTGTGCAGGAGAAAGTCGCAGAGGCTATTCTGAAGGAAGCACAGTGCAGTTCAGAGCCGGAGCTGAGCGACACCACCACTGAAGAGGAGGAGGAGTCCACAGAGAAACGTCAGCAACGGGACAACAATGGTACCACAATTCATGAAACCTAACTGTGCAGTAGATAGATAAACGCTGTGTTTTACTTAAAATGTCCACATGAAGGCTGAATAATAATCCTTGAATAGAACACAGGATGTCCCCACATTCCTGTCCCCGTTTTCTTACTGCACAAATACTGTCATTTGTCCTTAACATAATCAACAACTTACAATAGTATACAATATATATATATATTTTCTTTTTTCCCCCAAAACAAACAAACCAATCCAACTTCTCCTTGCATTCACAGATGCTGTGCCAGAAAAAGTGGTGAACTGTGAGGCGAGTCCTGTCGCTGTAACATCTGAACCAGCTGAGGATAACAAAGAAAACACGGAAGAGAAAGAATTATCCGAGGACTCTGAAAAGAAAACAGTAGATGACAAGACTTCAGAACCCCAGTCACACAACGAAGAAAAACCCACTGATACTGAGATAGACGAGGAAAAGAAAGAGGGAGAAGAGAAGGTCACTGAGACAGAATGCACTAAAGAGGATGAGTCACCTCCATCAGAACAAGAGAACAAGGCAGAGGAAACAACAGCGCAGGATAAAACAGAGGTAGTGGAGGTGGCAACGATTGAGTCGACAGAGATGAAACCGGAGCCCCAGGAAGACCTCACATGTGAAGAGACACCTGTAGCTGATGCAGAGAAGCAGGGAGATGGGGAGGCGGGCCCTGGAGGCCCTTCAGAGGGGAGCGGAGACGCCACAGTTCAGGCCAAGAAGTCAGCAGACACAACAGAGGTAAAGGCAGAAGATGAGGTCCTAACAGAGGATGGGAAGGAGCAGGCACCAGAGGAGGCCCTGGGAGCAGAGGCCAATAAGGAAGAGAGTGTTAAAGACAATCAGACAAGTGAGAAGGCAGAGGAGGAGAGTGAAAAATCCATAAAAGAAAATGTAGAAGATACTGAGGTAACGGACAGCAAAGAATCAGCTCCCGAATTTGAAGACAAGACAATGAATGAAAAAAATAATAACACCGTGAATAATTTGATTGACAAATCTGATGAAGAGAAAGAGAAGTCCAGTGCACCTTCTGACTCAAAAATAGAAAAATATACAAACTCAGAGGCAAACGCCTCTACTAACGATGCACCGTCTGCTGTGGATGGAGACACTGGCGCAGACACTGAGGAAGCAAGCAAGCCCTCTGAGGAAGGGGCAAGTGTGGTACTCAAACCTCAGGCAGAATCTGCACAGCTTACACACAAGAGTGCAGATCAACCAAAAGAGAGTGCCTTAGGCAAGGAGGGAGATGTTCCTGAGAAGACTGCTAAAACAGAGGGAAATAATGTAACTCCAGAGTCCTTGGAAATAGAAGACAGCAGAAATCTTGTCACAAACTGGGTGACACTGCATCAAACAGGAAAGTTATTTCAGAAATTCAGTGACCCTATAGAGGTAGAATCTGCAAACACTACAGTTCTACAAAGATCATCAAGTCCAGTTCAAATGTTGACGATGGATGAGCATAAAGTGGGTGATGAAATCAACTCTGAGAGTGTGGAGAAAGAGCCAGAACCCACAGCAAATGATGGCAGTGAATCTAAAGACAACACCCAAGTGGAAGACCTACACTCTGATCAAAAGAGTAATCACTCTAAAGACGACGCCCCCAGTGAAAGCCAACCCACCGAAGATGCTCTACAAGTGAAAGAGGAAAGTGGGGTCACAGTCACACAACAGGCGCCCATTACAGAGACGGATAATGATGAAGAGCCAGTGAACAAGGAGATGACAGCAAATCATGGCAGTGAATCCAAAGACAGCCCAAAAGTGGAAGACCTACACTCCGATCTCAAGAGTAATCACTCAAAAGATGACGCCCCCAGTGAAAGCCAACCCACCGAAGATGCTCCGCAAGTGAAAGTGGAAAGTGGGGTCACACAACAGGCGTCCATTACAGAGACGGATAATGATGAAGAGCCAGTGAACAAGGAGATGAGTACAGAGGAACACAACAAAAGAAGTGGACCATTTGAAGGAGAGAAGCATCAAGAACCTGTAGCAAATGATGGCAGTGAATCTAAAGACAACACCAAAGTCGAAGACCTAGATTCTGATCAAAAGAGTAATCACTCTAAAGACGACGTCCCCAATGAAAGCCAACCCACCGAAGATGCTCTGCAAGTGAAAGAGGAAAGTGGGGTCACAGTCACGCAACAGGTGCCCATTACAGAGACAGATAATGATGAAGAGCCAGTGAACAAGGAGATGAGTACAGAGGAACACAACGAAAAAAGTGGACCATTTGAAGGAGAGAAGCATCAAGAACCCGCAGCAAATGATGGCAGTGAATCTAAAGACAACACCAAAGTCGAAGACCTATCTGATCAAAAGAGTAATCACTATAAAGACGACGTCCCCAGTGAAAGCCAACCCACCGAAGATGCTCTGCAAGTGAAAGAGGAAAGTGGGGTCACACAACAGGCGCCCATTACAGAGACGGATAATAATGAAGAGCCAGTGAACAAGGAGATGAGTACAGAAGAACACAATGAAAAAAGTGGACCATTTGAAGGAGAGAAGCATCAAGAACCCGCAGCAAATCATGGCAGTGAATCTAAAGACAGCACAAAAGTGGAAGACCTACACTCCGATCTCAAGAGTAATCACTCAAAGGATAACGCCCCCAGTGAAAGCCAACCCACCGAAGATGCTCTGCAAGTGAAAGAGGAAAGTGGGGTCACAGTCACACAACAGGCGCCCATTACAGAGACGGATAATGATGAAGAGCCAGTGAACAAAGAGATGAGTACAGAAGAACACAACGAAAAAAGTGGACTATTGGAAGGAGAGAAGCATCAAGAACCTGCAGCAAATGATGGCAATGAATCTAAAGACAACACCAAAGTGGAAGACCTACACTCCGATCTCAAGAGTAATCACTCAAAAGATGGCGCCCCCAGTGAAAGCCAACCCACCGAAGATGCTCTACAAGTGAAAGACGAAAGTGGGGTCACAGTCACACAACAGGCGCCCATTACAGAGATGGATAATGATGAAGAGCCAGTGAACAAGGAGATGACAGCAAATCATGGCAGTGAATCTAAAGACAGCACAAAAGTGGAAGACCTACACTCCGATCTGAAGAGTAATCACTCAAAAGATGACGCCCCCAGTGAAAGCCAACCCACCGAAGTTGCTCCGCAAGTGAAAGAGGAAACTGGGGTCACACAACTGGTGCCCATTACAGAGAGTGAAAATGATGGAGAGGATGCGACCAGGGGAGCAAACAAGGAGATGAGTACAGAGGAACACAAAGAAACAAGTGAACTATTTGAAGGTGGGAAGGATCAAGATGCAACAGCACAGAGAGACACTGAGCAATCAGACGTTTGCAAAACTGAAATGGAAAGCGTTACCAATCAATCAGCAGCTAGTGTCAAATCCGATCACGGACCTGAGAATCAAAGAGAAGAGGAAATGAACCAAGATGATCCAGGGCTAAATGCCAAACAGACAATGATTGAAGAAATCAAAATTGCCCCATCCCCGCCCATAAGTGAAGGACATCAGGAGAATTCAGAGAGCCCAGAGAAGCTGGATCCTTCTGGCATAACAGCAACTGGCGAGCCGGAAGACACAGACAACGGAGATAAGAAAGAAGAAGAAAGCACAGAACTTACAGAAGTATCAGATCTTACATTGACATCAAAATCAGAGGAGGGAAGCCAGGATGACTCTCACACTGGACAGACACAGACCAAGCAGACAGAAGGCAGCATAAATGGAGACAACAAAACTGTGCAGTTGATTGAGGACAAAAAAGATCTCAATAAAGACCCTTGCACTTTAAGTGTGGAAGAGACCTTTCCGCTTGGACACATTACACACACTCTGTTGACCACTACACGGACATAAAATGATTAACAGCGCACCGAGAAGCAGCACATGATTGTGAGTTCTATTTAAAAATGTAATAGCATTTAATGATTTGAGAGAATATGCTTTGATTGAGTTCTCATTAAGCAATTGTGACACTTGGGTACTTGTAAACAGGGAAGCTATATCAATGAGGCTTGATGACACAAATGTTGATCTTAATGATGCATTTATAATTTGAACAGTGATCAAGGCAACTTTGCTGTGAATGCCCTAAAGTGAAATATGATGTCTGTGTTTATACTGACAACTTAAATGGCCATCATCCTTCAATCACCAACTAAGCTACATAATTCATTCTGATGGTTACATTAAACGCTTATAATGGCCCATCTCTTCCCATTGTCGGTAGCAAACAATGAGGCGTAGTTTGTGAGCGGTATCGAGCACAGTCACTGTCACTGTTACCAACCAAACAGTAAGCAGATACCCCCCACTCACGCTGCAACAGTTGAATAATTCATCGCTGTAACATCTCCTGTGGCTCAATTTGCCCCAAAGTACGCCCGTACTCTTTACATGTTCATTGACTGGTCCACTGCCCAAAAGCACAGTGATACCTTGGCTTTGGTGCTCCCCCGACAGCTCACCTGGTAGAACGTGTCCCATGGGTTAAGTCCTTCCTGCGGCGAAGGAGACCTTTACTGCGTTTGTTTTGCACAGAAGGCTGTATGTTAGTGAGTTGGCATTTCTAATCAGTGTTTTGATATGAATTCTCATTAATCGTTTCTAGAAAATGTGAAAGCCGTGTCATAAAATGAGGTGGAAAATAAATTAAAGATTGGATGTGGGTGAAACTATTCTCATTCTTTGAGAGACACATAATGTACACATATTTGGGGGCATGGTTAGGTTAGGGCTGTCACGATTATGACATTTTACATGACGATTAATTTTCTCTCAAATAATTGCGATTAACGATTTAATTGTGTTTTTGTCTTTGATCATTACATTTCTGTTTGGTTTTTAGGCTTTGAAGTTACACATGGTAGATATGACACATAAGCTAAATATAGGCCTACAAAGAAATTGCTGACAATTTGACAACTTTATACTTAAAAAAAGAACATTGACAGTGGAAATAGCCGATCTACAAGCTCACAACGCGTCGCATCGCGACGCGTTGTGAGCTTGTAGATCTGCTATTTCCACTATTTTTGAAACGATTATGACGATTATGAAAAATAATCACGATTATGTCAAATAATCACGACTAGACGATTATGTAATAATTGTGACAGCCCTAGGCATGGTTAGGTCCATCATTGTCAAGCTGGAGTGCAAGCAACATGGATTTCAGCATTGAGTTTGTGAGATGGATCGTATACAGTGATGTGTTGTTATGTCCTACCGCAACATTAAGTAAAACCGTTAAACAGTCGGGATACGTGAGTGATTGGTAGTTTAGCCATTCAAAAGAAATTCAAAAGAAATGTATTTTTCTATTATAGCTTAAGTTACAAATATTACATACATAACTTTGAGGTTTTAAACACTTTAATTTAAATGTTAGGCTGATAGTATGAAATTATCCACAAAAACAAAGTAACAAATATTTACAAAATCACAGCAATAATATTTGTAATTATGTTAACAAAATAGAGTATTGTCAGAGTAATTATGAATAGAACAAATGTTTAGAAACACTTGTACTGTACTAGTCTGTAATTGAAATTCATAACAGATTACTTCTCACATTAACACAACCCACTTATATGATATCTTTCGTAATATACCCTTCTTCAAACGTTGATGACTTTACCTGCATTCCTAAATGGAATATGCATGCAGTCTACCTTATTGTGAAGCAGTAAACACATTATTAACTCAATTGCTTTAGCCAAAGAGAAAACTCAAAATAAGCATTGTATGGCTTTGTGAATAATAATGACAGTATTGTAGCAGTGTTAGTTGCTGTCCTCAAAACTGCCGTTGCTGCTGAAGGAGGAACGGAAACGCATGGTGCTCATGGGATCAGACACATAGCCTGGGGAAGAGATAAGACAGTTTGCAAAGTATATTGACCGATAACCAGTACAATCTATACAGTAGCTGTCTTGACTGCTTTGATGTCAGGGTCTGAATACATGAAAGGTCGACCCAAAACAAAGTCGACCCAAACTCGTTTCCCAACGGGTCTGTGGCCTTAAGCTAGATGCAGAATAGACCGAAATCTAATCTTTGCTTCTGGGGGTCCCTGGAACAAAATATTTTGCGATAGGCGTCCATCCGTGGAACAAAATATTTTGAGATGGGGGTCCGCGGCCAAAAACACATTTTGGGAGTCCTTAACCACTGATAGGCACATTCTAGAAATGTCTTAACAGTTTTCCTGAAAAAACATATGCTGCTATCAATGTTTCTCAAACTGTCATGTCAAGGAGCCCCATAATGATATGTATTTGGCCACGGACCCCCATCGCTAAATATTTTGTTCCAGGGACCCCCGGAAGCAAAGATTAGATTTTTGTCTATTCTGCATCTAGCTTAAGGCCACAGACCCGTTGGGAAACGAGTTTGGGTCGACTTTGTTTTAGGTCGGCTTTTCCTGTTACCAAGGGTCTATCTCTATACATTCGTGAGTCTGTCTCTCAATGTGGAGATGACGGACGTCACAGTACTGACATCATAGACTGGCCATTAGTTACTCTGACAGTGGGTACTGCACTAGTTCAATTCTAAAAAGGTAACGTTTGAAAATGGTATAATATTCTGACAGTTTGATATACAGTAGGAGTATTTTAGACAAAACATCACGGCAGTTTAGAATCTTAAAGGGGATCCACTTTTGTGAAGTGAAAGGGAACCCAGTGTTTAGAATGACATTATAATATATCTGCTAGACAACACAAACCGTTGCGGTCCATAGGTGGAAACTGCATATTCCGCCTCAGTTCATCCAGAGTCAGACCTTGCGTTGCGTTCTCCCTCTCCCTGAAAATGAACAACATTGAGAAATATTCTCATCATCCTTGACTCAGAACTTACAACAACAGTGCTGACTGACGCTGTTCTGGTTACGGTGGGCGTACTATGACCACTGCACATGATTAATTCAGATAGGTGAGGTGAAGCTAAGTACAGGCAGGAGAAAATCCCATATCTAATATCCCCTTGTGTTTAATATAGGATGACCTATGACCGGTATACAATATCCGGGCACTTACTTTCTCCAAGCAGAATACATAGGCTTATTCAAAATTGATGACGCCTTTGATCAAGTGCCAAGGAATTTCTGACGGCTACGTGCCGCCGTAGCACAACACAGAACCCCACCCTCTAAAAGAGGACATTTGAGAACGGGATCAAGGTAACCGGTCTCTCGGTCTCTGTGAATATGGCTACACACACACACACCCTTGGGCAAGCCCAGTGGCGTCAGTTCAGAAAAAGCTAAGGTATGGCAACATGACTGGTGTCTTGCACGCGCGCCTTCGCGCGCGTGCAAGACACCAGTCATGTTGCCATACCTTAGCAACAGGCATGATACATTTATTTAAAGAAGTACATTCAAATTTTCCCCTGTTTCTATGGTTTCTTGGGCTGGATATGGCAGCCTGGAACGGTTGTTCAAGTGCAGCTAAACTTGGCATGTTAGTAAAGGTGCCACAATTAACAATAATGAATTGCACCTGTGCAGCTGACCTGCGGAACCTGGGAATATACCATTCTGTCAAGATGGGGAGAATACAAGTGTGAAGAATATAATTCTAATACCTTGTTAAAGTGACCATTTTGTTAAAATTTGCATTTGTAGTTAATTTAATGTAATTTAACAACATAACAACCAGCACAGATAGACAAAGAGACATTCATGGATTTATAGTTAAACTTAACTTTTATTTTCCGCCCTGGACCCAAGGTATGGCAGCTGCATACCCCTGCCATACCCAATTGACGCCCCTGGGCAAGCCACCAGTGGAGTCTTTAGTCAGAGTGCCATGCATGTTTTATTGCATGTGCCTCGCTTTTAACTGCCCTGTATCCGAGCAACTCCACTCCTCACAGATGCAGTAAAGTAGCTCGAGTGTTGTGCATGTTGCTGGTCAAACAATAGTGATGGCACTGGGGGGGGGGGGGGGGGGGGGGGGGATATGTGTGCGCTATCGCTATCACAGAACACTTTAGAGCAGGCCCAGACATGACGTCCTTGGATTCCCTACTGGCAGAGGAGCTGGAGCCACAAACAATAGTTAAAACGCTAGTTGTTAACTTTGTGCTTTCACAGCAATACCAAGGCCAGGGGGAACTATGTGTAATAGCCTCAGTAAAAAAACTGCTTTGTGGAAGATCTGTGTACATTATTTGTGGCCAGAGTAACTTGTACCAGAACAGTCCCATGGATCCAAACATCTCTACGGCCCTGCTTATTAATTCTAAATAGTTGTGCCAACTACACCACAGATAAATAATAGTGAGGATCAGGGACGTGCAGAGAATGTTAGAGAGGCAGGGGCTGAAATTTATAAAAGGGCCTTTTGGTGAAAATATCAAAAATAGGATTCCTCCAAGCTCACAACGCGTTGCCCTGCGACACGTTGTGAGCTTGGAGGTCAGCTATCTTCGGTGCTTGATACCACACTGAACTAAGCATAATCAAGTCAATACTGGAGACTTCTACACAGAGAGGGCAATTCTTTCAACATAAGATGCTGCATTCAAGTTCAGGAGAGTTTGGACAAGGCTATTCTCTTGAATGCTGCCTTCGGGTATGGCATGGAAAGAGGGCATTTGCATTTATTTTATAGTAGTAAAAACTGCATTCATGATCTGGAGAGGGCACTTTTTACAGACGGATAAAAGGGCAGGCGGCTCAAGCCACTTTTGATGTCTATGTGTGCACGTGCCTGGTGAGGATAATATTGTGTAAATGCTTGAATGTAATTAGTGTGGTGGTGTGGTGGTACCTTTGACTCCAGATGGCGTAGGCACGGGTGTTCAGAGCGTACTCCAGCTCAAAGCGAGTGCGCAGCGCGGCCACATGACTCCGTCCAGGTCCCCCCCGCCCCACCAGGCTGTCAGAGGAGGCGGAGGGGGACAGGGACCCACTGCTGTTACTGGAGGCTGGGGACATCAACTGTGGGCGGAGAACAGTGGTGGAAAAAGTACATTTACGCAAGAAATGGACCTGAAAAATACCTAAAAACATTTTTCTGAAAAACCTATGTTTCAGTGGTGCTCAAACTTTTTAATGTCAAGAAACCCTAGAAATATTATGTATTTGACAGCCGACCCCATCTCAAAAATATTTTGTTCCAGGGACCCCCCTAGAAGCAAAGATTTGCTTTAAAATATATATATATTTAAAGATTTACACACATTTTCATGATTTCTCAAAAATAGCAGATCTACAAGCTCGCTGCTCTGTGAGCTTGTATATCTGCTATTTTTTAATAGCTAAAGCATAAAATAATGGTTAAAGTGGTGAAAATCGAACGTAACAAAGATGCGTTCCTCGTCTTAAGGAGTCGTTCAACCAAAAAATGACTTATTTTATATCAAGTACACACCCCATGACGGTGGAGTCTTCAGCAAGAGACACAATGGAGACTCTGCTGGTCATCACAATTTAGAGGTACTTCAACTTTACTTGAGTATTTCCATTTTACTTTATATTTGTACTTAACATGTCTACTCCACTACATCTCAGAGGCAAATAGTGTACCACTAGTTACTAGTTACTTAGTGGATTAATATTATATTATTAATACAAAACATGTACGTTAAGTCATAATTCTTAATGTATCGTTATCATTTTAACTAGTCAGCAGAACGAAACGTGATTAAAAACGTTACTAATTATAATTCAATTATATGATTGTGAAATTGACCATTCTGCATGATTGAGTACTTTTATGTTTGGTTAGTTTGATGCCAATACGTTTTTAAGTTTACTCAAGTAAAATTCAGGACTTTTAATTGTAACAGAGTATGATGACATTCCAATCACTGTAAGTCCATTCCCCAACACCTATCCATAACTTACAAATAACTGTAATTCCTGCCTTTAAGAACAGTACAGCTATGGAAAGCTATGATAAATATTTTTTTATTCACTCCTTCTCCTATATTTCCATAAACATAGACGTTTTCCCCGTTAGTGGCTTTATTTTTACTTGTTAGCTTACATTTTGTCCAAAGGAATTAAAATGTTGCCATACACCTGAATAACTGGGCCAAACATAAATACATAATTGCGTTGTTATTAAGTCATGGATGTTTGAATCTTGTTTGAAAATCAATCCTTTCTCCAGGGTCTATTTTCAGCTAGACTTTTCAAATCAGTTATTAGGCTTTTGCATTGAAACACAATGGTAACATAACTTTGACAAAACGACAATGCACAATTACTGTATATGGTATATTATGCTATGTTTTGGAATTCATGTCTCAAGCAAGTATTTGCAAGCTGATTTTCATATTGAACTTAATGGAATCCAAATCCATCCTAACTTACGATAATACATATTGAATAATACAATCAATATTACAGGATTTGAATAGGAAGCAGATGCATTTTATATTAAGCTACAGTAAATCGGTATGTAAGCATATTCCCAGTAAAACTTGATGGAATAATAAAGGCCTTATCTTAAAACAATCCCCATACCTCAACATTGCACAGACATTCCTCCAGGTTGGTAACCACCTCAGAGAACTCAGGCCTGTCCTGAAATGGAGAAAGCCGTTTCTGGTAAGATTCTAGTAAATGGAAAATGGACGGTGCATTTATATAGTGCCCTTATCCAAGGCGCTTTACAGAGATTGTGCATTACATTCACCCCATTCACATACCGATGGCAGAGGAAACCATGCAAGGCACCAACCTGCTCATCGGGAGCAACTAGGGGTTCAGAGTCTTGCTCAAGGACTCTTCGACTCTGGGGGAGCTCGGGATCGAACTGGGAACCCTCCATGTTCTAATGGCGGTTTCTCTACCCCTGAGCCACTGCCGCCCCTAAAAAACGAACTCTATCCACCTCTTTCCGCTGGAATTTACTGGAGAATTTGTTGCACCACACTTCCGGTTAACAGCAGACATACAAGCTCACGTCACGTCGCAGATGCAGCCGTTGTGAGCTTGTAGATCACACTCGGCTGCGGCGCCGGAAGCTCCGTGCAACTTCTGCGCAATGCACTATGGGATGTTGGAAAGTTGTGGATAGCAATAATGTTGATGTCCCCCTAATGCTTAATATATACTCGCTCGCCAAAAACAGCAGATCTACAAGCTCGCAAAAGTGTTGCACCGTATAAGTGGAAAGTCTAAATTAGGCCTAAAACAGATGCAAACACACACACACACACACACACACACACACACACACACACACACACACACACACACACACACACACACACACACACACACACACACACACACACACACACACACACAGACACACACACCTGTGTCCTCCCCTATCACTCATTCTAGTCCACCCACACAGGAAGTGAGCTTCAAAAGCAGAAGCAGACCTTTAGATCTCTTCTCTCCCTGTGTGAAAGAACAAACACTGTGCCACCTTGGAGCTGTTCAATTATACATCACATCTGCTGACAACAATGGGCCAAGGTCTGTCTGTGTACTGCTTTTAATGAATAAAACCCATACATGGACCAATGAACACAAGAAAGCAAAGATTTAAAGAAAATAAAGAAATGAATACTCCTCAAAGGGCTTTTATTTTGAATTGACGTAAAGGAACCTTCTCTCATTACCGTACAAAAATCATCGTACCCAGTCTACTGTAAACAACATAACATGTTGGTGTCTTTAATTATATTGATACTTGGATAAATAAACGAAACCATTGTTTAATCTAAAATGTCTTACAGTGCCCCTGGATGTGAGATTGTGCTTATAGATCAAGGTTTGATCTTGAACCAGCATTAAAGATTTTTATTTTCTCAATCATGGACCAAGTAATATTACATTTTAAATATTTCCAGTTTCATGAGCCTAGGGCACTTCAAATCTGTCATTTACTGGTTTTACATTTTCCCCATTCATACAAAACTTTTCAGTCTTTGTCTGACAGCAGAAGCATATAAACAGCTGACATGGCAACGTTGGCTCACAGTCTCATGGGTTTTTACATTTGAAACATGCTGTACGGAGCCTGCAATCACAGTGTGGCACAAAACATACCCATAGAAGATCACTGTGTACCAAACAGGTAGGGCCTTAGGGAGGGCCTCAGGGGAGATGTGTGCCTTATACATTCCTGCGATGGCTGCTGTGTGTCAGACAGAAAACCTCTTATCTCCATATTTAAACTTTTTGTGTTTTTGAGCGGTGGTTACACCGTCTCCTATACGTGGCCGTGTGTGTATGCGTGTGTGTGTGCGTGTGTGTCTGTATGTAGCCTGCAGGCCTGCAGTACCTTTTATGACCACACATGTTAAGGGAGGGGCGCTGTTGTTCAGGCCAGGCCAGACCAGGCACACACACACACGCGCACACCAGAGATTCCGTTAGCCGGTATTTACCGGCCATTGGCCGGTTAAATGTTTAATTGGCCGGTAATTATAAAGTCCACCGGCCACCGTGGCCGGCTGGGAAAATGCCTCTTAGGCTATTTTATCATTTAATCTTATTATACACATAAGTAGGTCTATTTGTCTAAAGTAGTAAAGCTACAACCATTAAAACCTATCATAATTTTAAATTTGTATCATGTTCTGCTGTGAGTCTGTCTGACGACAGCGGAGCTCACCGCCACCGCCACTGCTGCTGCTTCATGCTGCTTCATGCTACGGCTCTTTGAAATGAACGATAGCATTGTGAGCTTGTAGATCAGCTATTTTCAAATGGCAGATATGTACCTATATATGTCCGAAATAAATGTATATAGGGTTGAAGTTATTTGTAATTATAATCAAAATCTACAAAGTAACTACTAGAATGAGCCAGTCTTTTGAACGGCTCTTTGAAAGGAACGGATCCCAGAGATCCGGCTCACTTCAAAGAGCCATAAATCCCATCTCTACTGTGCTGCGCGCATTAGATCAGTCTATCGTCGTACGATGGTTACGTGCATTGGAAATATCAGAGCTTCAAGCTCACAACAAGGCGAAACGTGCCGCGCCCACTTTAACCTATTCACTTCTTTTTTTGGCAAGCGATGCCTCTACATAAGTAGATAGTTAGGATATTATTTTGTTGGAACATATTGCAATTGCATCTGTGATAAAGAGGAAGGAAGCCCAGCGCAAACATAAAATGGTGTAATTATCAGTTGGGTGGGTGCACGGTGCACGCACATACAGTATCTCATCTGCAAACACGTAGGGCCTATGTGACGTTCAATATAATATGGCCGATAAATTAATTGATTGGCCGGTAAAATATAATCCTGCCGGCCAAGGTGGCCGGCCCCAAAAATGCCTAGCGGAAACCCTGGCGCACACACACACACACACACACACACACACACACACACACACACACACACACACACACACACACACACACACACACACACACACACACACACACACACACACACAGGGGGGAAGGGGGGGGGGGGGGTAAACCACCGCTCAGTTCACACGGGTGTGATTTTTGTTTTTAAATTACTAATACTTGATCATACTACAGTGTCACACAAAAGTATCAAAAGTAGTAGTAGTAGATCTGTAAGCTCAAGCTGAGCTTATAGATCTGCTTTTTGCCATTCTCAAACTTGATCCTGAAAAATAACAGTTTTGGACATACAGAACTCAGTGATACTCAAACTCAAGCCTGCGTCCAGCCCGTGGCACAATTTTGACTGGCCCACCAATCAATCAATCAATCAATCAATCAATCAATCAATCAATCAAAAATGTATAAAAAAATACTATTACATGAATAATCATCCAGGAAGGGAAAACTGTGTGCACTCATTCAGAGCAGCAGCAAAGCCTCAGCAAGTGCCGAAAGGTTGATGCAGAGAAACGGCACTTTAACCGAAATGGACAGATGCTTTTGCTTTCATTTTACCATCTCATGCAAATTCAATACCAATATGTTTAATTTGCCAGAAAACAATGTCAGTTGTTAAGATCGACAATATAAGGCACCAATGAAAGACAGAAGTTATCAAGTATCATTAATGCTGTCATTTTATCAACTGGTCCCTGCATGGCCCCTTGCCCTTTTTGTAATGTGGCCCACAGGTTCAGCTATTTGAGTATCCCTGAGTACTCTATGGTTTCCACCTGACAGAGACAATAATTCTGTAAACTGGTCTCTCATTGAAAAATACACACGTTTTCACCCTGGGACAGTGTGGGGCACAAGCAGGGCCGAGACAATGCCCAGAGGGAGCGGGAGTCCATGACCTCCACAGAGGCGGTTGGCTGGCAACCAACCAACCTCCCCTGGCAAACAACATGGCCAGATGCACAAGGCAAGGAGGAGGAGGAGGAGGAGGAGGGGAAGGTAGCAAAATGTGCCAGCATGCCCGGTTGTCTAACGACGGTTCTAATGAGACATAATAAACACGGCAAGCCTGTTATAACCACAGCGGACCGACCGATGCAGAGGGAGGTGCACACAGTTCATGTGTACTGATATAAATGTGCTGCCATGCTTTAATGTAGCATCATGGGGATAGCGCGGGCGGGCCTGTTGTCCCATTCATTAATGCAGTACCTGCTTATGCTAGCAGCAGAGTCAGCATTCACTCACTCACCTCTCAGTGTCTAAACATGTCATTATGCTGCGAGCTGACTCAGCGAGACGTGAAGTGAGCTTGTAGATCTGCACATTTTGCTCTTGTATTGGAATAAATAAGGGGTAATTGGTTTTTAAATAATAATAATTAGTTACATTTCGTTACTTAAATGAACTTTTGCCTGCCTGCTTTAGGTTAGCTCTAACCATAATCCATACCATACATACTCAGTGTTCATTTATCCATTTGTGAATTAAAATTAAAGCGGCAATCTGCAACTGATTTTTAATGAGTAAATGTTGACCTGAAGGTCAGAATTCATGTCCAAAAACCAAACCAAAAACAGGGATGTGTCAAAGGTCGTGTCCAACACAGGAACTAAATGTCTCATCTCCGAAAACAAGCGTTCCTTTACAAGCCATCCCCTCCTACGGATACAATAATAGCTTACAGTACAGTACAGTACCTCTGGACTGGAGTTCCAGCCCCTCATCAGGAGAGCAGAGATGGGCTTGGGGATGGAGTAGCCCACAGGAGGCCTGACGTGATGGTAGGCCATGTCTGCTGCTGCTGCCGCTGGTAGGAGCAGACAGGGCTGTCAGTGATTCTCAACCTATTTAAATTCACTTTTTTTTTTTTTTCTCTATGACCCAAATAATCTACACTGTAAAATCCACACTTCACCTAGTTATGATGACTGACCTCGGTCAGTTGTTCTCATGTTTTTGTGACTTGAGACTTCTTTTTAGTTTGTTTTCTTCTTGACCACAAGGTCAAAATGTAATTTCAGTTTCATTGTTTACCATATGGTATAGTCTCAATATACACATTATTTTCATAGCATTTTGTTTAGACTGATCCTAGGTTCTTGGTTCTCTGCATTTTGTGTACGTGTTTAACTTGCTTATTGTAAGTCGTTCTGGCATTTTTCTTTTAACTCAGGGAGAGAACAAATGGAACCATTTACATGTGTACGTTCTCTGAGTGACCGTACAGTACAGACCCATAAGGGTCAATCGCCAGCTAAATAAATCAAGGACCCCTATTTGATCTCCATTAGGCTAGATCATCTTTGATCTCCACTGAAAATCTTTTCTAACTGCTAAAGATCAAGTTACAGTATACTCTATCGCACAACAGTGTCACCAGATGCAGTGTGATGTTAGTTGAAAATGTGTTATTTTCTGCGATAGCGTCATTCTACAGGGAATACATTTGGGTTAATAATCAAAAATAATTGTTGATTTTAATTTCCTACAAGGGAAATAGGTTGGCTGTATATTTTATGTACCCCGAGTCTCTAAAGCTATAGCTGTTATTATTACGTACTGTCATTCAATTCAAGTCACTGATCAATAAATGACTAGAAATATTACCAGGTTTCAAGTGAGCGAATGGGATCTCTCCAGTCAGCAGCTCCCACAGGCAGAGGGCGTAGCTGAACATGTCTGCCTTGACTGTATAGCGGGTGCACTGGGTGAACACCTCTGGAGCCATCCAACGCAGGTTCTACACACACACACACACACACACACACACACACACACACACACACACACACACACACACACACACACACACACACACACACACACACACACACACACACACACACACACACACACACACACACACACACACACGAGGGTGTCACAAGGGGGGAAAAGTGGGACTGAGTTACTAGGGCCCAAGGTGGAGGGGCCTTAATTATTTTATACTTTAGCTATTAAAAATATTTTTTGAAAAGTCGTGAAAATTTGTGCAAATCTTTGAATATACAGTATGTATTTTTTACGCAAACATTTGTAAATATAATGTTGCTTCTGGGGGGTCCCTGGAACTAAATATTTTGAGATGGGGGTCCGTGGGCAATAAATGTAATTTTGGTGTTCCTTCACATGAAAAGGTTTGAGCACCACTGACATAGACACATTTAGAAGACGATTTTTACCATAAAGAAAATAGCAGATCTACAAGCTCGCAGTGTGGCACCGAGCTTGTATATCTGCTATTTTTCAATAATGAAAGTACAAAATAACGCGTAATAATGCGTTCCCAGTCTATATGGGTTAAACCCCCTCCCCCTATAACTCATTCTGAGCCCAGGACATTAACGGATTAGGGGGTCCAGAGTGCCCCCTCCCGGCCCCATTAACGGCCGCTGTCTTATTTTGAAGGCCAGAAGTCTAGACCGGAAGTACTTCCGGTCTGACGTCATCGGATCGTGCGCCGGAACCGATGCGTGTCCACGTGGAGTTGTGTAATGGCCGACCGGGAGCTTTTATAACTGTGTAAAATAAGCGAGCATCTGCCTCCATCCTAGCTTCTAAAGTGTAGTTTTGAGATAATGGACATTAAAGATGAGATCGGCCGTCCACCTCAATGTTATGGGATGACTATTGTGTGCTCGTGGAGCCGTGATGATGACAAATCAGCGCGGATTTCGTCTCCGGAGCGTCGGCCATTGTACTAGGTATTTTTACTCGCCGTTACAGTAATATATTACTTTTCCCGCGACATCGCGTGGATGGCACTATAGATACTCTATTACTTTTCCCGCGACATCGCGGGGTTGGCTTTTAATGAGTTAAGAACATTCATGGGGGGCCCGCACTGAACCCTTGTACCCAGGCCCCAGAATTTGGTGCGACACGTTTGTGTAACTATGCAACGAGAATGATAGCATTTTAGTAGGTTAATTTGATGAACACCTTGCTCTAAAGTTGAAAATAGCTGATATACAGTACAATCTCACAATGTGTCGCGCATTGTGAGATTGTACATGTAGATCGACTATTTTCCGAAGTGTGCTTCCGGCTATACGGCAGTATAAATCAGGCACATCTCTAATCCCAAGTTCTAAATGCCTAATCCTAACCTGAATATTTTATAATGATTTTATAATATTTTACAATAAAAGATTTACAAGTAGGCCTAGCTGTAAAAAATATATTTTTAACCATAAAACAACCATATCGCTTGAGAGGACCACGCACGCACGCACGCACGCACGCACGCACCACGCACGCACGCACGCACGCACGCACGCACGCACGCACGCACGCACACACGCACACACGCACACACACACACACACACACACACACACACACACACACACACACACGCACACACACACACACAAATTCAATTAAAATCTGTATACTGTTCTGCAAGGGATCATTGCTTAAAACACACATAATCACATTATATACCATAAAACCCTCAAAACAAATCAATACAGAAACAGAAAAATCATTAATCACACATCCTGTCACACACGTACAAACACACACACGCACGCACGCACGTACGCACGCACGCACGCACGCACGCACGCACATGCACACACACCCGCACATGCACACACACCCGCACACCCACGAACATGTACTCGCCCACAGCCAATTACTGTTGTAAAACACTGTACTCCAGCGAGAATAACTGGTTGCTCAGAACAGGCTGTACCCAGAGGACGTAACACACTTAACACTAGACTGCTGGGCCAAGCACTCTGGGTGCTGATGACTCAGCACACACTGAGAGACACTATTTGCATGAGGGCAGTTTTCTCTGCGGACGGTAATTGATGGCAGGAGCTCCAGCCAGGCCTATAATAATGATATATGCAATGCTTTTATCCAGAGGCCTGAGTTATGCTCCGCCGCGCCGCGGTGTCGCTAGGGCCAAAACGGACGACCTACAAGCTCACGAGGCGTCGCGTAAGCGACGCCTCGTGAGCTTGTAGGTCGGTTGTTCTCTGGGCGTGCGACACCGTCGTGCAACAGAGTATAAGACGGACTTATTATAAGTACCGGCGGCGCAGACGTTTTTAGTACAGGTGAGAAAACAGGGCCTTTCATCCTAGCAGTGTTTAGTGCCACGATGCACCACCCGCAGAGATATGTAGCACTGCAATGTGCTGTCAAAGTGCGTCTCTGACTTTACTCTGACGTACCTGATGGTTTTTACTCATGCTGTGCTTTAAAGGCTGTTACGTAAATCAGCTATAAAGAAAACGCGGTGCACACACAGACTAACCCCAGGCTGCTTGGTCATGTTGTCCTCCTGAACGGACTGCAGAAACCTGGATTCTGCCACAGAAGCAAGAGAACATTTAATAACACAAATATGTCACACCCTTTTACTTTCGAAGTTAATATCTTATGGCAAAGGTTCAACAGGGGGTCCTCAGAGTTACTACAGGGGGTCCTCCAAATCTTTGTGTGATTTATATTAACCACTTGAACCCTAGCGTCCATATTCTGAGAACCAAAAATAGCAGATCTATAAGCTCACAACACCTCGCTCTGCGAGGCGTTTTGAGGTTTGGTGTAGAGGGGGAAAAGAGCAGACTAAGTACAGAGTGAAAGGTCAAGCTTATTAGTTGCTCAACACAAATTGACATGGATCCAAAATGCACTGATGATTGTCAAACAATGAAACTGTTATCGAATCAGGTTGTGGGGGTCCCTGCTTCATCTCTCTCTCGAATAAAGAGTCCATGGCCTGAACACGGTGAGGAGTGAGGACCCCTGTTTTATGGCATTTATGCTGGATTAGACTGATTGGTTGCAATGACTACAGAACAACATACTCTATTACAGTGGTTCTCAACCTGTGGGTCGGGACCCCCAGAGGGGTCTCCAAATTATTTTGAGGGGTCCCGAGATGATTAGCCAATGTGCAACACTGTTTTCTCACTCAAAAGTAAACAATCCAACATAAAATGTAAGTGTATAGAGGTATATGCACATTTCTAAATGACAATTTAGGACTTTTTAATACCTCTAGAGGAAAAAGTTGTGAAAATAGCCGATCTACATGCTCACAACGCCTCGCGTAGAACTGTGTTATACAAAAAAAAAAATTACTTTCAAATATGATTATTTTGGGGTCACGGCCAGAAAAGGTTGAGAACCACTGCTCTATTATACATACAACTGATAGCTGATAGCAAGGAGCACATGCGTCAAAGCCACATCATCCAGGAAACTGGATGGAACTGGAACTGTGACCAACATTTCCTGTGTGCCTTCGATGATTATGTCAAGTAGAAATGTAGCAGGAAAAGAAATTGGAATCAGGCAGAAACAATACAATAGCAAACCCTTTTCAGAAAAAGAAAGAAAAGAGAAAACGCTGTACTAAACCTGTAACATACCTCCAAAATCAGCCACCACAGCATGTCCATCCTCATAGAGCAGAATATTGTGACTGAAAGGGAAACGCATGTGCTCGTTACCAAAATAACAGTTATTCTATTTATCACCTTTGGCATTTTGTCACTTTGACAGGATAACTGTCATAATTATGAAAGGCACGGTTCCTGACAATTATAGGTTTCTTAAAAGAAAAACTAAAAAAGGCACAGAAAAACAGTATTTATAGCGGCCCCTATCCCATCCCCATTATGGCTTTGTGCCTTACCTGTTGAGGTCTCTGTGGATGATAGGTTGCGTGAGGTTATGCAGGTACTCCATGCCCTTGGCCACGTCGATGGCAATGATGAGCTTGGACTGCAGGTCGATCAGCCTGTCCATTGACACATCATTAAGCCATTTAGGCGTAGAATTATTGAAAAAATAGCAGATATACAAGCTGACAGCGTGGCAACGAGTGCCGCGCTGCGAGCTTGTAGATCTACTATTTTTGAAAATCCTGTCTTTGAATATATCTTTTTAAAAGCGAACATTTGTAACTCAAATATTTGCTCTGGGGGGTCCCTGCCTGGAAAAAAACATATTTTGAGATGGGGGTCCATGGCCAAATACATGAATTTTGGGGAATCCTTGTCATGAAAAAGTTTGAGAACCACTGATTTAGAAGTAGAATCGTCTCAAAAATATTCAAAGACTTGCACAAAACGATTTTTCAAAAACAGCGCTGTGAGCTTGTATATCTGCTATTTTTCAAGTCTTTGAATATATCTTTTTAAAAGCAAACATTTGTAACTCAAATATTTGCGTCTGGGTGGTCCCTGGAAAAAAATATTTTGAGTTGGGGGTCCGTAATTTTGGGGGTCCTTGACTAGAAAAAGTTTGAGAACCACTGATTTAGAAGAAGGATTTGACCCGATTTATAGAATCAGGTCAAAAAGACTTGCACAAATGTTCACCATTTTTCAAAAATAGCAGATCCACAAGCTCGCAGCTGTGAGCTTGTATATCTGCTATTTTTCAATATAGCTAAAGCATGAAATAACGGTTAAAGTGGTTCAAATGACAACATGACACAGATTTGCGATCCCGGACCAAAGGGCTTAAAGGAGGGGGGCCACTTAGTGGGCGGATCAATGGTCCCTGCCAATCACCACCCCGCAGCCACTTAACACAGATCAATAGGACAGTCTATAAGACGGCAGCACCTGGGCGTGCAGTTAGTGGAACACTTCATGTGGATCAATGATGAGCCCGACAAAATAAAAGGGGGAACAGATTGGTGTGCAAGACACTGTAGATGAAGAGACCGATAAGACACATCAGACATGTGTCACTGGGTCGTGTAAACATGTTCTTATTGGACACGGAGTAACTTTGCAGTTGATTGTTCACTCCCGTGTCAGTTAAGTACATTCAGAGGAACTTTGTCGATTTGACCACATGAAGCTTATGGCGTCCCGCTTCAGTGCATGTCATAAAAGGCGAACATTTCTGTGTGGAGTTTGCATGTTCTCCCCATGTCCCCTAGCCTCGTACCCGCCCTCTTCCGGAAACCATTTCATTTGTTTCTCGCAGGAATCCTCCTGGATAACGGAAGTTGGTCGTTTACTAGGCTACGTGTCCCCTAGGGTAGGTACCCTCACAAAAAAATGAGCCTTCATCAGAGCATAGCCGAAACGCGTAAGCGTTATTTTTCGGTGTGTGCCAATAAAGAAGTTTGTCCTCCATTGATTTGACGTTTTGGATGTGCTACCTTTTTGGCATTTTTTTCAATTCCTACTTTTTATGTATACTAGACTTTAGGTCTAGCACAGAGAAAACCCATTGCTGATGCTCAACCTCTTAAGATATTTCCTATGTCATAACATATCCAAACAGCCCATGTGCCTTACAAACATTCACACACCGTTTCTGCTCGTGCAGCAGGGAGAACAGAGATCCCCCAGAGATATACTGGGTGACGATGGCAAACTGGCTGGGGTCGTCCAGGCAGGCGCCCACAAACTGGATGACACAGGGGTGGTTGAGGCGACACAGGATGGACACTTCTCTGCAGAACATGTCCACGTCTGACTTGGAGCAATACGTGTTGGCTCGATAGCTATAGGCATGGCAGAAGACATTAATGAGTGACTTTGAGGGATGTGGTATAAATATTGTCGCTGCTGGGCATAAACATTGTACAGTATGTCCAAATCTGTACTTTTCAGGACATGATAAAGAAGATCCAGTGTATCCAATGTAGTTATTATTTAGTATTGTTAATACTTTTTATTGGTTAAAATCTATACTAACTTTTAAACAAGTTTCCAAATTGTCCAAAAAGGATACATTATTTAAGGGAAAAATAGCAGATCCACAAGCTCACAATGCATCACACTGAGCTTGCAGATTGGCTATGTTCTGTTAAAAGAAAAAAGAAAAAGAGTCTGTCCAACAGCAATGACACAACGTAACTTTAGATGCATTAAAGTTATGATTACCGCTTTATGGCGACAACTTTGTTCCGGCACTTGCCTCTGTAGACCTTTCCAAAAGAGCCTGAAGAGAAGTTCAAGCAAATGTGACGTTCAAGTAAAAAATATTTGGTCTGGTGAGGAAGCATGTCGGTTGAGAAAAACTCAGAGATGATGAGTCTGTATTGATTTACCTGAGCCAATGATCTCATTAAACTCCAGCTCAGACAGTTGGAGGTGGAAATGGCATGGAAGGCTGGCTCTGAGTAGCAGAACGTCAGCTTTCTCTGCAAATTGGATCATATTTCAGAAGTTATTTATTAAAACCCATTTAGGCCTAGAATTAGAAGGATTCAAAAGACACTTATAGAATCGGGTCAAAATTCTAATGTTCACGACTTTTCAAAAATAGCAGATCTACGAGCTCGCAGCGCGGCACTCGGTGCCGCGCTGTGAGCTTGTATATCTGCTATTTTTCAATAGTTAAAGCATAAAATAATGATACACAAAATGTGTACCCGTTCTAAATGGGTTAATATCGGGGGACAGCACTGAACGACATCGTCAGCAACAGTAGCTACAGCATGTTCCATCGCTTGGCAACAGAGAGAGTGTACAATACGTCATACCAGCTGACAGGGATTTTAAGTGCAAGAAGTACACTTTAGGCTTCACCACTCTTCACTACCTTTAGTCATGCTTTTGATCTTGCCCAGGGGAGATGGCACAGACACGTAGGATCCATCTGAAAGACAGCACACAGAACATACAGTACATGTAGGGGTGCAACAGTTAATAGTTAACAGTTAATATAGTTAACTAATCCATTATAAAAATCCCTAAATTAAGTTTATTTTTTCTTTCCAGTGTTTTAAAAAGAAAATAGGGAAGAGCTATATAAAAGCTCACAGTGGGTCGCATTGTGATGCATTGTGAGCTTGTAGATCTGTTATTTTCTAAACTTTTGTTTTTGGCTTAATAGGATTTGTCCTTAATAGGAAAAAACGATTAAGTTGATTCTAAAAATTCTATTATAATGTTTTCTTGTTGATACAAAATATTAAAAAAAACATGCTTTTTGATTAATCAATTAATCAAAATATTAACCAATAGACCAATCGCTAAGAAAATAAATGTATAGTTGCAGCCCTACATACAGTACATGCTGTAGAGTACATGTCCACATTCATTAAATGGATTGTCGCATGTTTAAGTGGCAACTGATCCATAGTATGAGGACAGCAGGGAGACTTACCCCCTCCAGGCTGGGAGTACTCGTTGCAGGGGGAGTCGTCGGGTCGCTTGTAGTGTTTCAGCAAAGTGACAATGGCATCATGGCCTGAGATATAACACACAAGGTAGGAGGCATCACAAGATATAGTAAATGGTGCATTTTTTTCCAAGGTGCTTTACAGAGATTGTGCATTACATTCACCCATTCACACACACATTCATACACTGATGGCGGAGGAAACCATGCAAGGCACCAACCTGCTCACCGGAAGCAACTAGGGGTTCAGAGTCTTGCTCAAGCACTCTTCAACACCAACTCTGGGGGAGCCCGGGATCGAAATGGGAACCCTTCGGGAACCCTCTGTGTACTAATGGCGGTTTCTCTACCCCTGAGCCTGCCGCCCTACCTATATATGCAGGTCTGACTGTTACAGTACTGTAAGCCCAGATATTCTCAAACATTCAAGGACATCCAAATTGACAGTGGTGGAAAGGGTACTCAAATGTTTTACTTAAAGGAAGACTTTGCCACTTTTCAACCCATCTTCATATAATAGGTCCTCACTAATGGGTTTCTGACCTGCCCACAAAAAAAAGCTATTTTTTAGTGAGGACCAATTATATGAAGATAGGTTGAAAAGTGGTGAAGTACTCCTTTAAGTAATAGTAGCAATACCACAATATAAAAATACTTCTGTGTTCAAAATGTTATTTGAGTAAAAGTAAATGTTATTTGAGTAAAAGTACAAAAGTATTGGCATTAAAGTAAAAGGTTGGTTGAGAACCATGCAAGGCATACAGTACGACCAGCAGACCTTTCTCGTAGGCCCACATCAGACAGGTCTGCTCGTCCTTCTCCCCGCTGGACCTGCTGGGGTCGCAGGCCACCAGGTTCATGTCTGCGCCGCTGTCCAGCAGGAACTGCACCAGACGGATGTGACCGTGGTAACAGGCACTGTGGAGACCTAGACACAGCAGGCACGCAGGGGCGTCACAAGGGGTAGGAAAGTGGGACTGAGTTACCGGGGCCCAAGGTGGAGGGGCCCTAATAACTTTATCTATTGAAAAATAGCAGATATACAAGCTCACAGCGCGGCACCGAGTGCCACGCTGCGAGCTTGTAGATCTGCTATTTTTGAAAAGTTGTGAAAATGTGTGAAAATCTTTGAATATATGTATTTTTTAAGCGAACATTTCGAACTCAAATTTTGCTTCTGGGGGTCCCTGGAACTAAATATTTTGAGATCGGGGTCCGTGGCCAAATACATATCATCTTGGGGGTCCTTGACATAGGTTTCTTGCACACATTTTCACGATTTAAAAAAAATAGCAGATATGCAAGCTCGCAGCGCGGCACTCGGTGCCGCGCTGTGAGCTTGTATATCTGCTATTTTTCAATAGTTAACATTCACTAGCCCTTACCCGTTCAAAGATATGAGCTCCGAAATGATGTGCAGTGTGTGGATTATGGGATGTGCACTGTGCACACAGTATATGAGGCATCAATGTAAGAAATACCCGTTCCATTTAACGGCTACAGAGATACTGTGTACCGATCTGCATGATTTTGGACAACATCTGTAACAGGGCCAGAACTCCCCCCGCCCGCCCGCCCGCCCGCCCGCCCGCCTGCACACTTCCCCCCCCCCCCCGTGTGTGTGTGTGTGTGTGTGTGTGTGTGTGTGTGTGTGTGTGTGTGTGTGTGTGTGTGTGTGTGTGTGTGTGCATGGCCTGAACACCCCCCCCGTGTGTGTGTGTGTGTGTGTGTGGGTTTGTGTGTGATTGTGCATGGCCTGAACAACAGCGCCCCTCCCTTAACATGTGTGGTCACAAAAGGTACTGTAAATAGATATAGATAGACCATAAAAATGCTATTATACAGCATACGATTCGTGAAAGTGACAAACGGGCTTCACAGTTATGTCAGGTGTGTTCATATGCTGATGGTGATGCGATTTCAGATCAATTGCTCCAGCCACCGAGGAGAAACGCTGAGACAGACAGACACTCACTCAGACAGACACTCAGACATTCGCTTAATTATAGTATAGATGGGGGGCCCGCACTGAATCCTTGTACCCAGGACCCAGAATTTGGTGTGACGCCCCTGCAGGCACGTGCACACATAGACATCAAAGGGGGCTTGAGCCCCTGTCCTTTTATCCGTCTGTAAAAAGTGCCCGCTCTCCAGACCATGAATGCAGTTTTTGCTATGGTGAAAGAAATGCAAATGCACCGCCCCTTTCCATGCCATAGGTGACGGCAGCGTTCAAGAGAATTGCCTTGTCCAAACTCTCTTGTACTTGAATTCAGCATCTTATGTTGAAAGAATTGCCCTCTCTGTGTAGAAATCCAGTAATGCCTTGATTATGCTTAGTTCAGTGTGCTATCAAGTACTGAAAATAGCCGACCTCCAAGCTCACAACCCGTCGCAGTGTGGCGCGTTGTAAGCTTGGAGGTCTGCTATTTTCAATATTTGCACCCCCCAAAAAAAAACCTTTTAGAAATTTAAGCTCCTGCCTCTCTAACATTCTCTGCACGTCTCTGAGACACAGGTATCATAACTGGTCACATAGTGTCCATGCAAGTTAACCACTTACAGTAACCCATTTAGACCTTTACACCTATACGTTGTTATACGTATACCTTTCAAGCCAGGACAGCATCTGTGTCACATTAGTTGTTGCTATATATAATATATATATATATATAGTTGTAACATTATTATTTTTATTCTATAAACATTTGGAGTTTTTCAAAATACTTAAGTTTCGAAAGCAGCAGATCTACAATGTCACAATGCAATAAGGACCCTACGCAGAGAACCAGTGATTTACAAGACAAGTTCAATACACACCTGTATGTCCATCCCTGCCTTGGTGGTTGATGCTCGTGGCATTTTGTTTCAACAAGAACTTAACCATCTCCAGGTTTTTACCATAAGTGCAGGCGCTGTGAGACACAAATGCACACACTACCTCAGACGACATTTTTGATTTACTTGTTTCATTGTTTGAGTTATACTGTACATCAGGGGTCTTCAACGTTTTCAGCCAAGGACCCCTTAGTTGAGAGAGATGAAGCACACAACCATATCATAGATTCCATATTGTTTCATCGTTTGACAACACAATCATCAGTGTATTTTGGATTCATGTCAATTTGTGTTTTCAGATATTGGAATATGGAACCGTCCATACTTAATAAACTTGACCTTTCCCTTTGTACTTAGTCTGCTCTTTTTCCCCTATGCACCAAACCTCTTTGCCGAAAATAGACAATCTACAAGCTCACAACGCCTCGCTGTGCGATCTGCTATTTTTAGCTTAACTAGGGTTCAAGTGGTTAATATTAAAAAGGAGAAAAAAACGTTCTATCACTCACAAGATTTGGAGGACCTCCTGTAGTAACTTAGGACCCCCCCTTGGGGTCCTGGACGCCCTGTTGAAGACCCATCCTGCACGTCTCAAAATAAATGCATATCTGTGCTACATAAAAAGATCTCAATAGAAATACCTGTGAAATGCTGTTTCGCTGAATATGTTCTCCTTTGATAGGCTGTCTGTGCCAGAAAGCTGAATAATCTCCTTCACCGCCTCAAATTTGCCATTATAGCAGGCCCTACAGAAACACAGCTCTATCAATGTGATATCATCTCACCAGGGGCTATACTCATTTGCCCAGCGCTCAGTTAGGGCTGTCACAATTATTACATAATCGTCTAATCGTGATTATTTTACATAATCGTGATTATTTTTCATAATCGTCATAATCGTTTCCATGTCAAAAATAGTGGAAATAGCAGATCGACAAGCTCTCAACGCGTCGCATCGCGACGCGTTGTGAGCTTGTAGATCGGCTATTTCCACTATCAATGTTCTTTTTTAAGTACCGTATTTTCCGGACTATAAGGCGCACTTAAAAGCCTTTAATTTTCTCAAAAAACTACAGTGCGCCTTATAGTCCAGTGCGCCTTATATATGGATCATTCATTGACATTGACATTCCCTTTAGCACAGCTCCATCTGTTTGATGCATAACGCAACGGTAGCGTCTATTATGTGCGCCTTATAGTCAGGTGCGCCTTATATATGAAAACAGTTTGAAAATAGACCATTCATTGACAGTGCGCCTTATAGTCAGGTGCGCCTTATAGTCCAGAAAATACTGTATAAAGTTGTCAAATATGTCAGTAATTTCTTTGTATATTTAGCTTACAGTATGTGTCATATCTACCATGTGTAACTTCAAAGCCTAAAAGCCAAACAGAAATGTAATTGTCAACGACAAAAACACAATTAAATCGCCAATCGCAATTATTTGAGAGAAAATTAATCGTCATGTAAAATGTCATAATCGTGACAGCCCTACGCTCAGTCATGTTATGAAAATATGAAATACATACAGATGTAGCGGAGTGTCTCCATAGATATTGACAGAGTGAGGCTGGACATGCCAGTTGTTGCCCTGCAGGAGAAAGCGGACCACCTCGTGATGACCGAACCGGGCACTGAAGTGCAGAGGAACATGGTCCTCGTTGTCCTGGGCATTGACTAGAGGGACGAGTACAAACATCGCTTAATGTACCAATACTTTCTGTTCGTTTAACCCATTTAGGCCTAGAATTAGAAGGATTCAAAAGACACTTATAGAATCGGGTCAAAATTCTAATGTTCACGACTTTTAAAAAATAGCAGATCTACGAGCTCGCAGCGCGGCACTCGGTGCCGCGCTGTGAGCTTGTATATCTGCTATTTTTCAATAGTTAAAGCATAAAATAATGATACACAAAATGTGTACCCGTTCTAAAGGGGTTAAACTAGTGGGTCGCAACCTTTTCAGGCCGCGACCCCCAAAATAATCATATTTTAACTGGGGACCCCCCCCCACCCTGATGAGCACTAAGAGTTGAGGAATTACATTTTGTATAACACGGTTCTATTGTGAAAAGAGCAGATCTACGAGGCGTTGTGAGCATGTAGATCGGCTATTTTCACAATTCCTGCCTCTAATATTTGACAATTTTGCAAATGTTTAATTTGTCATTTTAGGTATTAAAAAGTCCTTAAATTGTCACTTTAGAAATGTGCAGATACCCTCTATAGTACTCTATACACTTAAAGAATAGAAGGGAAATAACCAAAAAACAAACAGCCAATGTCCAATGGCTGCGGAGCGGGCATTGACACCGGACCACCAACTAAGAACAATTACTTTTAGTGTAGCATAGAGATAACAATGAAACCAAAATCAAAATAGCCACCGCTACATTCTATAGTACTATTTACTTGTAGATGTAACAATGGTGGATTAATTATCTAACTTTTATCTAGGGACCCCTTGGAAGCAGAACTGCTGCTATTTTCACAATGGAACAGATGGAGTCAAACTAATGTAATGCCAACTCCTACAATTCCAAGTGCTTGTCAGGGTGGGGGTCCCCAGTTGACACATGATTATTTTGGGGGTCGCAGCCTGAAAAGGTTGAGAATCACTGTTCTAAAGGACAGGCAAAATGTTGCTGTGAGCTAATTGTATGTGTCACTTTGTCACTTATGACTCAAATGAGTTCACGACACTCTCCGCCTCATAGCCTACTCCTAGCTGGTCTCCGAGTCTCATTCCATTACCCGCAATTTATATATATCGTCGTCGCCGGGTGGAAACCTTGTATCTCCAAGTTTCAAATTTGTCCGTTCTTTCGCAAAGTAAAGCCCTGCTTCATCATACAAGGCCATCGCACAAAAGTAGTGAAAACAGCAGATCTACAAGCACACAACGCCTCGCACTGCGAGGCGTTGTGTGCTTGTAGATCGGCTGATTTCACTAGTTTAAATCATTTTTAAAATGGCAAATGCAAAACGAACGGTTTTGGACATACAAGTTTTTCACCCGACAACGACGATATATATCTATATAATATCTCTCTCTATATCTATCTATCTATCTAATATATATTTATCTTAATTCAGATTTCTTTCCTTTCTCTCAGCCAAACATCCAATGGATTCTTGAACTTGGGACTTAAAACACAACACTGTTTGTTTTGTTTGTGAATTCAAACCACTCACCATCGGTCTTGCTCCCGTCTGCCATCAGCATTTTGACAATTCCCAGGAAGCCCTTGGCAGCAGCCAGGTGTAACGGCCTGTCACCCACCTCACCAGTCACGTTCACATCTGCCCCAAACTTCAATAGCAGCCTGGTCACCTGAGAGAGAGAGGGAGAGAGAGAGAGAGAGAGAGAGAGAGAGAGAGAGGGAGAGAGAGAGATGACTGAAGTTGAATGAATGACGATGGGGACATATTTATAAGTAGAGGTGGAAAATACTCAAGTAAAAGTACTCAAGTAATTAGTCAAGAGTATTTTTTTTATGCTTTACTTTTACTCTTACTTTTGAGTAATTTAAATAGTAAATACTTGTACTTCGTTACTTTTCATTTGGACAATGAGTAAGAGTCATTTAAATTCAGTAAATAAGTAAAGTAAATTCAGGTTTTTGACATACTGTACATACAGTATCTATATTTTCTTAAAGATTTTATTAAAAGTGTTTTTCTGATTAGTATTTTTCTCTTCCTGCTTAATGACATAGCATTGTGGATAGCTTAGGTCAGGGGTCCCCAAATTATTTTGGGGGGGTCCCGGTGTGTGTGTGTGTGTGTGTGTGTGTGTGCATCGTAGCTTGCACGTCTATGTGCAGTATAGTCTCTAGGTCAAATTGACCGACTTCATCGGGACACACAGGGGTGCAATTTGCTAAGAGATACGTACATTTATTCATGAATAGATTTTCTCCATTGACTTTAATTAAAAATGTAACTTTTCCCAAATATGGAGATGACTGACATCATAGATGTCTGACATCATAAACCACATGAGACTGACACAGTCCATGCCCCTATCATTCCAAGATAGGGGCTTAATATGGATGACATCAGGGATCTCCATATATGGGCATAAAAGGGATATGGATTGACACAGAGATCTCCATATCTGGCCATTAATTTATTAGTGAATTCATTTTCCCCATTGACTTGAAATGGGAAAATTCAAATGTTAAGACGGAATTCATTTGCGAGTTTGACTCGAGTCACGGCAACCACACTTGCAATTTCCAACTGTGTCTGTCTAGTTTCATTAAGCGTCCCTTCTTCTTATTGCCAGACCCATGAAATGGGTAGGCCTACATAAGCAAATGTCGGTCTGTCTGTCCGGGTTTTCTATATAAAGGGTATATATGATGATGACATGATGATGACATGCCTACAAAAGGCATGATGTCATAAATGATGATGACAGACAGGGGGTCTGGCACAACCAGGTTGACCTGGTCTAGTTTCGTGTGTCCTCGTCCTTGATGAGATTGGTTGGCGACATCAAAGCGCTTCCTGCGAAGCTTGGCCAATGGTACCCCGGGGTGTGGAACAAACTTTGAGCCGTTTGTGCCAAGATGTAGTCCATATCTAGGCCAGATGTAGTCCATATCTAGGCCAGATGTAGTCCATATCTAGGCCAGATGTAGTCCATATCTAGGCCAGATGTAGTCCATATCTAGGCCAGATGTAGTCCATATCTAGGCCAGATTTAGTCCATATCTAGGCCAGATGTAGGCCACGCTTCAGAGTCCGGAGATTGGCCAAATTGTCAATACTAGAGATTAGCGCCCGCTTTGATCCTTTTAACCGTTCTGTAGAAAATCCTTAGATTTCCGTATTGGATGACGTCACCATACTTTTTTTGTCAAGGGTTTTCCCATTGGATGACGTCAGTGCAGACACACAGACGTAGGGAACCCTTGATTTCTCAATGACATGACAGTACAAATCACTGGTACAAGGTCAACTAAAAGGAGATCCTAGAAAGCACTAGGGCTTATTTCCACAGGAACCCCACTTTAAGTATCTCATATAACATTGAAAGACAGACGGATAGAACATAGTCATTTATCTAGGATAATATCAATTTCAAAAGCAGAAAAAGCATAACATCGAATACAAAGGCAGAAAAAAGGGGGGGGTGGGAGCATGGGGGCTTAGTCTATTTACAAGTCATGTGAGCAGCCGCCTGAAGGTGACTTTTCATACCGATTTTGAAGGAGGCTAGGGATTTGCTCTCCTTCAAGGCTTGCGGAAGGGCGTTCCACATAACTAATTAGAGCCTTGTTTAGTGTTAAATCTACGTTGATGACTCTGGTGTTGTGATTGTGAACATCCTTGACCTTCAGGAAGTAGTTTGTCAGGTACATGGGTATCTTGGAGGTGTAGTGTATCTTGTACACCAGGCCCATTGCAAGATGCTGTACTCTGTCAGCTACTTTGAGCCACCCCACGCCTTCGTGGTGATGATCGGTGGGCCTGAGAAGGAAGACCAAGCACGACCCTTATTAGTTTGTTCTGGGATGTTTGGAGCTTTAACTTTAAGGCAGCTGGGGCATCGCGATACCAGACAAGGACTCTATAATCAATGAGGGGCCCAATAAGAGCACCTCCTAGGGTCTTTCGAGATTTAGTATTGATCAGCGGGGCAACTCTTTGCAAGAAACAAATTTGTTGGTTGACTTTATTGATTACCTTGGTAGTCATTTTATCACTGGAAAGGTTAGCCTCCAAGATGCAGGCGCTAATTGGAGCGAAGATGAACTTTCAGCACACCAGGTCCACTGTGTGGCCAAGCTGGTGTCTTTTCAGGTGATCTAACCGACTGAAACTCTTGGCACACTGTTTACGAAAGGTTTTTCTCCAGTGTG
Source organism: Nannobrachium achirus (assembly GCF_963921795.1). Classification (NCBI taxonomy): domain Eukaryota; kingdom Metazoa; phylum Chordata; class Actinopteri; order Myctophiformes; family Myctophidae; genus Nannobrachium; species Nannobrachium achirus. The sequence goes on along the minus strand of NC_137810.1, from coordinate 57,468,617 downwards.
GATACGCAAGTGTTTGCTCAGATTGCTTGAGTCTATGTACAATAGAAAGGTCTTTCTCCAGTGTGGACACGCTGGTGCCTCTTCAAGAGAGAAATGTAACTGAAACTCTTGTCACATTGTTTACAGATGTGAGTTTTCTTTCCCGTGTCGGTCAGACGACGGCGTCTCTTTACTTCCGGCGGTGTTAAAGTCTTGGTAGACTGTTGACGACTGTAAGGTCTTGATTCCTCTGAGTTTCCTTGCTGCTGGCTGGTTGGCGGGAACAGTGGGTCCATGGTCAAAGCTGCTGCTATGCACTGGCTGCAAAGGTCCAAGAATGTAATTATGTGTTACCTTACGATCTCTGTTGGAACAGCCCCTCTATAGGTAATGGCTCATCGATGTCTCTCAACCAGACTGTCATTCACACTGTGCAGTCTGGTTTTAAGCCAAGCTGATTCAAAGCTCACGTCATCATTATGTATTTACTACCAGTAAGACTCCCTAATCGGGAGATAAGCGACCAACGACAAATAGGCCAAAAAAATTTGTTTTACCAATTATCAAGAACATACGGGCAGTTGACAGTTTGCCATGGTTACTCATTGAAGTTGAATCTCCATATATGGAGATAACCTACGCATCACACTAAGTCTGACCTCACCAGCCCATATTTGGGCATGAGCAACTTATGTCTCCATATATGGAGATATGATGACATCACACAGTCCTCAGCCGATGATGTGGCGTGATGTCATACAATACACAAACGAGCCCTACAGTATAAAGGGGCAATTCTTGCCAGGAAAGAAGCATTTCTTCGACTCAGACCTTATCGCCAGGGTTGGCTTATAGCAGCTGTCGGTAGGACCATATATGGATTCTGTTAGTGTGGATCTCCTAACAGGGCATCATCTGGGATACAATCCCTTTTATGCCCATATATGGAGATCCCTAACAGAATCCCTTTTATGCCCATATATGGAGATCCCTAACAGCATCCCTTTTATGCCCATATATGGAGATCACTAACAGCTAACAGAATCCCTTTTATGCCCATATATGGAGATCCCTAACAGAATCCCTTTTATGCCCATATATGGAGATCCCTAACAGAATCCCTTTTATGCCCATATATGGAGATCCCTAACAGAATCCCTTTCATGCCCATATATGGAGATCCCTAACAGAATCCCTTTTATGCCCATATATGGAGATCCCTAACAGAATCCCTTATATGCCCATATATGGAGATCCCTAACAGAATCCCTTTTATGCCCATATATGGAGATCCCTAACAGAATCCCTTTTATGCCCATATATTATGGAGAAATCCCTGCTCTGAGTATCTGACATCAGTGTGATGTCACCTGTTTATGCCCATATATGGAGATCCCTGCTCTGCGTATCTGGTTGCTATGGTAAACAGTTGGTTGCTAGGGTAAAAAAACATGGTTGCTATGGTAAACAGTTGGTTGCTAGGGTAAACAGTTGGTTGCTAGGGTAAAACCATGGTTGCTAAGGTGGTTGCTAACGTACACTAACAAACCAGCAACAACAGACTGTTGCCACAGCAACGTACACAAAGGTTTGTGTACACATGTGGTGTGATGTCATACTGATGCGGAGATATGAGCAGGGCAAAGGTGTGACGTGTGACGTGTGACCGACCGACGGACGGCCGGTGGAGGTTTTCATAGTAAACTGCTCCCTGACGGTCGCAATGATGTCAGCCATGCCCAAATATGGAGTTCTGTCATTTACTGAGTCCTTGTCCCTTTATGCTCATATATGGAAGTACATATAAGTACTTTAGATATAGATTCAAAGGAAACGTGATCCATTTGTTACCATCTGAACGTATTCTATTACAGTGCTATGACGAATTAGTAACAAATGAGAAGTATGTTATCTGACTAGGTAAATATCAGGTGTAGGTGATAGTCATAGTAACACTATAGGTGGACGTCGGGTGTATGTCAGTACCTGCTCATGGCCGTAGTAAGCAGCAATATGCAGTGGGGTGAAGAACACAGCATCCTGGACATTGACATAAGCTCCGTGTTGTAGGAGTATATCCACTGCCTGAACAAAGGACAGATTATATCAAGCTTTTTATGCTGTTCATTCGTTTATCTGCAAACAAAATGTATTGCAGTGATCACACGAACATCCTTAGTAAGACATCTTTGATCTCAACAGTAGGGCTGTCACGATTATGACATTTTACATGACAATTATTTGTCACTCAAACAATTGCGATTAACGATTTAATTGTGTTTTTGTCGTTGACAATTACATTTCTGCTTTTAAGTTGCACGTGGTAGATATATGACACATCATTACTGACATATTTGACAACGTTATACTTAAAAAAGAACATTGATAGTGGAAATAGCAGATCTACAAGCTCACAACGCGTCGCGATGGATAGTGGAAATAGCCGATCTACAAGCTCACAACGTGTCGCGATGCGACGCGTTGTGAGCTTGTAGAGCTGCTATTTCCACTATTTTTGACCTTTTATTTAAATATATGAACATTTTTCAACATGGAAACGATTATGATGATTATGAAAAATAATCACGATTATGTCCAAAAATCACGATTAGACGATTATGTAATAATTGTGACAGCCCTACTCAACAGGAGCAGGCCTTCTGCTCATGTTTATCATGCTTTATTTCAGATTTCAGAAGAGACACATTTCCACTTGAACCCTGACAGAAACAAACCGTAATATAAAAAGTCCATCAGTGATTTTTGAAATCTGTCCATTATACCGACCCCTATACATGAACAAAACCCTGTTCACATGTTGAGTGTATAATATATGTTGGATAAAACTGATTGTGAATCAGATTCTTGTTTTAGGGTGCCCTCACACCAAAATACCTAGAGTGGAATCCGCCAATGCATTTCAATGAGAATGGAGCGTTTTTTTTTTGCCAGAAGAGGATTTCTGCAAAAAGAAAAACGCTCCATTCTCATTGAAATGCATTGGCGGATTCCACTCTAGGTATTTTGGTGTGAGGGCACCCTTAAGCAGGGTAAAAAAAGTACTCACATGTTTTACTTGAGTAAAAGTATGAATACTGCAATGTAGAAGTACTCTGTAGAAGTACAATGTAGAAGTACTCTGTTACAAATTAAAAAATGTACTTGAGTACATGAAAGTGTTGCCATCAAAATGTACTTAAAGTACCAAAAGTAAAAGTACAAAATATTTGAAAATAGCAGATCTACAAACTTGTAGATCGGCTATTTTCAAATAGCCACGGTATAAAATAGGGCTAAATTGGTTTATGTATGTTTTATAATAATATTATAATTTATATCCGCAAAGTAACTAGTAATTAACGTTTTCAAATAAATGCAGTGGAGTAAAAGTACAATATTTGGTTCCGGGATGTGGTGGAGTAGAAGTAAAAGTATTGGAAATTGGAAATACTCAAGTAAAGTATGTACATAAGCACAGTCAGGGGCGTCACAAGGGGGAGGACAGTGGGACTGAGTTACTAGGGCCCAAGGTGGAGGGGCCCTAGGCCCCTAGCAACTATTGAAAAATAGCAGATATACAAGCTCACAGCGCGGCACCGAGTGCAGCGCTGCGAGCTTGTAGATCTGCTATTTTTGAAAAGTCATGAAAATGTGTACAAATCTTTGAATATATGTATTTTTTAAGCGGACATTTGTAACTCAAATTTTGCTCTTGGGGGGTCCCTGGAACTAAATATTTTGAGATGGGGGTCCGTGGCCAAATACATATCATCTTGGGGGTCCTTAACATGAAAACGCTTGAGCACCACTGACAAGGAAACATAGGTTTCTTGCACACATTTTCACAATTTTTCAAAAATAGCAGATCTACAAGCTCGCAGCGCGGCACTCGGTGCCGCGCTGTGAGCTTGTATATCTGCTATTTTTCAATTGTTAACATTCATGGGGGGGCCCGCAGTGAATCCTTGTACCCAGGGCCCAGAATTTGGTGTGACGCCCCTGAGCACAGTACTTAGTTACTTTACACCACTGGTTTTAAGCAGGGTCAGTTCTCACCTCGAGGTGCCCAGCCACAGTAGATATGTGCAGGGCAGTGAGGGCACCATAGCCCACCTGTTGGATGTCGGAACCTCCATGAAGCAGCGCTGTCAGGAGCTCAGCGTTGTCCTGAGGGACATGGGATTAAAACACAGATTTGATTTTAACCCAGTGGTTTTCAACCCTCTTCAAGGCCCACTATTTATTTGGCATTTGAGCCACGAGCAGGGACGTGTTGGGCCCGATTCAGCCCGGGAAAAAGAGTTGGAGAGGCCCTCATTGCACGCTATAGAGAGAGATCTCTCTCTATATCTCTAAGTTGCATGACAAGTGTCAAGCCAGTGGGCCAATTTACATGAGTTATATTTTGTCGTTGTCGGGTGGAAACCTTGTATGTCCAAAACCGTTTGTTTTGTATTTATCATTTAAAAAATGATTTAAACTAGTGAAAACAGACGATCTACAAGCACACTGTGTGCTTGTAGATCTGCTGTTTTCACTACTTTTGTGCAACGGCCTTGTATGATGAAGCAGGGCTTTGCTTTGCGAAAAAAAATTACAAATTTGAAACTTGGAGATACGAGGTTTCTGCCCGACAGTGACGATTTACTTTGTTGGGCGCCCAGCTTTTTTTCCTAATGGCCGGCCTGGATCGGCCGGGAATGAACCGGCCGTTCGGGAGTTGTCCCGCTTTTCCCAATGGCCAGCACGTCCCTGGCCACGAGCCACCATTTGATGAGATTTTGCCTCTCTCAGACCCAAAACGTAGAATATTTTGTTATCGCTGGATAAAGATTTTGCCCACAATTCCATGCTGTATTGATGTGGTACCTAAGGAGAGATAACAGGCAAACGTTGATCACATTACATTTCTTCTACCTTCTCTAATTGTGTGTAGACTACTTGTAAATTAAGTAATGCAGATGTTTAACAGTAGTTTTACTTTTGAATGATATTCATTTTATCAGACATGCCCCCTTCCTATAAAAACCCACTGTAACTTCAAACTCCATTTTAACCACGTTATGATTCATTGAAAACACCCGTATTGGGTCATTTAACTCTGCGTGTGGAAATGGACCCATAAAGGTGTAAAGACAAGCTATATATTTTTACACACTGTGTTAAATGAACACCCAGTTTTTTTTTACTGTGAATGTCTTGTTCACCTTCGTCCTCCAGTCACCCTGATACTAGGGCTGTCACGATATGACATTTTACATGACGATTAATTGTCACTCAAATAATTGGCGATTAACGATTTAATTGTGTTTTTGTCGTTGATAATTACATTTCTGTTTGGCTTTTAGGCTTTGAAGTTGTACATGGTAAATATGACACATAACCTAAATATACAAAGATATTACTGACATATTTGACAACTTACTACTTAAAAAATAACTTTGATAGTGGAAATAGCCGATCTACAAGTGTGAGCTTGTAGATCTGCTATTTCCACTATTTCGGACATTTTTCAACATTCACGATTATGACGATAATTGCGATAATGTCAAATAATCACGATTAGACGATTATGTAATAATTGTGACAGCCCTACCTGATACCTACATTATCAGGATTAATTAGGCCTATGGTAATATTACCATATGCAGCAATTCGTGACATTCCTTATAATACAATGACTGGCAAATGTTCCCATACCCAAAATGCACCATGTATAAAGTGTGTTCACAACTCTTTTGGTACTTTTGTGCAGCTTGCACTCCACCATGTGGCAAAAGTTAGGAAGGTCTTCAGATGACAAATCACACCATCCCAGAGCACCCCATACATGGAGATTGATGGAAGATGTTAATTTTAAGGAAACAAACAAACATAGTTTTAAAGCAAGGGTCTTCAACAGGGGGTCCGGGACCCCTAGGGGGTCCTCAGAGTTACTATAGGGGGTCCTCCAAATCTGTGTGATAAGATCATGTTTTTTACATTAACCAATTGAACCCTAGCATCCCTATTCTGAGTGGAACATTACCCAAACATTACCCAAAAATAGCAGATCTACAAGCTTACAACGCCTCGCGTTGCGAGGCGTTGTAAGCTTGTAGATCAGCTATTTTTGTCAAAGAAGAGCAGACTAAAGTATTTGATGGTTCAAGTTGTTAAATGTTTGAAAATACACATTACTCCAGACAGTGCTTTCAAACAAGTCTAAGAAATCCATGAAAATCTTTCTTGTGCAACACAATTTTATACAATACGTAGTGGGGGTCCCTGCTTCATCTCTCTCTGAACTAAGGGGTCCCTGGCCTGAAAACGTTGAAGACCCCTGTTTTAGTGTTCTCTTCACCTTATAGGCTGCCAGGTGAAGAGCAGTGAAGCCATTCCTGCTCAGTCTGGACGGACGCAAGCCTTTCAGCATTAGACTCCGAATGTGAGACTTGTTGGCTGCACAAGAACATATGATGCATTGTACCACCGGGCAGCATTAGACGTAACATGATGACATGTTTAATGAAAAATAATAGGCTTTATGTCAACACAGCATAGCAACAACAGACTAGTGTGTGTGTAGTCTCGCGTGGCCAGACTGTTGCCTCCGCGATTTTGTCAAATGCTCCCGGCATACATTCGGAGATTGTGGAATAGTTGTCTGGCTACGCGAGACTAGTGTGTGTGTAACAGGGACCTAAAGCCATGGAGTAGAGCAGTGGTTCTTAAGCTGTGGCTCGGGACCCCCAGGGGGTCCCCAAATTATTTTGCGTGGTCCCCAGATGATTAACTTAATGTGCAACATTGTTTTCTCACTCAACAGTAAACAAACCACCATAAAGTATAAGTGTATAAACAAGAGGGTATCTGCACATTTCTAAAGTGACAATTTAAGGACTTTGTGAATATACCTATAAAATGACAAATTAAACATTCGCCAAATTGTCAAATATTAGAAGCAGAAATTGTGAAAAAAGCCGATCTACATGCTCACAACGTCGCGGAGAACCACTGGAGTAAAGCAAAGAGTAAGCTGGCCAGAATTTATACATTTGTTTGGAGAGTGATTGGCAGGCCACAATTCAATGTCTACTTTGTGCACATAATAATTACCTTCAGTGGTTCTGCGACCCCCAAAATAATCATATTTTACCTGGGGAACCCACCCCCCCCACCCTGACAGGCACTATGAGTTGAGCCATTACATTTGTATAACACGGTTCTATCGTGAAAATAGCAGATCTACATTTATCACAATGTCTGCCTCTAATAGGCCTATTTGACAATTTTGCCAATGTTTAATTTGTCATTTTAGACGTAGGGCAGACATCCTCTATACACTTAAACTTTAAGTTGGTTTATTTACTGGTGAGTGAGGAAACAATGTGACATTAAGCTAATCATCTGGGGAGACCCCCCACAATAATTTGGGGACCCCCCTGGGTCGAGAAGGTTGAGAACCACTGTTCTAAGTCACTGTTTGAGCTGCCACCATCCAGCAGAGGGCACAGTCACAAGAGCTAATAGCATATCTGTACAAGAAATAGGCCTGGTCTGTGCAACCCTAAATACAATATGTTTAGCACTTCACTGAAGAATAAAAGCAGCAAATGCAAAAGACACTGCACTATGACAATTCTCTCAATGCAGCTTTTCCCAGTGCACCGCTGGATTTGTTTTGTTGTATGGAGTGTACTTTTGTATTTCAATAATAATTGCGGGTCGAAAAGCTAAAGGCAAACATTTTCACTGCAGTGGACAACAGAGTCAATCTAATCCTTCCACCCACTGTGATGTTTTGGTAAGGGGTTATTAATAGGAGATCATCACCCGTGCATACCTCCACACACACAGCATAGATGCAACAAGGACAGCCCACTCTCTGTCCGGTAGCTCAAGTTCACCTTCTGGAAGGCTTCATCAGAGCTGAGCCAGAGAAAGAATAAAATCAACATCTTCTGTTTGCATTAACATCCGTCTGCTGCTGCATTCAAAGCTCTCCTTGCTCAGAAATAAAATAACGTGAGTTATTACTCGCCTTACTTATTTTGGGTAAGATGGCTTAATGATGGTTGAAAAAGATGCTTGTAGTCTCACCTGAAAGCATGTCTGAGCTCCGCCAGCTTGTTCTCCTCAATGCGGAGGTCATCTTCTAGCTTCTCGATGATCACAGAGTATGATTCACTCACTTTCTTCTTCCATTCGTCTTCGCAGATCATCCCACATTATAAGTGTTAGCCATAAACACATTGTCAATACTATTCATATATAATATGGTGCCAGATTACATGCAGCCATGGTACATTTTGAGCTTCAGACACATTTTATTTAAAGATAACCAGTAGTGTAGACGGTAAAACTTCAGTGCTGTATTTAACCGGTACTCCTGAATGAGTGACTATAATATTTATGCCAGCCTTGTTAAAAGAATCAGCACGCATTTAAGCGAATGATGATCACAGAAAGTGAACCCAATTCTACTCAAACTTGGCCAACAGCCCCTGAGATTTAGCCAAAGAGAAATCTAGACCGCTTAACCACACTGACGCTGAACCATTACCTGTACATGTCTGAGTTGGCCTCGATTTGTAATTCCCCATTGAGAGAGTCCTTCTCTTTCTGTATGTGTTGTATAGTTTTGTTAACCAGAGTAAAGCGGTAATACAATCTCTCCCCCTCTGCCACAATACTGTTGGGCCAGATAAAGTGGGGGGGATCAGTGCCGAGGCTAAAAATAAACATCTTTGAGTGGAATGCCTGACAACTATGACAACTGATCTCCCTTTGTATGCAACCGAGTTTGAGTGTGTGTCTGAGAGAGAGAGAGAGAGAGAGAGAGAGAGAGAGAGAGTGTAGCCAGTCTAGCCACTGACTCCTGCAAAACTGCAGGTTATCATTGCCTTACGCGTGTCCACAGCCCTGTCACAGCAATTCAGCCATTTCACACTCATGATGAAACAAAGTCTGCATATATATATATATATATTACAGTACAGTGTAGTAGGACAGTGAAATAACCTGAAAAGCTCCATTTGAATCACAGTACCACACAGTAAAATCCTCACTGTTAATTTATCCATGTTTACACTCTCAGGTTCAGTGCAAAGCGTTAGCCTAGTGCTCTAGAATCTGGAGCATTTAGAGTCCTGTTGACGGAGATGTCTGTCTGTGTGCGTTCACATACTAACTTGCTGCAGTCCAGAGGGAGGGGCCAGTGATCCATGAAGTCTAATCTGGTTATTGTTGGTCTGCTGATGATAGGCCACTGCTTGCATTATGGATCTGATGCTGCACTTTCAAGTGTTCTTCCTGCAGTCCAGAATGCAACAAGCGGGACATCGCTTAAATGGACAAACTGTTGTGTATGAAGTGGGAAAAGCATATCGTCGTCGTCGGGTGGAAACCTTGTATGTCCAAAACCGTTTGTTTTGTATTTATCATTTTAAAAATGATTTAAAGAAGTGAAAACAGCCGATCTACAAGCACACAACGCCTCGCGGTGCGAGGCGTTGTGTGCTTGTAGATCTGCTGTTTTCACTACTTTTGTGCGACGGCCTTGTCTGATGAAGCAGAGCTTTACTTCGCGAAAAAACACACAAATGTGAAACTTGGAGATACGAGGTTTCTGCCCGACAGTGACGATATCCTATAAATAAAAAGGATACTTAGGACGACTAAGTGCAGCTAATTTACTTTAGAAGAAAGTTACAAGACAAGTCAATGAAAAGAGTAAACTCACAAGCACAGAATTAACTAATTCAAACACTTGTAAACTTTTTTCCATTTTCCATGTTTAGTAAACAACATACATACAGTACATGTCATTTCCCTAACCCCATACCCCAAATTCTTCTACTTTTTCATAACTATCATAAAAATTATTGATGAAAGCCTTACTGGTCCATTTGATTCTATTTAATTCTTACAATAACAGAAATAAAAACATGATTGTAACTGAACATGGCCACATCAGTCAATGGCTGCATTTTCCTAGCCTGGGGCCAGCCTATATACAATGCAGCTATGTGTGGGGATGAAGTCTAGCTCCAGCTAGGCTAGCATTTTCCCTGCATGATGTCTTTGTAAAGTCCTTTCCTAAACTCCAGCATCTCATCCAGGTTCTTACAGTGCAAAGCTTCCTGCATGGATACCAGCTTAGCGTCCATGGGTAGAGTGAGTGTTGAGCCATCCAGGACTGCCTGCACCATCTCTAAAGACCTGGAGAATGAGCTCTGCAGGTCAGGGCATACGGGAAACAGACAGACGTTCCACAAACTACAATTGGACTTATCGCCAGAGAAACGGACAGCTTCACTACCCAGATTCCAATAGGGTAGACACTCCATCAGACTGACCCCAAAAAGCTTCAGTCCGTCCATATAGGCAGGGGCCGCCACGCTTAGCTTCAGGTCGTCGTCGATGCCGAAGGCGACGGTTACGAACCCAGTTTGGCGCTGGTGGTTTACGCAGAGTGAGTGCATGAAGACTCCATCGGGTACAGAGAGCCCAGGGCTTACCCAGCACCCGCTGAGAATAGACCCCGAGCCTACGGACGCTCCCGCTCCCAGTCTGCAGTATTCAATGACCGAGCGAGGAGTCACGGAACAGCTGGGATCCAGAACGCTGTGCATGACGCAGCAAACAGAACCCTTCTGAACTGCATTCTCATCGTACACGCTAAAGGCAGAGGAAATGAGGCCCAGTTCTCTTCTCAGCACGGGGTCCTCTGTGAGGTGATAGAGATATTCGGCGGTGGTTCCAATATGATAGAATTTGGAGTTGTTGAGGAGAATGACGTTCAGGGCAGTTCCCCTGAGTTGATTGAAAATTCTCTGGCGGATCTCCACCAGGCTGCCCTCTTGTTTGGCGACGTTGGCAGTGTTGTTTGTGTATGCCATGGTGGCCTTAGGGCCCAGTGCCTGGAGAAAGTCCCCATATGCATCTATCTCGCACTGCAATGGCCCGACCTCTTTTAATAGAGCGACCAGAGCCACTGCAGTTAAATAGTCCACATAATATGTACTGTCTGTGTAGACAAATTCAGCATCAGTTAAAGACACACAACCGCCATGTGGCTTGCAAACGGCGCCACTATCTCGCATCTCGCCGATGCTCGGCTTGTGCAGGAAGTGAAGGCAGGAAGTGTACTCCATTTCCGAGGAGCCTCGCTCTTCGTGATCGTCCAACACAAACACCCCATGGGTGGTTCCTATGGAGAGTGGAGAGGGGTGAGCCAAAGCCGTGAAGCCGGGTTTGTCAAACCTGACGCTCTCGCCGCCCGCGACGCTGTAGATCTCGATGTCATCTGCACACGTCACCAGCACACCGGGCTTCATTTGGGACGGGAAATCCACATACATGGCCAACTTGAGCTCCAGCATGTGGTAGAGGGGGTCGCCCAGCGGGAGAGCGGTGAAGATTTTCCCCAGGGCACTGGCATTGGGCAAACGCTGGCTAAACCCTCCTAAGACACAATGAGATTCCCAGTCTGAGAGAAAATAGTCCTGAATGCACTGGTAGACAACATTTATCCATAAAGACCATAACCACTTCAACCATTATTTTTTATACTTTGGCTATTCAAAAATGGTAGATATACAAGCTCATAGTGCAGCACAGAGTGCCGCAATATGAGCTTGTAGATCTGCTATTTTTTTTTAAACATGATTTTTTGGGGAAATCTTTGAATATATATTATTTTAAAGCGAACATTTATAACTAAAACCTTTGCTTCTGGGGGGTCCCTGGAACAGAATATTTTGAGATGGGGTAAACGGTCAAATACATATAATTCTAGGGGTCCTTGACAATAAAAACTTTGAGTATCACAGACAAAGAAACATACAGTTCGTTTTTTCTGAAAACCATTAGGATTTAGAAGAATATTTGAGGTATTTATCAGGTTGGGTTAAATGGGTTAAATACAATACCTGCATGGATCAAGATGACTCTGAATCTGCTCAGGGTCTTCCCATAGATGTCATCCAGTTGTTGCAATGCATATAGTGTTGAGCCTCCGTTGCCTTGAGAACAAGATCACACAAGGTCACACTCACTGTACAATAACGCAACAATGGCTGTCAAGGGTCTCACGTTTGGTGACCGATCCAGATACACTCACCTACTTTGAATCCAGGTGGATCTGAGAAGACTTTAAACTGAATTCCAAGAGGTAGCTCTTTTCTTGCAATCTTCTCACTGATCTGCAGCGTGTATGCATCTCTCTGGCTCTCGTCCACAGCAGTTACAACCACCACATCCCAGAACTCTCCAGGAGGCACCTCTTTACCTTCATGGACGAAAACATGACATCAGCTTTACTTGATGGAATCATTGGAATGTAACGAAAGAGTTGAGTGCTGTGTGTGCACTCAACTAAATATTACACTTCAATACAATTTTTTGACAGCTTTAGCTATGAGTTACTTTGCAGATTTAGATAATTAATACAAAATATGCATTCATTGATAATTAACCTGATTATTATACTCCCCAGCAGCACAACAAGTAATCCAAATCAAACCCAAAGTGATTAGCACATTCATACATTACTAATATACTACTAATTGGATTCATTACTACAATGAATCCAATAACACGATTATGAAAATGGCCATTCTGCATGCAAACTAATAAATACATTTGAAAGTTCTGAAAGAAAACGTGTATTTTGCAAATAACACTTCCTATTATTTACAAAATCATTGAACAGATGAGATGAGGCTGAGCTAACCCTGGGTGAATAGCACACACAAGCAGTGGTGTAAAGTAACTACAGTACAATTTTTAGGTATTTGTACTTTAGTTGAGCATTTCCAATTTCCAATATGTTTACTTCTTCTCCACTACATAATATTGTACTTTTACTCCACTACAATTATTTGAAAAGTTGAGTTACTAGTTACTTTAGTAGGTTTAGATTATAATTACAAAACATAGATTAATTAACCACTCCAGCCCTATATATATAGGCTATATATATATTGGCTATTTTCAATAGATTTTTATACTGTACATTTGAAAACATGAAATGGGACATTCTGCGTAATGAGTACATTTACTTTTGGTAGCCTAGTAAGCCTACTTTATGTACATGATGCCAATAGTTTTGTACTTTTACTCAAATACATTTTGAATTCCGGACTTTCACTTACGTAACAGAGTATTTATATATAGTTGCAGATACTTTTACTCAAGTAAAACATTTGATTATGTGAGTACTACACTGTACAGCCACTATCGGAATGCATTGGGTGTTGTATTAAAATTGTCAATATGGACATAGCCTACAACACGTTATTAAAGCTCTCTCAAGCAATAGCGTTATTGAATCATGCACATTTCGCTATTATTATAAGTAACGTGTCAGTTGAGACGAACTCACCACGCAAAGAGTTGAATTTGTTCAGCTTTTGTCTTGTTGCTATTTGTAACTTCCTGCTACTTTCTTCGCTCATCTTCTGTGCGAAATTACAAGTAAGAAATTATGGCACACTTGTAGATAAATGACTGCTTCTTCAGAACAGCACGTCTGCGTCCGTTGATGATCAAAACTAATGTTAATACAGTAAGCCTGGCTATGCGACGTTAATGATAATAACTTCTCCTTTATTTACTTACACCCAACACTTCCGGGGTTCGTCACGTGGTTGGTTGTTTACAAGGGAGGCGGGGAGTGCGTGAAGCACGTGGTGAATAGGCCAATCACATTTCTCATAGTTCCATAACGTAGTGGTTCTCAAAGTGGGGTCCGGGGACCCCCGGGGGTCCTAGTGTGGGTTCCATGGGGAGCCCAGCAAAACTGGTTTAATCAGTTTAACCCATTGGTTCTTAAAGGTCCGGGGACCCCCAGGGGTCCTTGGGGAGCTAAATGATAGTAAGGAAACAAATGGACCCTTATGGGTATGTAACTCAGAGAGTGTACAAATGGAACCAAATGGACCATTTGTTTCCATTTGTAGGCTACACTCTCAGAGTTAAATTAACATTGATTTTACTGTATTTGGAGTCCCAGATAGAAATTACATGATATGGGGGTCCGTAGCCTAATGCATGTCAAACTGGGGGTTCTTGAAATTAAAATGGTTGGGAATCAGAATCACTGTTGGAGCCGTAATCCTCTCTTATGGGGGCCCTGGCATATCTTTTCAAATGTGGGTCTGTGGCCCTAATAAGTGTCAATTCGGGGGTCCTTGACATGACATTTTTTAGAACCACTGGTTTAACCACTTGTCTTTAATCTTATATAGGTCTACATCATCTATTTGAAAATAGACGATCTACAATCTATCTTATCTTTTTTATCTTGAAAAAAAGAAATAAAAAAATAACAACAAAATATTTTCTGATGGGTGTCTGTTGACAAACAAATAGACCTACATATGAATTTGGGGGTCATTGACGTGAAAAAGTGTAAGAACCTCCACAGCCATAATATGTTTCATCAAGCTATGTCTGATTTGTGGGATGCACTTGCAAAGTTTCACAGCTATCGGATTTGTGTGTTCATGATTTAAGGTATTTTGTTCAAAACGAGCCACTCCTGCAAAGTTTAGATGCCAATCTTAGCCAATCAGAATATGAAAAATCGAACCTCTGTTCGAAGTGGAGCTGTGTGTGTGTGTGTGTGTGTGTGTGTGTGTGTGTGTGTGTGTGTGTGTTTGTGTGTGTGTGTGTGTGTGTGTGTGTGTGTGTGTGTGTGTAGCACCTCTCTGGTCACCCAGGATCATGTGTACCGATTTTTGTGACATTTGAAGAAAATATGTAGGAAAAGGTGCAAAAAGTGTGTTTTGGAGAAAATTCAAGATGGCGGAAAATCTATCCTGGCGCAAATGGGTGTGGCCTATATGGGGAGATGCGTCTTGACCCAAGGAATCCAGGGAAAAAAGAATTTTAATTTTCCGATCTACGGTTCAAGAGTTACGGGGCAAAACGCAAAGTGGGACGTTATAGCGCCACCATGAGGCCGAGTGATGTAATTATTTTTGGATTAATTCTTAAAATCATTATGAATCTCCTCTCCGAGGTTTGAAACTGTAGCTCCTATGGTTTACGAGAGAAAAATACTTGAATGTGAGTTTTTGCAATTCCCATTATAAGTCAAGGGGGAAAATTAATTCACTAATAAATTAATATCAATTAAACTATAGAACCTTTCTCTTAGCAAGTTACTAGCACACGATTCCCGAGTAAGCCGGTCGATTTGACATATGGCGCGAGTGTGTGGTGCAAAAACTGTGGGAGGAGTAGCGTGCCAAACTTTGAGGCTACATACAGACAGACAGACAGACAGACACGGACGGCCACACACACGGCCACGTATAGGGAGCTTGTGTTCCACACAGCTCCAAAAATCAGACAGATCTGTGTTGATCACATAATAACGACAATGTGTACTGATTTGGGTGATGTTTGGACATTATTTGTATTCTGTATAGAGTAATATCCAAAAATGTGTTTAGCAACATGTGAAAACTTTGGGGCAAAGGTTCTGCTCTGTGCACGTTTCACACATAATATTATAATATGTCATTGTTAATATAATATATCACTTTTTCTTTTTTTTTGCACTTGCATTATGGAAGGCAGAAATGCTTAGATGTACTTGGACATGGATAAAGCGCCTAGAAAAGATAGGACTCAACTATAGGATCCAAATCACTAATATATATTTTTTAATATATTTTTGGGCCTTTATTGATAGTACACAGTGGAGATGGACTGGAAACAGGGTGGAGAGAGACATCAGGATTTGAACTCCGACACGCTGTCATGCTGCATTACACAGCATTTGTGGTATGCGCCTGGACCACTAGGCCAGTGGGCACCCCCCCAAATCACTAATATTGGACATTCAGTGACTGACCCCCAGCACACTATATGGTCCTCCTGACCCCTGAAGGAATCTGACATGTAAGACCTGGGATGCTGCGAGTTGTCAGTGAGACTGAAACTTCATAGCAAATATGTATGCCCTCATGTTTTGTACATTTGGTGAAACTGGACCTCAAATGTAATCAGGTGGGTGGGCTGGGCGGGTGGTAATTCTCAGTATAAGTGATAGCTCTATTTATATCTCTATGGCACTGATCCTGACTGACCAGTGTTTCATGGTCATGGTCGTACAGTATAATGTTCTGCTGGACTTCCAAGCTGTTACACTCTGTACGCCAGTGGTTCTCAACCTTTCCAGCCTGCGACCCCCAAAATAATCATATTTGAACTGGGGACCCCACACCCTTACATTTTGTAAAACACAGTTCTATTGTGAAAATAGCAGATCTACCTGCTCACAATGCCTCGTGTAGATCGGCTAATTTCACAATTTCTGCCTCTATTTGGCCAATGTTTAATTTATAATTTTAGAGGTATTAAAAAGACCTTAAATTGTCACTTTAGAAACGTGTAGATACCCTAGTCTATACACTCAACCTTGTTGGTTTGTTTACTGTTGAGTGAGAAAACAATGTTGCACATTAAGTTAATCATCTGGGGACACCCCCAAATAATTTGGGGACCCCCCTGGGCGTCTCGACCCACAGCTTGAGAACCACTGGTGTACACCAAGTCAAATTCCTCCCTAGTCATGCAAATGTACTGTATCTCTGTCTGAGCACTAAGTTCTTCTGACTGTTAATTATTATTTAATATAACTTTAAATTAAAACTTTTGCTTCATTTTATGAAATAAGAATACATTGTCTTTCAACTTTCAACTGCATGGTGCACTGCTTCGGCAAAAAAACTAGGGCAGCTGCTGCTTCTAAAAATCTCCATGACAACAACATGGGGACTAGGAGGCATAGCCAGCGATTGGCTGGCTGCCAAAAACTCTCAGGATTAACCCTTCATGGCACACCGCTCAGCCTGAAGGCAGACTAGCCTACAGGCTCTGCGTTATTAACATCATATGGTCGCTGAAATCCCTGGATCACTTGTGTGATTTGATTTCTGATGAGGAGATCACCAATTACCTGAACCTTTTGCTACCAAATAATCTAGCAAAGGTCTCAAGACAATTCTTAAGTTTAACAGTAGGCCTAATCCACACTGTGTGCTCTCAGCAGAATGCCAGCAGTAAAAATGTGAATAATTATTTTCTGTTATATTTTATTTTATGTAAAACTCCCAATTGAGTCCATATATTTTGTCATTTTGTTCCACACAGAGCATGTATCAGTGAAATGAATTAAATGCATAAAGTAATATCAGAGATCAACAGAATCCATGGCAATGTATTAATCATCCAATGGTCCATTCTGGGCCATCTAACGATCAAAATGTATGGGCGCACACACACACACACACACACACACACACACACACACACACACACACACACACACACACACACACACACACACACACACACACACACACAGAGCCTGATAATAAATGCTCTATTCTCAGATCTGTTTCTACTTTTCTGTCTAATTGTTGATCTGGACACGTCAAGACTGCCGTTTCATGATGTAAGAGCTAAAGAATGCATGGTGCACCAAGATGCCCTGTGGCAGATGATGCTGAGCAACACACAACCAGGTGTAGTGAGACCCAGGGACGTGCTGGCCATTGGGAAAAGCGGGACAACTCCCGAACGGCCGGTTCATTCCTGGCCGGTCCAGGCCGGCCATTAGGGGAAAAAAAGTAAATTGTCACTGTCGGGCAGAAACCTCATATCTCCAAGTTTCAAATGTATAAATCTTTTCGCAAAGCAAAGCCCTGCTTCATCATACGAGGCTGTTGCACAAAAGTAGTGAAAACAGCAGATCTACAAGCACACAACGCCTCGCACCGCGAGGCGTTGTGTGCGAGGCGTAGATCGGCTGTTTTCACTAGTTTAAATCATTTCTAAAATGATAAATACAAAACAAACGGTTTTGGACATACAAGGTTTCCACCCGACGACGAAATATAACTCATGTACAGTAATTGGCCCACTGGCTTGTCACTTGTCATGATCTGAAATGGCAAATCTTTGAGTAGCAGCAGCGCTATAGAGAGAGATCTCTCTCTATAGCGTGCAATGAGGGCCCCTCCAACTCTTTTTCCCGGGCTGAATCAGGGGCCCAGCATGTCCCTGCTGAGCAACACACAACCAGGTGTAGTGAGACCCAAGGAGACAGCTGGGTGAACAAGTCCTTGGTTGAAAAAGAAGTGCAGGTTGTACTCGTTTTAATGTACTACTTGTCAATCTGCTGTGATTTTCTTCTCAGAAGGCTGAAAGACAAGCTATATGGAAATGAAAAACTAGTCCTGAACAAATTGGTGCAAACAGGCTCTCCACACAGGCAATCTAGTTATTTGAGTTTAGCAATGGTTTACACAGGTTCATCATTCAGGCCGTGGTGCATGTTACATTGTTGTGTCTGTCCAAGGTCTTACAAATGAGACAATCACTGTGCCAGTGGAATTCAACAAAGACTTTAATCCTCCGCAAAAACCTCCAGAGCACAACAAACCCACAGAGCAACATCCTTGAGGGTGATTATTTAAAATGCATAATGGAACAATATATAATGTAAATACAAGAAATTCCACTTCTACCCTGCCTGAGAGGATCAAAAAAAAATAATCAATGACATCATTATCCATCACCAGGGGAGCCAAGACAAGACATAGTCTATGTCAGGGGTTCCCAACTTTTTTGTTTCAGGGCACCCCATAAATATTTTTTTAATCCGAGGCACCCCTACATTATAATTTTCACTCCCAGCACCTTATATTTATAGCATATCGCCGTTGTCAGGTGGAAACCTTGTATGTCCAAAACCGTTTGTTTTGTATTTATCATCTATAAAATGTACTAAATTAGTGAAAACAGCAGATCTACAAGCACACAGCAGATCTACAAGCACACAACGCCTCGCATCGCGTGTGCTTGTAGATCGGCTGTTTTCACTAGTTTTGTGCGATAGTCTTGTATGATGAAGCAGGGCTTTGCTTTACCAAAAGACGTACACATTTGAAACTTGGAGATACAAGGTTTCTGCCTGACAGTGACGATATTTTAGTGATTATGTTGCGAGGAAAACGTTGAGATAATAGCCATTTTGATTAGAACTGACTGAAAATAACTTTGTTCTTCAAGTTTAAAATGATACTAAATATATTTTTAAGTGTCCAAATAATATCAAATTATCTTGCGGCACCCCTGGACTGCCATCACGTCACCCACTTTGAAAACCGCTGGTCTACGTACACGAAGCCATCCACCACTTCCACTCCCAGCAGCTTAGGTCTCCCAGGCCCTGAGCCCTCCAGCCACAACGCCTGCTCTAAAAATAATGCCTTAAAACATCCCACAGTTTGCTGCTGGGGCTTCATCAGCCAGACAGCTAATCATCAGATGAGTGAACACGACAACAGAGTTAAAGCAATGGCAGAGATTACTACGAGAAAGCAGGTGAAGGTAAATCAAGTGGCAAGGAGTCAAGGACCTTCGTCGCAACATTCCTAAGTAACAACCACACATAGGGAGAGAGGAAATGGGATAGAGCTCAGTTGACTTGCGAGAGATAGCAGTCTCTAGAAGGCTGCTCTCTCTTGCAAGTCATTGTCAGCCGGGTCAGTGAGTTGCAGGAGGCCCAGCTGAGGCTGGCAGTCTTGGTGGAACGGAAGCAGAGGGCAGCGTCAGAAAGGGCCCTGGTGACAGGCTGACAGCGTTTAGTTGGCAGCAGACCACAGTCTTTATTAAGAACAGCACACAGCAGAGGCTGATCAATGCCCAGCAGAAGAGCGACACAAGTTCAAAGATGCAGGCCGGGACACAGTCACGCAGAGGGAACCTTTCCAGGATTACCTGGAGAGGAAGAATATGAAAATTGTTGAGGATGTGATGTTTCATCCTTCCTGACCAATGATGGATCCAAAATCTCAACACCTGGTGTGTTTGGTTCCTTTCTTTATTAATCACAGCTGCATTTCATCGTGGCCTTATTTTTCCTGTTTTCTCTCCGGGAAGTAGGGTGCACATGAGATGGCAACTGGTCCGAGACACATACTCCAAGCTCAAGAAGGTAGAGTAGAGTAGCTGGCATCAGAGGCAGTTAGAGGGTCTTGAGAGCAACACTTATCAAACTAGTCGTTTTAATCAAATTATAGAAAAAATAGCAATAAGTTAATACAAATCATAGATGAAGCCTATACGATTTTAATAAAATCATAGATGAAGCCCATATTGATCCCTACTTTGTGCATATCATTAGGCATAAATCTTAAAAATCACACCCGTGTGAAGTGGAGCTGTGTGTGTGTGTGTGTGTGTGTGTGTGTGTGTGTGGATCATGTGTACCGATTTTTGTGACATTTGAAGAAAATGTGTAGGAAAAGGAGCAAAAAGTGTGTTTTGGAGAAAATTCAAGATGGCGGAAAATCTATCATGGCGCAAATGGGCGTGGCCTATATGGGGAGATGCCCAAGGAATCCAGGGAAAAAATATTTTTAATTTTCCGACCTACGGTTCAAGAGTTACAGGCCAAAACGTAAAGTGGGGTGTTATGGCGCCACCATGCGGCCAAATGACACAATTATTTTTTATTTAATCCTTGAAATCATTATGAACCTCCTCTCCAAGTCTTGAAACTCTAGCCCCTATGGTTTGCGAGAGACAAATAATTGAATGTGAGTTTTTGCGATTCCCATTATAAGTCAATGGGGAAAATTAATTCACTAATAAATTAATATCAATTAAACTATTGAACCTTTCTCTTAGCAAGTTACTAGCCCACGATTCCTGAGTAAGCCGGTCGATTTGACATATGGCGCGAGTGTGTGGTGGCAAAACTGTGGGACTAGTAGCGTGCCGAAGTTTAGGAAGTTCAGGCTACATACAGACACACAGACACACAGACAGACCCACACGGCCACGTATAGGGAGCCTGTGCTTCACACAGCTCCAAAAATAAATCTAAAATTTTAAACAGTTTGAAAATGTCTACAAGTTCACAATGTTGTGAGCTTGTAGATCTTCATCATTTTTGCATGACACTGACAGTGGCCATCAATATGTCCATCCATACACGGACAAATGTGTCCATGGCAAGACTTTGTTTTAACACGCCATTATAATGTTCTTATTTTGATCATACAAGACCCGATTACTGAATGTCTACCATATTAATTTACCTACATGCCTGCCCTGCCACCTCCATTAGAATCCTCAAGTCAGGAGTTCCATTGCTCCTGGAACTTGTTTAACCTTTTTTTTTTCGTTTCATTAGTGTAGATATAGTACTTGTCAGACTTTATTCTTTACATCTTTCCGGATAAACTTTATTTTGACGTGCTGCTAATCCTCCCACAGTTTTGGTGGCACACACTTGGACCATATGTCAAATCGACCGGCTTCATCGGGACTCGTCTGGGCGCATTTTGCTAAGAGAAGCGTTATATAGTTTAATTTATTTTAATTTATTCGTGAATTGATTTGAATTGGTCAATTCAAAATTGGAAAATGATAAGATTTAACTTTCCCCAAATATGGAGATGACTGACATCATATATGTCTGACATCGTAGACCACATGCGATTGACACAGTATGTCCATACATGTATATATGGGCATTCCAAGACATGGGCTTAATATTGATGACATCAGGGCACTCCATATATGGGCATATAAGGGACAAAGATGGAATGGTTAGCACCGCTCTAATAGTGACAAGGTCTGACAGATTCAGAGATATCCATGTATGGGCATGAAAGGGACAAATGGTAAGACGGGATACATTTCCCAGCGGAGTCCTCGTGACTCGCGTCAGGGCAACCACACTTGCAATTTCACAGAATTGCATCTTTCAACAAAGTTTCTAGTTTACATTTATAATGCAATGTTAATAAACTAAATATAATTCTCAAAATAAAAACTTAAAATAATCCTTTGGTCTATTGTATTTATTGTTTTGAGTTAAATTCTTCTGGCACATGCCTTTCTTTTTGAGTGCACATTATTATTTCAAATTCAAGGTGGTGATGTCATTGTTTCAATAAACTTACATTAATTTCAATACACTTACATTAATCATACTTTTTATGCAATAATCAGAAAGATTAAGAACTTGACTCCAGGAGGTAGAAAACATTCTATTACAAAAACAATCTTCAAACACGTCTGTAAAAAGACATGGCCTACCAGTACTAACTGGCCTCAGGATTATCCACTGCTAATGCCATGACTCACATACCAAAGTATTATCCATCAACCTATGTATTAGTATTGCACAAAATGCTGTAGCGTTATCAGCTACAAAATAATTCAATTCTATGATGAAAATGCAACATATTATTATTAATGTGATTCTATAATTAAAAAATAAATAAATCCAAGTGTGATAAATACAGAGACCGCGTGCTGTTGCTTCACTATGTGAACAGTACTGTCCTTAACTCTTTTAAATCACAGTGCTCACTCGGGAGTGAATCGAAAAACAAAAGAAGCAATTTGCGGAGTGATCTCCTTTCTGTGTCGTTTTTGCAGCCCTGGATCTACTTTCTCTCTTTCCTTGTTGTTTTGGGTGAAACGCGAGGCATACCTACTTCAGGGTTCCCCAATAGGCGGCCCGCGGGCCATTTGCGGCCCGCGGGGGGCTACTGTCTGGCCCACACCAACCACAGTAATAATGGTGGTATAAGAGCAGCAACAACACTAGTATATCGTCGTTGTCGGGTGGAAATCTCGTATCTCCAAATTTGCACGTTCTTTTGCAAATCATACAAGGCCGTCGCACGAAAGTAGTGAAAACAGCAGATCTACAAGCACACAACGCCTCGCGGTGCGAGGCGTTGTGTGCTTGTACATCGGCTGTTTTCACTAGTTTAAATCATTTTTAAAATGATAAATTCAAAACGAACGGTTTTGGACATACCGGTACAAGATTTTCACCCGACAATGACGAAAACTGTCACTGGAGTAGTGGGAACGCTACCGCCGCCCCCTGCAATGTTGTGGCCCTCGGCTTGGTACCCTAGACATAATTCGGCCCTTGGGGAAAACTAATTGGGGAACCCTGCTCTACTTGCTCTCTCTTTGTAATGGAGGCTCGTGGCCGCCTGATTTTCTTTCCGTGACACCATGAGACGTGCGGCCGTCTGTTACACAACATCGCGATTGGAAATAATGGATGGATATTATTCTATAAAATCGCAACGGTAACGTATTTTGATGGCAGGGAACAGACAATAAAAAAGGTGAGATTTGGCAGTAGAGGAGTTAAAAGTCATCTTGGGCATCTTCTTGGCAGTTGGATCAATCTTCCAGGTGGAAGTGGAAGTTGAACTCTGTCCAGTTGAAGCTGAAGGTTTTCAGTGCATACAGGGTTAAGTACGGCCTCCCCAAGAGGCACAGTACCTCCCAATTGCACAAAAGCAATAACGATGGGAAATCGCCGCAGATGGGCGGTCTTTTTTTTGCCTTTTTCTGCCTTTATTGATAGTGAACAGTAGGTGGACAGGAAATGGGGAGAGACCGAGAGATGGGGCAAAGGCCGTCGGAAGCAGGAGTCGAACCCGCGACATGGGTGCCTGGACCGCTACACTAGCTGCCCCAGCCCCTCTTCTTTTCTACGATGGTATATTTCTCCCTCATGGGAAGAGTAGACCACGGTAGCCAGCACAGGAGGTTGCATGGCAGCCGGGCTGTCCTTGTTGACCTCCAGGAAGTGGCCCAAAGCATTGAAGATGCAGTAGAAACGGGTGGAGAGGCCAGCGATGTCGGTGGAGATGTAGGGAAGGACACCCGGTGTGGCCTGGTTGTAGTACGTGATCTGCCACAAAACATGAGCAAAGAAATTAAGGTTGAAACTGATGCAGGATGTTTTTACAATTACTTTATCAAATAGTTTGATTAAGGTTGCTCAACACCACTGGCAGCATTATTAGTGATATTACTAATAATAATAATAGTAATTAATCATTCATTTATTCTGGACTCGCTTTAGTGAGCATACGTTGTCCTCAATTAATATTTTATTCCTTTCTTTTTGGCATCGTACTACTTCCACAAATTTTGAGCTAGAAATTTCGTTCAACTTGTTCAGCTTTACGCAGTTATTATTGCTTGTACTTCTCTCTTTACAAACTTGTATACTTTTTGAGATTTTTTAAAAAGAAAATGTCCTAGTGGATTCCTCTGGGAAATGATCATTCCTCTAATCATTTATTTTACTGCTTGGACTTGAGCTGAATCGAAAGTCAGTCTGAGGAGGGATGTGTACATTTTCTACTGTACATAATATACTTTGTGCATGTTTTCAGCGAGCCCATGCAGTTTCAGCAGGGAACTGCTTTTCTAGTTAATATTGTTATTCATCCATATTCATCTACAACCGAGTTCTAACCAAAAAGTGCGTGAATGCAAAGTTGTGTGCCTCCCAACAGTTGGCTCACCTTGGTCACAGTGCTGGATTCCTCCCAGATAGTAAAGCCAGCACAGAGTACCTCTCCCCTGGTGCAGTCCTCAGTGGGAGGGTGGGTGGGCAGGGTAACAGAACGCAGGGCAATCAGATACGGGTCCCTGAGAGGGACAAAAGAAGATAACATCAAAGGACAGAATGGTATTAATCATGAAAGGGGGGGTGGTGGAGTCAAGATCGAAAGAAATCTGGTAACGACAAAGAAAGGAAATGTCAAATCCTGGGAGAGCCTTAGTCACTTCTGAGGAGTTATTATGCAGTATTGATTGCACAATACTGCAATGTACTCCAATGTACTGGACCGCAGTCCATTGGTCAAAGAAAATGCCGATATCATGTAAATGCTTGTCAGTTAGGAGCCTCGCTGTGGTAAAATACCTGGCATCACACGGCTTCCTCCTAGATGCCAGCAAGATGAAGTCATGACCTTTGCCCGCTTTGCTGACAGAGGGTGTAGCGACACGATAGATAGTGTCATCCTCATCTGCTTGGATGATCAGGTGACACTCCCTGCGGTGCCCATAAAACAAGACATTGGTGATAAACTCCAGTCATCAAAAGATTTATCGGTTTAATGTATCAATATGTCCCTGTTGCTGTCAACAGCGGGACAGGCAGTTAACGAGACAAATGTGTAATTTCTGTTTGGTAACAACCACTCTGCCAAACCACTGAGGGTTAAAACTGTCCGCAGCCTCCCAAAGTCAAGTCTCAACATGTATTATTATAAAACCTTCTTGTTGCCTGATGTGCCACAGAAAAAGGGATGGATAGTGCTTTTGTAAACTTGCCAATTCTGGGAATAACATTTACAGTAAATCTGCTCATCTGCTTTCATTACTTGGTATCATGTTTGCACTTACAGGGAATTATCTACGTACTCAAAATATAGGGCTGGAATGGCAAACAACATACTGTAGGTAGATCAATTTAAATCATTATTGCACACATTGAAAGTGTACACAGAGGGTAGAATATACATTCCACAATTGCTTGAATGTCAAAATGTAAATATAAATTACTCACTCATAAAGCCTGTCCCATTCCTGTCTCCTCCTCAGGTCTGAGAGTAGGTGGAAGGTTTGCTCCGCCGGGACGCTGACATGCGTCTCCACTTTAAAACACAGCACGTGGTTCTCCTCCAGGGTGTACAGGCTGACCTGGGAATGCAACCACATCCAAAAAGAAGAGGATTAGACCCTCAGAGTCGAACCACTGGATCCGTAGCCACATTCCTTTCACGGCTACTTAACAGTTTACAGAATGTCTTGACTGCTGGAAACCAAACACTGAGGTGTTTAACACAAAATGGATGTGTGACAAATCGGGAACATGATAAGTGTATAGCTTTAGCATGGGATGGCAATTTCTGCCCCTGCTCCTTCTAAAAACCACATCAGATTTCCGGTGCAGGGGTGGGGGGTAAAGAAAGGGGGGAGTAATCCTGAAGAATCAGCCTCCAGCAAAGAATGTTGTCTTAGTCCACGGTCCACATATGGCTTCAAAGTTTAATAAAACCAACGTGAGTCTGCTTGGAATGTATTTTCCAGCATCACAAGAGAAATGAACGGATAACGGAAGGAAGTACAATAACAGATATATGTCCTACCAATATTTCCAACTCTACAACCACTACAGACCTTATTCTTCTCACTGGTAAGCACCCAGTTTTGTCTTGCAGCCATCAGATTCAGTGCTGATACGTTGTTGTAGCTTAAGTACATCTAGGGAGAAAAACATAGTTTTTAGTGAAGCTACAGAACCGATTGCTTTATTTTTGTACATGAAAAACGATGGATATATACAGTATCTAATGCTGACCACATGCTGTGCGTACGGCATAGGTACCTTAAAGGCCCAGTTCACCTCTGGGACAACCAGATCTTATTTTATTGTTGTTTGGGACACAGACAAAACAATCCTGAGTTATTTTTTGTGTTCAATCTGTGTTTTGAGATATTTTAGTATTTCAGCATGACTAGTGATGCATTTTGCATCATATGATGCAAATGCATCACTGATGATGCAAAACACAGATTGAACACAAAAAATAACTCTTGTGTTGATCGTGTCCCAAACAACAATAAAATAAGATCTAGTTGTCCCAGAGGTGAACTGGGCCTTAAGCTGCTAGGCTGTGAGTCTATCAAAGTGATTCTTCCCCCGCTAAAAACGCATGGTGCTCTTCTAAAATGCTCATCCAAATGACCAAAGTGGAAAATGTATCAAATAACGACCAGATAAAAAGCCAGTTGTGAACGTGCAGTGCAGAACGGTGCTCCCAATGAAAACAAATCTAAAATGACTTAGGGAAAAACTCCACGAAGGACCGAGATGTAATACCTGGTTGCTTTGGTCCCACGGTACTGACAAAGGCACTTGGGTTTGCTTGGAGGTGATGATGTATTTCCTGTAAAGTTGGGCGACACACCGAGTTAGTGGATGCAGCATGTTGGATTCAGATCATCGAGCTCAGTGGTTCAAAATCTAAATCACAATCTCAAGACACATGTCTTCTTCATATCCATGCAAAATAGCCTCTATAACATGTGATATCACTCTTCCTGCCTTATTAATGACAAATACAAAGTTTAACCACTTAAACTGTGCGTAGTTATGATAATATGGAATACGCATTTGAGATTTTAACAACTTAAAAAAAAAGAAAGAAAAAAAGTCAATCTACAAGCTCTAATGAGCCACATTGCAACTATACCTATAATGACAGCGATGATAGGGACACTGGGTTGAAAGTGGTAAAAATATACAGTATATATTGTTAGAATCCTGGGGACTTGTTTACATTGTGGTCTATTCAATTCTATTCAATTCATCAACATAGCATAAAACTTAACCGAATAAGGGTATAGAATTTGTCTCTGTACTCAGAAAGTAATTTCTCTGTCAGCACCACTGCTCTAAACATGTAATGTTGTTATTGGTAGCAATTAGCCAGTAGCTATGCCCCTCCCAAAAATCTTTTGTCCAATGCTAGCTTAGAATAACTTCCTGCCGGTTGCTAAGCTAGCATTGGACAAAAGCTTTTAGGGGAGGGGCATAGCTACTGGCTAATTGCAGGAAGTGGACTAAGAAAGCGGAGGGGCCAAACCAAGTTCCTGTTTCTACACAAAAAAGGAGGTGGTGCCCCAAGAGGTAGAAACAGATTGGGAATGAGTGCAGACAAAGTAACGATATAGCACTGTACAAAATTCATAATTGTTGTTTCGACTGCCAGGTCACAGTTACTATCAAAACCTCCACCGGCTGTCTGTCTGTCTGTCCATCTGTCAGTCTGTCCGTCACACATCACGTCACACTTTTGCCCAACTCATATCTCCGCCATCGTTGCCCTATCCATGCCAAACTTTGCACACACACTCCTTGACTGCCAAACCACAACCTCCACCCCTCTTTTCTCACATGGCCCTCTTCTAGCGCCACCATGAGGCCGATTCTTGCAAAACCCATTTATGGACACTGCTCCTACAGGTTTTGCCCCAAAATCACACAAATCGGTACACAGTATGTCTAGTGTCATGTCATCAACATGGATCTGTCACATTTAGCGCCACCTTCAGGTGATTTTTTCAAACAAATTTTGGACACTGCTCCTACAGATTTTGCCCTAAAATCATGCAAAGCGGTACACAGTAAAATCCTGCAAAGCGGTACACAGTTAGGGAGTCTTACTGGTATAGTTGTACTGTGTAATCGTTAACAAACCTGAACTTGTCTCATGGCACAACCACTTGAAAACCACTGATCTACAGGTAGCTGACAACAGAGCTACTGACCTATCCAAGCGAATCTTCTTTCTGGCAATAGCCTCTTGGTAGCGTCTCTTGCCATCCTGTGCAACAAAGATCAGACACAATATTATTATAGATAATGTCAAAAATGTGACAGTCATAGTGAATATTAATAAATGATAGCAACAATAAAATAAAGCTAGAGTCATGGTCACTACCACATGAACCCTAACATCCCTATTCTAATATAGAGATTTGGTGTAGAGGGAAAAAAGGAGTGGACCAAGTATAGAGCCCTAGAAGACCCTAGTCAACTACGTATGCATAAAGTTTAAGTGGTTAATAACCCAGAACAACAAATCTACAGAGATTTCTGTAGATTTCTTTGAGAGGTAGAAAATCTACAACTTACACTATATACTTTGTATACCAGTGGTTCTCAAAGTGGGGTCCGGGGACCCCTAGGGGTTCTTCAGGGGCTTCCAGGATTAATAATTTGTTACTTGCGCCAGCAGAGCGCGCAAGTACTACGTTTAGTTATAGGAATGTTTGAAATTCAAGAATACATCGGCCTCATAGCAGATATGAGAGAATGAAAAAGAAAAAAAAAAAAAATGAGCTATGCGACCGCCTTCTTCAGTGTCTCTCGTATTCCATCTAGTGTGTGCTGTGTGTGTTTAAGCCTGTAGCCCAATCAGGGACCAGCATTTCTGGCAACGTCATCATTAACAGCCAATGAGGGACCAGCATTCCTGGTGATGCCAGTGGTGAAGTCACTGGCATCACCAGTGGTGATGCCAGTGGTGAGCGCACCTCATGGCGCGTTCTGCTGGCGCACACTTGGCCATACATGGCCTACTTGTGTACAAGGCGCAAGTTGGCACCTCGACAGCGTGCAGTTCTAGTTAATAGAGCATCACAGGTTTAACCACTTTAACCCTATAGTATACACGTCTGCTATTTGAAAAACGTTGTTTTTAGTGAAGCTACAGATTAATTGCTTTTCTACATGCTCATAATGCACTGTGATGCAACGTGTTGTGAGCTTGTAGATCTGCAAAAAAAAAAGAAAAGAAAAGGGAAATGAGAAAAATACGAAACATTTTAAGAACACAAATCTTGCATGGTAGTCCCTGGCACAAAATATTTTCAGATTGGGGTCCAGATTGGACGGCAGTGGCTCAGGGGTCGAGAAACCGTCATTAGAACACGGAGGGTTCCCAGTTCAATCCCGGCCTCCCCCAGAGTTATTGTCGAAGAGTCCTTGAGCAAAACTCTGAAGAACCCCTAGTTGCTCCCGGTGAGCAGGTTGGTGCTTTGCATGGTTTCCTCCACCATCAGTGTATGAATGTGTGTGTGAATGGGTCAATGTAATGCACAATCTATGTAAAGCGCCTTGGATAAAGGCGCTATACCAATGCACCATGTACTATTTAGAGCAGAGCCACTGCTGTGTAGACTACAGACATGTAGAGGAAAAGAGGAGACGGACATTAAAGCCCAGATGGTTAGTTATGTAATGTCCCTTTCTTTGCTCTACATGAGCCCCGTACACTACAGGCTGCCTCGGACAGCCATTGGTCGTGATGAGAACTCACCACGGGCTCAGGTCGTATCCGTGGCAACGTGAGTGGCTTCCTGTCACTGTCCAGCACCACGAAGGTCATAAAGGCGCTATTTATATGACGTAAAGGCTCTCCACCCTTGTACGCTTCTGCACACACCCCCACCTCCATGCTGCAACCGCATGGCCATATGAATGCACAAGCACGCACACGCCGCGCGCACACACACACACACACACACACACACACACACACACACACACACACACACACACACACACACACACACACACACACACACACACAGATAATTTAAGGAAACATAAAGAAACATATCGTCGTTGTTGGGTGAAAACCCTGTATGTCCAAAACCGTTTGTTTTGCATTTATCATTTTAAAAATGATTTAAACTAGTAAATAACACAACGCCTCGCACCGCGAGGCATTGTGTGCTTGTAGATCTGCTGTTTTCACTACTTTTGTGTGAAAAAATGTACAAATGTGAAGCTTGGAGATACGAGGTTTCTGCCCGACAGTGACGATATGTCGACACAGACTAGTTCCTGTCAAATGCTCTGACTCTCAATTCCTAATTTATTCCTACATTCTATATACAGGGATTTGCTTTTTAGGTGCACCAGATGAATAAATATACTACATCAGTAAACAAGGCAAGGTGACATTTTGGTCTATGGTTATTCACTACACCATTGGTGTAAACCGATGCTGTTTTTGCACACTTTATTAATTTACCACAAGTAGTACCTTACTTGTATTATATCTTGTACTATATGTTGGACATTACTCAGCCTGGCGGGGTAAATGCAAATCAAACTGGGGGTTGATATCCTTGAAACTAATAAGGCTGAGAATCACTGATCTAGCCTATTTGAGTAAATAACAATGTCATAAGACTCACCTGTACTTGAAGGCATTGTTGACAATAGCCTTCAGCACCAGCCTGTCACCGATGTGAGACGGGCCGCGGAAGTGAAACATGTCGATGGAACTCAGGGTTGGGTGTGCGTTGCACAAGCGACTACAGAGAGATGTCGGAGGAAAAGACAGAGTGTAAAAGCTAAAAAATAACATTTAAACACATTTAATAGACAAATGAGTTGTTTTTTAAACTGATCATTTGTCTCTGTCTCTGTGCTGCATTCGGGGTTCCCACATATTTTTAACGAGATTTCTAAACTTTTCCAAAGTATTTTATCCCATTTCCAGACCTATAGCAATCATATGGTGCATGCAATAATGAGGCTCTTACTGTGTGCTATCATCCTATCAATGCCCCAAGACAGAGTCGAGCAAAGGCGTCATGTGACAAGAATAACAGGTCTACAAGCTAACAACGTGTCGTTGCAACATTTGGACCGGTAGCTTGTAGATCTATTCTGTTTGTCTCGTGATGCCCTGTAAACATTATGCTGCACTCATGCAGCACAGCACTACATTCTACCATGTTACATATTTCAGGTAATTTTAGACAAAACCTATGACACTATGCATTTATGATGACACTTATGCCTAATCTATAGTCTATACTCCATCATGCGATAGTGTTCTGTGCCAAAAATAGTTGACCTACACAACCTCACCACGCATACTGATGCAACATGTTTTGAGCTTGTAGATCAGCTATTTTTGGTACCCGACAGAGTCATATGACTAAGCATGAAGCAGGCTTTGCTTCTCCCTTCTTGTAATGTTAGCAAACTAGCAATTTCATGTGCAATAACAGCCAGTCTGAAAAAGGCCTCAGCTAAATACCTAAACCAGGGGTCTTCAACGTTTTCAGGCCAAGGACCCCTCAGTTGAGCGAGAGATGAAGCGGGGACCCCCACAACCTTTTCATAGATTCCATATAGTTTCATCGTTTGACAGCACAGTCATCAGTGTATTTTGGATTCATGTCAATTCGTGTTTTCAGACATTTAACCACTTGAACTGTCAATACTTTCCCTCTACACCAAACTTGCCAAAAATAGCAGAGCTTGTAGATCTGCTATTTTTGCCTAAAGTTCTCAGAATATGGACGCTAGGGTTCAAGTGGTTAATTTAAAAGAGGGTTTCTATCACACAAAGATTTGGAGGACCCCCTGTAGTAACTAGGGGTCCCGGACCCCCTGTTGAAGACCCCTGACCTAAACAATAAAAAATAGACGTCAAACCTAGCTGCAATAGTAGCAACATTCTCCATCCAGGCCATGATCTGACCACCAAAGGTGCTAACTTGGTGGTTGGCGTGGGGTGGCAGTACCAGCTCCACACTCTCCACCCGTGTTCGCTCTGCTGGTGTGGCATTCTGGTACTCCTGGCATTCACCTGGTGACAACACAAACACACACACACCAACGCAAACATATTTTAACCCATTTAGAACGGGTACACATTTTGTGTATCATTATTCTATGATTTAACTATTGAAAAAATAGCAGATATACAAGCTCACAGCGCGGCACCGAGTGCCGCGCTGCGAGCTTGTACATCTGCTATTTTTGAAAAATCGTGAAAATTAGAATTTTGACCCCGATTCTATAAGTGTCTTTTGAATCCTTCTAAGGTTTTTTGAAAAACCTATGTTTCTATATGTCAGCAATCTGGCCAGCCATCGTCAAAGAAAAGGTCCTTTTCACTTCAACTGGAGCTCAGTTAGTCTGTTCTTGAGAGACTACTATGTCAGTGGTGCTCAAACCTTTTCATGTGAAGGACCCCCAAAACGATATGTATTTGGCCACGGACGCGCATCTCAAAATATCTAGTTCCAGGGACTACCCAGAAGCAAAATTTGAGTTACAAACGTTCGCTTTGAAAATACATATATTCAAAGATTTGCACACATTTTCACGACTTTTTCAAAAATAGCAGATCTACAAGCTCGCAGCGTGGCACTTGGTGCCGCGCTGTGAGCTTGTATATCTGCTATTTTTCATTGGTTGAAGCATTCAATAATTCTAGGCCTAAATGGGTTAAATAACATGTTTGTTTGTCGAGTGCAGGGGTCATCGATATGTCCGCGCACGGATAAATGTGTCCGTGGCAAAGACTTGGTTTTGTCTGTGGCAAATTTTTGATTTTACACACCATTATAATGTTCAGATTTTTTTATCATAAGACACAATTACTGAATGTCAAGTCTACAGGTTTTCTTCAGAACATGTATGACACTTACTTACTGTGACATTTTTGGCACATCAGGAATCCAACTAGTACTAGTGGTTCTCAAATGTTTTATTTGCAAAGCCCCTTAACTCTGAGAGTGTACAAATGGAACCAAATGGTTCTCAGAGTTACACACATGTTATGGTAATTCAGGGCTTGCTCTTCTATGTGTTTCTGGTATATATTATTGTCCACTCATGTCGTATGTCCGTGGCAATAAAGATATTTTGACATAAATGTCCACCACAAGCCAGCATGGCGGCGATGACCTCTGGTGGAGTGACATGCCACACCAGGTCGCTCGCATTGTGTTTTTTCCCCCCAAAGCTTCCCGAGGACTCATGTTGTACGGGTTGTACCTAGCTGAGCGGCGCTGCTGCTCAGTAGGTCTGTAATGATCTCAGCATGGATGAGTCTCATTCTCCTCCTCTCTGCCGCCAGACTGTATTCCATCTGCTCCATCTGCGTGTGCGGGATCACCTGCTTCAGCTGCACCTGTGTGCGTGTGTATACACATGCACAAACGTAGATACACACACACACACACACACACACACACACACACACACACACACACACACACACACACACACACACACACACACACACACCCACACACACACACACACACACACACACACACACACACACAGCATACACAGTAAAGGATTTTACTTTTGTATAAAGAAGGGCCATGCGTGTATTTTAATATGCACATTCAAACATACATGCATTGCAGACACCAGGGCAGTCTTCTTTTTCTTCTAAACATTTATCCCACGATTTTTGTAAAAGAAAATTCACCCGGTGTCAATTGACCATATTCACACGGCGGCTATCTTGCCATTAAAGTTAATGCAATGCCACCCCAGTTGCCACCCGGTTTCAATGCAAATTTCAAACATGGCCGCCAGGTGAATAAGGCTAATGGTCTAATGTAATCCTGGGCACTACACTCCCTCTGCCAACCTGGGGAGAGCAACAGACTGACCTCATGCTTCCTTCTATGCATGAGGACTAGTCCCGGTTGGACGTAGCGCGTGGAAGCAACATCCTATTCCAACCGGTTCCTATCCCCTCCATCAGGCGCCCCGGCTGGCCAGGGGGAGGCAGTATAGAGACCAGGATTATTGTATGTTGTATTTTTGTGAGGCTACCTACCCTAGGAGACATGGGGAGAACATGCAAACACCACACAGAAAGGCCCTTTCGCCAACCCCACATAGAGTATGGGTGCTGATGACGCAGAAGAGAGAACACGCCCCCAGCGCCCACAGCGTCCCCAGCGGGAATCGAACCCAGGACCTTCTAGCTGTGAGGCGACAGCACTATTGACTACACCGCCACCGCGCCCCGCAAGGCAGTCTTTGTGTCAATACGCATCACTATACTGGTTTCTTGGCTCTCACCTTCCCAGCCTCAGTGCGTCTTGCTACAAAGGTGGCGAAGGCATGGCAAACCTTCCACTGATTGGCAGTGTACAAGTCTTCACAAGTGACCAAGATGCCAACCTGAAAGGAACAACAGTTAGTAGATCTATACAGTAAAGGTGCAGTAAGTAATATATATATTTTTTTAAATGAGTGTTAAATAACTATATTCAGATGGTAATCGTTGCTATAGAGTGTTTGTTCAGTAACAGTGTTCTCCCAGTCTGTCCAGCTCTTTAGTAAAAAGGCCGGTATACACATTTTATCAAATCAGGAGGGAGACCTCATACAGTATACAAGATAAACAAGTGAATTTAGATGTGATGAAACAAAGACATTAGCAGATTTTTTTTAAATGGAAGCTGATAAATGGGTACCCTCTACTGATGTGAAATTGGCAACCCACCTGAAAATGTATTTTCAGGTTCCTAAAGAGCTGGAGAGAGACAGGGAGACCCCTGTTACTGAACTATCTCTAGAGTAATTTAGCATTATTGATACTGTCAGCCAGTAGGTGTCAATGTCATACCCGACACCAGGGTCTAACTTTCTTAATGTAATAGTAGGGAGACCACCTCCAACCACTGCAGATGTCTTATTTATATTGTACAAATATTACTCTACATACATACAAATTTGTTCAAATCAAATGTTATCCATTAAAGTCCCAGATTGTAGTTTTAATACCAGTAAGACTCCCTAATCGGGAGATAATCCATCACGTCACATACACAAACTTTAGAAGGCAATGGTAGCCAATCAGGAGGGAATATGGGAAATGGACAGATCCATGTTGATAACATGACTTTAGAGATACTGTGTAGCGCTTTGCATGATTTTAGGGCAAAATCTGTAGGAGCAGTGGTCAAAAATGTGGGGACAGATGCATGTTGATGATTGTAGTTTTAATACAATTCATATTTAGAGCAGTTAAATAAACACAAATGAACTCCACTAACCTCCATGCTAGACGTGAAAGCTCTGTTAACCTTGGCTATTATGTTGACAACTTGTCCCACCCTGGTGTAGACAGACAAGCCTGTATTTACTATCAACACTGAACAAAGGTTAATGTCAACAGTATCACAACAATCTTGCTGTATGGCATAGGTCAAATGCATTTGTGCACAGTTCTTTTAAGGCTAGCACATTCTTACCCTAT